>NC_142029.1:55579635-55889346 GCF_982192425.1 Myodes glareolus | reverse complement strand
GCCCAGACAGCCTCCCCTTATCTGGAATCCCTGGGTTCCACTAAACAACTTTACAGTCTTCACTAGAAGACCCTTCGGAGTGTCTCAACCCTCCTGAGATGGAGAAAACAGGTGGTATGGTTAGAAACTGCAGCCCTGTGCTTCACTGACCCAGCATCTGCCAGGGACAGAATTTCAGCCCTCAGCCCCCAGCTGGGAGATTCTTTTTCCTGTTCACTTTTAGAAACACTCCTGTGTGAATATGCTCCACCAGACAACATAGTGGATGGCAGAGATGTGGAGAAGAGCAAGACACACACTCTGCCTTTCCCTGTGGAACACAAGAGCAATGAACCGGAACAGAAACGTAAGTCAAGAAGGGGAGCTGAGAGTGGTGGGGTCCCATGATGAAATGATCTGATCCATCAGGGTTTCAGGGCAGTCAGCCAGCCCTAAGGAAGGGACAAGCAAGTTAATTGGAAGATGAATATGAAATGGAGGAGCAGCGAGAACACAGGAGGAAAACTGGGCTAAAGGAGCAGGGCACACACCAAATGAGAGAGAGTTTATCTCCCTCCAAATTCACACATAATTTCTGAAGCCAGAGTCACAAGACACCTTGGTGATCAGGGAAGAAAAGACGGAAAGAAAAACCATGCTTGAGAAGCCTCTTGAAAGCCAAACTCTACATTAGCATTCTCTTTACAGCGTCAGGTACATTTTTCCAGGTCCCTTCCAGGCAGAATCTGTGGGCATCACATTGCCTCCTGGTGCCCTCCCTGCCTGCCTAGGCATCTGCCATCTCCTTGAGTGTGGAGGCATTGATGGATGGGCCACATTTTTCTTTATTATGTGTCTCAGTTTATCATAATGCATTCCATACATTAGTATTCTTACATTCTCATCATGTGTCAGTGTTCCTTGATTTATGTAATATAGATATGATTTATGGATTATTATAGTAACATATACCTCAGATAACTAATTTGTTGACCCAGAACCAAAATACAGAAGTTGCCAAAACACTCTTCTCACTGACACAGGGTACTTTCTAAATGATTCAGGTAATTTAAACTTTCAAGTTTCTTGAATTCAAGCAAGAGACCATGGAAAAATCCAAGCTTTCAATCTGGAAATCGCTATTCATCTTAAGGCTCAAAAAGGATGTATGTCCCTTTATCCATGTACTGTGAGGAGCCAAGGAAGCCCTGAGGGAATGTGCAAGGAGCAGATGAAGACCTAAGAAAACGTGTATTGTTGATACAGACACCGCCATGTCAAGGACCGAGTCAGGCTCGGAACTGGCAAAACCTTCCTCTTCTCTGAGTGGGGATGTTGGCGGTAGATGGACCCCTGTGTGCAAACACTAGCCACTGTGACTTCCTCCTCCCGGATACCTGTAACCTGAGACCGCCTGCCTGCAGAGACCTCCTACAAAGACAACCTAACTACCCACCCCACCCCGTGGTGGACCTGATAAATGCGCTGTGTTCCCGGGGTTTTGTGGGAGTTGCTATGACTCTATCGGAATGCGCACAGCCCGCCTGAACCCAGCATCTCTGTGTACATGTCTGTTGTCCCTCAGTGTCACTGTCCTCTCTCCATTCCCTTGTCACATCACCTTAGGTCAAATCGTAGCTGCGCCTGACACAGTGACAAGCACCACCTTCAAAAATTTAACCTAAAGGAAATAAAGGGTCTAAATTAAGAAACGACAGGCAGTAGAAATGTCTCCTGTAGTAAAATTTAGGCTCACAAAGGGTTGGAAATGATTCAAGTATCAGTAAGAGGAAATGTGTTGCCAGCATATGAGCCATTGATTGAATACACATAACATTAGTGGATAAACATTCTAAACCAGGACCATTTTACCTCTTAGGGAATTCTTGGCAATAACATCTTTGTCAAACCTGGGGGCTGGGTCTACTGGAATCTAGTGGATACTGATGATATTACAGTGTCCCTAGCAACTACTTAAGACAGACAACTGTCAAGAACAACCAAAGTCCCAAAGTTGGGGAAACTTGCCATAGTTAAAGGTAACGTAAACAAGGTGTTTTACTCATAGAATGACAGCCAGAGAACAAAACTGCATTTGTCCTGTGGTCTTACCTATAAAAACTATATGTGCATGTAGTCAAGGACTGTGAAAGGGCAAGGGGGAAAGGCAGATGTATTATTAAAAGGGTGAAATTATAGCTATTTCTTTAAAAATAATTTCATTATGTTTATGAAGAATTTTTACAGGCCATAAAATTGTAAAAAAAAATATTTTAGAATAGATTAATGGTATTAGAGGAATGATATGGATGAGAGAGAGGAGGGAAAGGGAAGGAGGGAGGGAGAGAGGGAGGGAGGGAGAAAGAGAGAAGAGAGAACAGATCTCAAAAATAAAGCAAATAGTTCACCAACTTGTTTAAAATTCATAATCTGGCTGGGCAGTGGTGGCACACACCTTTAATTCTAGCACTTGGGAGGCAGAAGCATATGGAGTTCTATGAGTTTGAGGCTAACCTTGTCTACCAGAGCTAGTTCCAGGACAAGCACCAAAGCTGCAGAGAAACCCTGTCTTGAAAAAAAAAATATCAGAATCTTTTTTAAAAAAATAATTAAAATTAGCTTCTCACACACAAAAAAAAATTACTCTTTTGTCTCTAATGATGCTTCTTAGGTGACTTTTAATATACCCAAACCAGTTTTCTAATACTTGATGTTTACATGTATATACTGTTCTTCCTTAAGCACTTTGTTAGGTTTTATCTGTCTTTCAAGTGTGTATCTTATAAACAACACAGGGTTGGTGTTGTGGAAGAATGATAGGGGAGTTCAGCCAATCATATTCTGTTTTCGGGGCGTGCCGCCCTCAGACAAAAGCCTGCCTATAAACCTTGCAAACGCGCTCCGCTAGCTCTCTTTTCGCCTGGGTCCTGTGTCCGGACAGATGGGTTGGATTCTGGTGTAAGCTGTTGTAAGTCTTACTTCTGTTTATTAAAGCTATATATTTTGTATCAAGATAGTCTGGGGACTTTTCTTTACCAATCGCCCTGCAGCTTCAGAAGAATCGTCTTGTACACTGTGAATATGTGCCACTTGGACTGATTTAATAAAAAGCTGGATAGTCAACAGCTCGGCAGGATGTCTGGGACAGAGAGGATGCTGGGAAGCAGACAGGTGACAGAGAGGAAGAAGTACGGGCAGTACAGAGTAAAGGTAATAAAGACATAAGACAAAAAGTAAATTGATCAAAATGGGTAAAGTTATAAGAGCTAATTAGTAACAAGCCTAAGCTATCAACCAGACTTTTATAATTCACAAGTCTATGTGCCACTATTGGGGAGTTGGAAGTCCCGACAAAAAAAGTTCGACCAGAGGTTGAACACAGCTTTCCAATTCAGTCTAACAGTCTTCGTCTTTTAAATAGCATGTTTAGTCGGTTTATATAAATTCTTATTTCCTATTTATCTTCTCTTATTTATTCCTTTATTTTTCTTTTTATCTTGGTTTATTAAGCACAAGTTTGTTCTAGATTAGACCTCCTATATTGTCCTTTGAGCTATAACTCTGCTTCTGATTTATAGTTACTCTGAAATACATGTATATTACTCCAAATATATATATATATATATATGTATATATATATTCAGAGTAAGTATATATCGCCCTACCTTTAATTAACTGCATACTACACGTACCGACAAAAGTAAAATTCTGTTTACCATCCTCTGCACTGTTGCTCTTTATTTTGCTTCTACATATATTTAAATCCCAATTTACTATCACCAGCCTTACTTTAACAAGATAATTAGCTTTAAAGAATGTAGAACAACATTTTCAATTTCACATCATTTCTTTGCCTTTTAAGACCTAGATTTCCATGCGATGGCATTTTTCCTTTGGCTTGAAACCTTCGTTTAGTATCTCTTATAGTGCTGAAACATTATCAGCAAATTCTCTCCGTTGTCATTTAGCTGAAAATGGTTTATATCGCCTTAATTTTTACCAGTGTTTCATTATATAAGGTTTCAAGTATGCAAACAAGTCAAAACCACATATCTGTTCAGTCATCTTATTCTATGCCAGGAAGCTGTAGACATCAGTATACTTCATCAAAAATATATTAGCTTGTATATTACAACTACAGTTAATATTTCTTAACTGTCTTCTGGAAAAAAAATCTGTATTTTACTGCTTACAACTCCAAAGATGTGACTTTATGGATCTTTGGCTCAGCTGCTACACAGCTCACTATCACTGGGATTCCCTGAACCATCCAGTTCGCCACTGCTGGTCATAAGTGAATGACTGGCATCCAGGGTGTAAGCAAAGATAGATGATTATAATTTAAAATAATCTGGGATGAATGTGATTTTATGAACTAAAAAAATAAAGCTAAAAAATTTCTTTCGTGATAAAACTTACATACAAAAAAGTGCATGACCCTAAGCAATTGAGGAGATGGGGGCCCAATCTTGACTTGCCCTGCAGTCAGACTGATGAAATCTTAAATGTCACCATAGAACCTTCATCCAGCAACTGATGGAAACAGAGGCAGAGACCCACAGCAGAGCACTGGGCTGAGCTTCCAAAGTCCAGCTGAAGAGTGGGAGGAATGAGAATATGAGCAAAGAGGTCAAGACCATGAAGGGTTCACCCACTGAAACAGTCTACCTGAGCTAATGGGAGCTCACCAACTTCAGCCGGACTGGTAAGGAACAAGCATAGGACCAAACTAGTCCCTCTGAATGTGGTTGACAGTTTCATGGCTGAGGCAGACTGAGGGGCCACTGGCAGTGGTGCCAGGATTTATCCCTACTTCATGTACTGGCTTTTGGGGAACCTGTTCCCTTTGGATGAATACCTTGCTCAGCCTAGATATAGTAGGGAGGGCCTTGGACCTTCCACAAAGCAAAGTCCCTCACCCTCTCTGAGGATTGGATGGGGGTGGGGTGGGAGGGTTGTGGAGGGAACGGGAGGAAAGGAGGGAGTGGAAACTTGAATTGGTATTTTTTAAAATCTAATGAAAAATGCATGAATCATAAGTATGCCATTTGACAACCTCAGAGAGGTGTATATACACACATAACACAAGCAAGAATAAAGATGCACACTGGGACCATTGCTCTAGGAAATTTTCATACAGCCTTGCTTAGTAAGCCCCTGCCCACTTTCTAGAGAGGCAATAACTATTGTCTCTTCTACCACAGGTTTTTTTTCTTAGTACTTTTTTTTATTAATTCATACACTTATAAAATGTACTATATACTCTTTTGAATCTATTATGGATGAACTTGAGGATTAATTCATTTGTTGTATTAATTACTTAATCATTTTATTTCAAAATACCACTTCATCCCTTTCTATGAGTCTTCTGTTGTCTTCTCTGCTTCCTTCTTTTGGGTTAATTAAATATTTTTTAATTGTTCCTTGCTTTTTTAACTATGTCCCTAGGTAGCACGTGTTTTATTTATTTCCATAGAAGTTATAATACATATGCTTACTTGTTGGTCTATCTAGGGTATCACTTCATGTAAAAGGTCAGCATCTTGTATAATCTATATCTATTCACTTGCTCTGGTGAGCAGAATTTTACAGACACCTCTCCCCCAGATTATCATTTCCTGGTTACTCAACCACACATTAACACAGGAAATTTCCTATGAAGGAAAATTTGCAGATGTGATTAAAATCCCGTGTCTGTTCACTGTAAGATACAGATATTGTATTGTATAAGTCTCTAGAAATAAATGGGCTCACACAAGCAGAGTCATGCCCCTTACTAAAGGATCTTGTGTATGAGTCAATATTAGTGAGAACGCCCAAAAGTCAATAGACTTGTGATTACTACCCCAGCCTTGGGAACTGCCTCCTACATGGCCCAGCAACAGCATGTCAGTCCTGACCTGAAACTTAAGAGAACATTCCTACACCTGTAACTCGCTTCTCCAGACAAAATTTGCAGCCTATGGCTGTCTAAAACACTTATGTGAGCTATAACCACGAATAAATGCTGACAGATGAGCCTTGTCGGGGAACTTTGGATGTGGCCGACATCTTGTGAGGATAATGCTTGCCCCACTCAGACTAAAAGGACTCGAACAGTGAGTCTGTAAAATTAAAACGTTGCTTTTCTTAGTCTGCCCAGCCTCAGGAACAGCTTAAAGACAGAGCTGCTAAAACACAAACTCCTCTAATAAGAAAACATAGGACAGCGTCTGGAATACAAAGATAAGCCCCATTTTAATAATCCCAGCATCGCGGTTTGGTTTCAGTCACTATTCTTCTGGCACGGTTGCTACAGGGTCTGCTCCGTTACTACAGTTTCACACTGTGCAACCTTTTAATCTAGCCCGCCACCGTTTCTTTCCTAAAGTCCTGCTTTTGCATCTTGCTACATTCTCAGTACATAGCCATTAGCAATATGTTGCGTGGCTGGTGTTGTTTTTAACAACCCAGAAGCAAGCTACACAAGGACAGATGTCCTGGGGCAATCCTGGCCCTGAGAGACCAGATTGGCATAGTCAGTTATGCTTTCTCAGGCCTTGCATCTGTAAGTTTCTAAATCATATTTCTTCTAGTACATAGCTTTTCCAAGCTAAATTTTTTTTTTCACTTTTTTTATTTTTTTAAAGAAAACAATCTTTTTTCATTTCGCATACCAATCCCAGTTCCCACTCCCTCCCCTCCTCCCTTTCCCTCTACCTTCCCTCCCACACCCCCCCCCCCTAAATCCCCTCCTCAGAGAGGGTAAGGCACTTTGTCAAGCTAAACTCGTTATGACACATGGATTCTGGCCAGCTCCTACTAGGAAAGATCCAAAGCCTCCTCTCCGATCAATAGAAAAGGAAGTGATGGAATTTTATGGTCCCTTTTAGGCAGATGACTATGCCTTTCATGGGCATGTAAAATTATAGGAGTCTGATCATAATTCTTCAGCACCCTCAAATATTTCTGGAATCATCTCAGAGAGAAGGTTTGAGAGGACAAGGTAGGAAGAGAGACATATCAACATTAACAATTGAAAAAAGTCAGTAACAGAAAAATACTTCAGCCTAAGCCCAGGCACCCCCACCACCAAAGGCTGCATGTAACGTAATGGCCAAGGCATCTGGAGGAAAACCCACGATGCCCACGTGTGGGGAATGTGGGTGCTGTGTAACTGAGCCAGGAGGAAAGGAGGTCATGACGCTGGCCCAGTGCCCCTGATCTTCTGTCCTGTCCCAGATCTCTGCCCCACTTCCACCCTCAGAAATACTCTCCCAATAAACTATCTCTATTTCTGCCCGTGTCCATGTGCCCCGAATCCAGTTATTTGTTCCAGGACACACAAGCCTGGAAATCCCAAGGGGGACATCCAGACTCCCATCTGACGACAACGCTATGAAGGAATGTATCACCAAGGCCACATCTACCAACAGTGCCGCTCCAGTGAGGTTATTGTTGGGATCTCTCCTGGAGCTGCCCTTTTCAAACCCCGCCCTCAGTGCGCCTCACTGTGGGGCAGGAGGGGGGCGGGGCCAGCCGCTGGAATCGCCCTCTTCAGACCTCACCTGCCCCTCTTGGTTTGTCTTCCCCATCCCGTCCCAGGCCACCCGTGAGTTGTTTTATTCATTAAAGCTAGTCTTTTAATTTGGCCTGATCTGATTTATTGCATTGGCGGAGAGACTTAATATCGGCTACAGAAACCTTCCGCTTTGGGGGGCCAGTTACATTCAAACTACCACACTGACCAGAGCTTTTTATTGTTTTAATACAAAACTTACCAAGGATATGTGTTCATTCTGAGGAAACAAAGCAAATGCAACATAGAGGAGTGCTCGAAGTGGGCAAAGTCTACGCGTGTGGTCCCTCTTACTCTAGAGCAGTAGTTCTCAACCTATGGGTCGGGACTCCTTGGCGTCAAACAATCTTTCACAGGGGTCGCTTATCAGATGTTTACATTACGATTTGTAACAGCAGCAAAATCGCAGTTATGAGGTAGCAATGAAAAATTTTTATGGCTGGGGTCACCACAGCACACGCAACTGTATTAAAGGGTCACAGCACTAGGAAGGCTGAGAACCACTGGTCTAGAGCCTGTACTCATTTGGGCTGTAATGGTTCCATCACAAAATGCCAAGCATGAGAGGGAGTTCCCTCTGTAGTGTTCCAAACACAGTAAGACAGTTGCGATTAGACACCACAATTAAAGCTCCTCAAAAGGACTATAGGAGCATTTCTGCTGCATTTCAGTAGTGACCCCAAATTTCTCTCCCAAGCAAGCGATAAGAGCCCAGCTCTGCCTACTTAAAGATGGTTGCCTGGTGTGGTAGTGAAGGCATGCAGCAGACAGAATGAACTCTACCACCTGCCGTGAGTACCAATGACAAGAACAGCAAAGCCTTCACAGTCCACAAGCGGCAGCTTCTCTAAACGCCCCATGTGTGTAAGCTCACTGATCTTTCAATAACACTGAAATAAGTACGATGGTCTGAATTATGTGTTCACACACACACACACACACACACACACACACACACACAAACAAGGAACAGAATTAGAAAATACTGGAAAACTCTGGAGAAAGGACATCAGCACCATAGAAAACTCGAGAGAACTGGTCTACCATGCTGTTATACAAGATGTCTTAGTTAAGGTTTCTATTGCTGTGAAGAGACACCATGACCACAGAAATTCTTATAAAAGAAAACATTTAATTGGGTCTGGCTTACAGTTCCAAATGTTTAGTCCATTATCATGGTGACATACGGCAGACATGGTGTTGGAAAAGGATCTGAGATCCTACATCTTGATCCACAGTCAACAGAGACTGCAACACTAGGCCTGTCTTGAGCATATAAGACCTTCACAGTGATACACTTTCCAACAAAGACACACCTACTTCAACAAAACCACACCTCCTAATAGTGCCACTCCCTATGGGTCAAGCATGGACACATGAGTCCATGGGAGCCATTCCTCTCCAAATCACCACACTAGAAGACAGGTCTTTACCAGTAATCAAATCTGCCTTGAACCTGGGCTTCCCAGCCTCCAGAACAGTGAAAAGTAAATTTCCAGCTATCTAGACTATTGTTATAGATGCTCTCAATAGGACTAAGACAGTAGAGATGTTGTAAGTACCTCTGTTTCACAGAAGGAAAGATGGATTGGCTTGCCTAGTGTCACACGGTAGCAAGTGACAGCTGGGAGTTGAACTCGGGCTATCAGAGTTTAAATCTCAACTCTTGGGCCTTGACCACCTGGCTCAGTGACTAACAGGAAGCATATGAGTTACATCTTGGCAAGGCAAACAGCTACTCTCTGTCCTCCAGGGATGTAAGATTTGTGCCTCTTAGCAAGTGACATGGTCAAAACCTGAGACGTGGCCATAAGGGGGAGGCCCTAGTGAGGGGTGAGTGATGGGAACAGAAGGTGGAGCATTTACTGCTTAACGAAAGCAAAAGCAGAAAGCTAAAGGATGTAACAGAGTCATCGGGTTGGGGAGCAAATGAAGATCTTATCATGATCCTCACCTCACCCTCCGATTGTGGCTGTGTTCATCATGGCTGACTATCTGGGTTTCTCAGAGTTCAGTTTAATTGGCTTTCATTTACTGAGCATCTGCTGCATATCCAGGGCTATAGCTTGTGTTAGAAATAATAAAATAAGCATCGCCATTGTGGAGCTCAGAATTCATCAAGGAAAGCAGATGTGCCAACCACTTGTTTGCAATAACAAAATACTGGAAATAAATTAAAAGTTCACGAAGACAGGATCAGCAAAGTCACCCATGAAAAGATAGACTGCTGTGAACAGGGCAAAAGGGAGACACAACACACATTACCTTCTACACTACAATGGGAAAGAAGCTGTGTTAGCATTGCCTCCCTGTCCGAAAACGCTTCTCTTCTTTCTTCCTCAGAATGTCCCTGGGCCGGGTCCCTGGCAGGACAGTAGGCAGTGGGGGATAGTAATAGGTAACAGGAGCTTGTCCTCACCCAGTGAAGGATGAGCCTCTCACCGCTCTGACCCTGCCTGGGTGATGCGTTGGCAGGGCCCCTCATGCCCACCCCTGCGGCTCTCCCTCAGTAACCTCCTGCCCCAGTCAGCAGTGGACCAGGAGGAGGTCAACACGTATCCTCAGAGTCTGCTGCAGTCTCGAAGGCGGTGGAAGGCTCTAGAGGCCACACTCCTCCAAATGTTTTTGCTTCTTGCCTCTTGCCTCTTTAATTACAGCATAATTTGCATTTATATGATTCCGTTCTGCCATCGGGTTGTAGGCACGTTGGCGATGATCAGCACTCCATAGCTGCCCATCGTCGTCCGTGAGCCAGCAGGGCAGCAGCTATCTCCAATAAAATCCTTTCCAATTAAACAGTTCATTGGACTTGTCATGGTTTGGGGTTCTTGTTATCCTCGGATGTGCACATCTCATGGATATTTTTTACACCCATCATCATAATAAGGTCTTAGTGCTGAAGCTGCTTGGAGAGTCAAGCTCCCCCCATTGAGTGACTCTGATGACATTGATTTAAAAATCAGGCTCTTTACACCAGCATGGGAAGCAGTGCGTCCCACTTTAATTAGCTCGTTCTGGGCTTTGCTCTCCCAGGTCTTTTGTCTAAACGGTATCAGATGCTGCCCAGGATGAAACATGGCACAGACGTTAACAAAATAATGTTGGAGCACCACGGGGCACACCTACTAAGTTCAAGCACAGCTGAAGTCTCCTCCAAGGGTTCTAGGATGTATTCCTTGTTCCAAAAGGTGTGGCTGGACAACCTGGAGTATTCACCTGGCAACGTGGCTCACCTAGACAACTCACAAGATCCAGTTCAAAGTACAGCGTTTAACTGTACTGCCCATCGGTTTAACATGATGTCAAAGACTACGCCTGCCCCGAACCCAGGCCCCATTCTGCTGTCAGACACCAATGGGAAACACTGATCAGAATGTACCACTTTCTAATTCAACTGTTCAAACCCTCTGACAGCAGCATGGTTACCTGAGATGAAATGGTGACGCCATCCCTTGCCTCCTCTGGTCTTCTCATCATACCCACTCTAAAAGTCGGGACCATTTCTATTGGTCAATTCTGCTTTGACGTCACCTTCTGCAGTTCTGAATCTCCATGCCAAGTATGCTCGTGACCCCTCTGGCACCTCTCATCTCAAGGCCTTTGCTCCTGATAGTCTCTATTCCTCCGGGTGTACATGTGGTCCTCTCACTGTCCCAAGCATCCATTCAAATACTCCCTTCTTAGTGAGCCCTTTCTGGGTGACTTTTCAAACTGCAGCTCCTGAGCTCACCAGCAGTCTTTGTCTGTCTGCTGCCCTGCCCCCACCCCTTCCTTTCACTCACATCTACCTTGTGTGTACTTCACAGATTTTGCTCAGGCTCACCTCCTCTGGTCTTCCTCCACATGTCAGTGACCAGGGACAGGGCTCTCTATGACTCCACCCCTGATGTACACTAACGGTGCACAGACAAGCGCGGTCTCTAGTGGGTCCTCCGGGCACATCAATGAATCTAAACAAAATCTGGCAGAAAGGGGAACTATTGCCTAGTGGAAGGACATTCCCCAGCACCCCGGGGGACTCCCTGAGGCACCAGCAGCAGCTGCCCCCGGGAGGTCCAAAGTCTGAAACATTCTCACTTTACTCCTAATTCTTTTCCACATCATCTAAATTTGTGTTTGTTGCTTTGTGTATTGTTCAGCACATCTAATACTATAAAAAATATTAAATAATATGGTTAAGTAAAGTGGGATTAAAAACTAAAATAAGGACTGCGAGGGATGCGATCACCCACTGATACACGGGGACGGATCTAATGAGAGTTTACCAAGGCCAGTTGGACTGGGATTGAACGAGGACGCGATCCAACCAGATTCTCTGAATGTGGCCGGATTCTCTGAATGTAGCTGACCCGGAGTCTTTCTGAAAAGCCATTGACAATGACACTGGGACTTGTTTCCTCTGCATATACTGGATTTTGCGGATCCAGTCTGTTTGGACACTCACCTTCCTGGACCTGGAGGGAGAGGGGAGGAACTTGAACTTCCCACAGGGCAGGAAACCCTGACTGCTCTTAGGGATGGAGAGGGAGGAGGAGAGGGATTGGGGTGAGTGGGAGGGTGGTGGGAGGAGGGGCGGAAATGGAAACCTTTTATAATTTAATAAAATTACTTTCAAAAAAAAAGTTTCTTTACAATGAATTCTACAGTCACTTTTATGGCAAAAAGAAAGAACAATAAGAGTTGAAGTACATGCTGAAAATAAGTGTTGCAGCAACCCCTCCAGTAGCGATTGATGGTGTCCTAAACCTTTAGAGTCCTTAATCTGTCTGTCTATGTCAGTCCCCTGCCCTTATGTCACACTACTCTACCCCAACTAAGGATACAAACTTCAAGTTCCCCAATGCTGGGAAGCACCCAGGACCACCCCACTCTTCCTGGACCATTCCCTCCATTCCTCCTTCAGCCTGGCCCCCACTACCTATGCAGGCTCTTTCCCATGTTCCCATGCGGCCTGGTGCTGATTCTGACTTTTATTTGGACTGGCCCTACTGCCCATGCAGACTGCCTTCCCCATGCTCTCACACAGCCTGGTGCTCATTCGGACTTGAACTTGCTGCCAGTCACTGGTTCCTTCTGATCTGATCACTGCAGACTCCCCTCCCGGCCTTGGCACCGTTGGATGGCACCCCGGCCCTAAAGAAAGGTGGAGATTTCATCTATAAACAAAACTATGCAGAGTGGCTCTGCCTATGTTGTCGTGGGACTGGAATCAGCAAGCTACTTTGGGGGGGCGGGATCAAAATTCCTCCTCTGAATACACATTATGACTCTTCTTTAACTTGAGATCTCCATAATGATTACCACGGGAAATTGTTGCCCAGAAAGGGACCCCAAGGACATGTGATACTTGTGAAGATTAGATACGCCCAATACTTTTGGGCCTAGCAGTCTGGAGGCTACCTCTACCCCTCAGCTAAATGGTACTTTGGTTATTTTTAATTAGAATAAAATGAACATTTTCAAAACCCTTGGTGACAAAGACTGGCCAAAGGGCTTTACATGTCTTTTAATTCTGTCAAACATGAGATGCAAGAAATAGCTTGCTACAACACTTATTCTATCCAACCATTTTCCTAAATTGCAAGAATATTCCCTGATCGAAAAAGCCTTGACCTCAGTGATGACATTTCTCCTCCAGTAACCGAAGCCTGCAGCTTACAGCTCAGTCCCCAGAGTCCCAGGAAGCTGGGCCAGGAGGAAGAGGGCCTTGAACATCATGACCTTTTGTATAATGTCTACTGAGCAAACCTTGTGGGTTCAAGACAAACTCTAGTTACAATCTCCTTTTGCCTTATCTTAGACTCAGAGGAGCAAAGGTCTCTGTAATTCATTTTTGCTTTTGAGAAAAACTTGAAGAAAAAAAAACAATCTTTTCTCTATAAACAACACACATCAAAAGATGAAACGAGGTTTTTTAACAAAGTCACTCTAAAGGGTGATGTGTCTCCCCGCACCCACCCCAGAACGACATAACAAGAGAGGGCAGGCACAGTGGCCTCCTATCTTCTTTGAAAGTAGAGAGTCTTACTTAAATTATGGATTCCATTTGTTCTCATAAGGAAGAAAGGCCATTATCTGGCTGCCTCAGGGTTACAGTTTCCATTCAGGAGCTCAACAACAACCAAAAACTCAGATAATACCCACAACAGCCCTTGGCAACTACAAGCACCAACTGCCATTTAAATACCACCAGACATCATGCTTTAGACAAAAAAAAAAAAAATCAAAATCTCCTTCTTCCAATGTGTTTGGCAGCAAACAGCAAGCGATTGTATGCTCCAAAAATAATTGAACGTTTGTTCATCAGAGATAAAGGAATAAACTCCCAACCCCATCTCATGAAACAGAAGCTCTATTTCTCCATCTTCCCCTCAGTGCAATTTCTCACTCACCAACATGTCCCACTTACTAGTACAAAAACATGAGCAAAGTCCTTGACTTCTCAGGCAGCACTCTCCAGTGTCCTAGCAACACTGCTGAAAACCCTATTGTCTAGAAAGCCCAGTGCCCGCCAAAATGGAGTAACTCGCTCACTGTCCCCCACTGCTTATAGTTGAAAACTCAGACACAAGCATAAACTACTCATAGACTCTAACGTTGACAACTGCAGATAGATCGGGGAGGGGGCAGCAGAGAATTCCATGTGGTGAGGTGAGCTTCCTAAACTTTACTCTTTGTTTTTTTTTTTTACTGTGACCCAACAACAGTCCTGCTGAAGGACTGAGTTCCCAACAAGGACCTTAAAATATTGAGGGAAAATTGAGTCAAGAACCTATGGAAAAGATCCCTGTGAGCCAAAAAGTCTGATGACCTTAGAGAGAGGGAAGGTGGGGAAAGGATGTACTCATCCTACCTTAGTTTCCAATATCTGCCCTCAGCTGAACATGCACACCAGAGCCCCAGGAAGACTGAGGAATCCAGGTTAAAATGCTGTCCACTGTTCTGTCTTGAAGTGCTACGTACATGAAACTGGCCCAAAGGGGCAGAGCGAAGATTTTGAAAGCTATGTTTTCATTGCAACCTCTATCAGCAAATGGTAAGAGAAAACTCTGAGCCCAATTAGACTGATGGTGCCGGAGAATTGTCTGTAATCTGTCAATCATGTTTTAAATAAACACTGATTGGCCAGGCAGGAGGTGTAGGCAGGAAAACCAGACAGGAAGTGGAAATGATGTAAGAAGAGCAGGAGAATTCTGGGGAGGAGGAAGTTGATTCCTCCCACTTCTGCCCAGACCACCGAAGCAGCAGGATGTAAGCTGCTACCACTGAAAAAGGTACTGAGTCACATGGCTAAAATAGATCAGAACAATGGGTTAATCAAGATGTGAGAGTTAGCCAGTAAGAAGCCTGACCTAACGGGCCAATCAGCTTTATAACTTACAGAGATCTCAGTGTGATTTTTCTCTGGGACTAAACAGCTGGGGGGGGGGGGGCAGGCAGGACAGAAACACAAACAAACAGGCCCGGCCTTTTCATGTTACAAACAAGCAGGCCCAGCCCCATCATGTTACAGAATGGCGCCCAACGCTAAGGGCCAATCAGTTTATAATCTTATGGAGTCCTGTGTGTGATTTTCTTTGGGATTTGCTGGTTGTGGGGTACTGGGCAGGACAGATACCCCAACAAGCTGCCCCCTTATGTTACTGACTGTGTGCTAATAAAAGAAATAAACATTCTCCATGGAAAATAAGGAGGCCAAAAGATTTATAAGGCAATGCTCAAAATACCTAAAAATACAATTTAAACGTACTTAATATCCAAAGGGTCAGGACCGTGTGGTCACTCTTAAGAGAAATATATTCTCCAGGTGCAAACTCTAGGATGATCCAGACCACAGCATCAGCAAGGACTTCAAGACCTATTACAAGTCCTCCTTATGAGGCAAAGGCCTCTTTAAAAAAGGAAGTGTAGATATTACAAATACTCTTAAAATGGAGAAACTTTAGAACTGGAAAAAGGAAGACGAAGGAGAAGAGGAAGAAGAAAAGGGAGGAAGAAGAGAAAGAAGAAGCAGAAGAAAAATAAGTAGAAGGAGGAGAGGATGATGACTGTGCAGAATAAAAAATTCACAGAATGAGCTTTATAACGTGAAATGACAGAGGGGAAAATAAAGAAACCTGAAAATTGGTCAACAAGAATTACCTGACACAAACAGCCAAGAAAAAAATAAAGGTTTTAACAATGGAAACAACTTAGAAAACCTTTGGCACAAGGCAAGACATCTAACATTTGTGACACTGCACACCAGAATCATGGTGAAGGAGACTGTAATTCTGGTGAGCGGTTCATAAGAACAATTTTTAGAAATAATAATAAAAATGTTCTTAAATCCTGAGAAGGATGTGAGAATAAACCTTTATGAGTGACAGAGGTGACAGACACTTACGTTCCAGGTGACACTCACTAAGGGGGGCCTCTGCTGAGTTCTTCAGAGTACACACAAGATACAAACCATCTTAGATCGTATACAAAGTGGGCAGGGTGACAGGGATGCAGCCAAGCACGAGCTCAAAAACCTGACCCTCCCCTCACCAAGGCTATTGGCTACTGCTGCTGCCAAGCACCTAGCTTGCCAACAGCAGAATGCAGCCATGAGCCCTGGTTTCCTAGGTGTCCTAGCCAACCACTTACTAACAAACGCATTACAATACATCCACTTCATCATGGAAGGGGAAAGAACATGCCTTCCCTAGACCAGGAATATACCCTGGAAGGGAATTTGTCTTCTTTGTCTTTTCCGTGAACTGCTTGTTGTCAACAGTATCACAAAATCCTCATCACCATCATGATCTCCTACACTATTTCTAAACGAGGATTTATTCACATGAAGAGCAGCAGTAGGCTCATGCCCGTGCTATTGCATGTCCTGTCCCTCTAAATAAGAATGATGAACTGAACTGTTGAAGATTATGTTTCAGAAACAGAGATGACAGAAAGGACAGGATTCTGTCGCAAGATTCAAAACAATGTTTATAATTGTTGAGCAATTGATGTACCTGAATATTTTGAATTTAGGAATCCAAAATTGAAAGTGAGAGTGTCTCTTCTTGTCTTCTCTCTCTCTCTCTCTCTCTCCCTCCCTCCCTCCCTCCCTCCTTCTGTGTGTGTGTGTGTGTGTGTGTGTGTGTGTGTGTGTGTGTTGTTTGTTTTTTGAGACAGGGTTTCTCTGTATAATAACCCTGGCTGTCCTGGAACTAGTTCTTTTTTATTCCTTCTTTTTTTTTAAAGTAATTTTATTAAATTATAAAAGTTTCCATTTCCGCCCCACCTCCCAACACCCTCCCACTCCCCCCACTCCCTCTCCTCCTCCCTCTTCGTCCCTAAGGGCAGACAGGGTTTCCTGCCCTGTGGGAAGTTCAAGCTCCTCCCTCTCCCTCCAGGTCCAGGAAGGTGAGAATCCAAACAGACTGGATCCCCAAAATCCAGTATATGCAGAGGAAACAAGTCCCAGTGGCATTGTCAATGGCTTTTCAGAAAGACTCCGGGCCAGCTACATTCAGAGAATCCGGCCACATTCAGAGACTCTGGTTGGATCACGTGCTCGTTCAGTCCCAGTCCAACTGGCGTTGGTAAGCTCTCATTAGATCCGTCCCCTTGTATCAGTGGGTGATAGCATCCCTCGCAGTCCTTATTTCTTTTTTCATTTTCTTCGTCCTTCTGCTCCTCATTTGGACCTTGGGGGGCTCAGTCCGGTGCTCCAATGTGGGTCTCCGTCTGTATCGTCATCCATCTCCAGATGAAGGATCTATGGTGATAAGCAAAATATTCATCAGTATGGTTATGGGCCAAGGCCGGTTCAGGCACCCTCTCCTCTGTCCAGAGAACAATCTGGGGATCTCTCCTTGGACCTGGGATCCCATATATAATCAAGTCTCCTGTAAACCCTAAAATGACTCCCTTAGTTGAACTATATTCTTCCCTGATCCTATATTCATCCTTCCTCCCTCCCCCACATCCCGGTCCACCGAGCTTTGCGTTTTCTATTCCTGGAACTAGTTCTTATAGACCAGGTTGGCTTTGAACTCACAGACATCCTCCTGTCTCTGCCTCCTGAGTGCTGGTATTAAAGGCGGGCAGCACCACCGCCTGACCGAGAGCAGCTCTTTTCAATGTTGTGTCTAAAACACACTAATATAACTATAAATCCTGTCTCTATGACTTTAAATTCTGAGGGTCTGGAGATCTTTGATGCTCAGAACACACAAATACTTCCAGTTTTGATTAATGTGGTTCTACTAAACTGAAGATTGAGACAAATAGCATTGATTTTCTGGCTTCCTCAAACCAGCAGGCAAAAAAGGAAATGAAACTGTACTACCTAGAAAAATTGATCCCAACTAATCCAGGGAAGCTAGCTTTCTCACACTCAGTAGAAGTGAATAGAATTATGTCAAAAAACATAGATAGTTTCTTTGGATCATCCTTAGTATTTCCAAATAATATAATTATATTTAAAAATAATTATACTTATATTTAGCATATATAATAGATAGTATATTTATATTACATTTAAATATAATTATATGTCCATATAATATAAAAGGTAGGCAGGGTGGCAGATGCCTGCATTGACAGCACTTAAGAAACTGATTCAGGACAACCACAAGTTCAAGGTCAGTCTGTAATGAATTACATAAACAGGATGGATCATATTAAAAAAAAAGGCCCAGGAAGACAGCTGAGCAGATCAAAGCACCAATTCGGAAGACCTGAATTTGAGCCCCAAGATCCTCATGGTAGAAAGAAAGAATAGAGTTCCACTATTTATCCTCTGACCTCTACACATGCATTATGGCCATGTATACATACACACACACACACACACACATACACTCAATAAATCAATGTAATTTTAAACTAATGGAACACTGTAGTAGATACCAAAGTCCCCAACCCCATCCCCGCAAAACACAAGACAGAACCACTGAAAATTCAAGACCTTCAGTGATGAAAGATCAGTCACGACACCAATAAATATGTCAGGGAGGTTTTTTAAGGGAAAAATAAAACATATATGGTAGAAGAAGGACACGAGTACATCACTCACATCTTGTCCATCATAGACACAGGGACTGAGAGAGCTGTGCAGAGTTTCTCCTTGCTTACTACATACTACATCATATGTGTGAGGACCAGTATTGTGTGAGTGTATTCTGTGCTCCTTCCCCTTATTGCTTTTACCACTGTGAATGGAGACGGTTGGTTTTGCAATGTAATTTTAAGGTAATAATAGATGATTGTGAGAGGGAGGCAGGAACTACCTTTTAATGTTTGCTAGCGCTTTTTATCTCCTCCTGTTGAGTAGACAGTGAGATTATGTCTGGTATATGCAAAGTATATTAAAAAAACAAATTAAGATGATCTTACACAAGGATCTAGTTGGTTCAACATACGTAAATCAATTAATATAATGCAGCACACAACAGACTTAAGGATAGAAATCACATGATGGACTTTAATATCCCTTCATGATCAAATCCCCAAAGAAACTAGAACTAAAAGAAACATGCCTCCTATTATAAAAGCTAGAAAACAAACCTATAGAAAAAATTACACCAATTCGGAAAAAAAAAAAGCATTTCTCCTAAAATCCAGTGAGAAGATGGTTACCACTGTCTCGCTACTTTTCTTCAAAATAGTGCTCAGAGTCTTAGCAAGAGCAATGCAACAAGAGAAAGAAATAAAAGGAATACAAATAAGAAAGGAATAATCATTGTTCTTATTTGAAGATTACATGATCTTATACTTATTGTACACTGACTACACCACCAGAAAACTCTTAGATCTGTTGTTTATTCAGCAAAGCAGAATATTGTTTATTTCAGGACACAAAGTCAACATACAAAAATGAGGGCTTAGGGCTAGGGAGATAGTTCACTGGGTAAAGCACTTACCATGCAATTGTGAGGACCAGAGTTGAGATTCCCAGAACCCACATAAAACCTGGGCAGGCTTGCATGGTGGGCACTTATAATCTCAGCATTCCGGAAGCAGAGACAGGGGATCCCTGGGGCAAACTAGTTAGTCAGACTAGCTGGAATCTGAGAGTTCCATGTTTAACAGAGACCCTGCCTCAATAAATGAAAGAGGAAAGTGATTGAAAAAGATACCCAACATCAAACACAAGCCTAAACACACATGCACACACACACACACAGTACTCACACACACAAACACACACATGAACACCGTATGTACATATATTTAGTTGCCAAATATTAGGACTGGATTTGATGATACAAGCCTGTTAATTCAGCATTTGGGAGGTAAAGGCAGGAGATCAGGAGTTCAAGGTCCTCGTCAGCTACATAGCAGCTGAAGAAACATTGAAGAAGACATCAGAAGAGCTCCCATGTTCATGGATTGTCAGAATTAATATTATAATAATTACTACATTACTGAAAATAATCTACAGGCTTAATACAACCACCTTCAAAATTCCAATGACATTCTTCACAGGACTAGAAAAAAACATTTCTAAAGTTAAAATAAACACAAAAGTCCCTGAACACCCAAAACAGTCCTGAGCAATTCTGGAGATACCATAACACCTTAGCTCAAACTATACAAGCTGTATACCTCCTACACTAACAAAATATGTGTGTTCCACTGTCACAAACACACAGGCCAATGGAACAGGATAGAAGACTCAGCAGTAAAGCCGTAAAGCTAAGACACCTCATCTTTTGTATAAGTGGAAAAAAAATGGACGCAGGAGGATAGTCTCCTGCCTCAACAGTGTTTGAAAAGCTGTATATTTACACACACACACACACACACACACACACACACACACAAAATAAAACTAGTTTATATTTCTCACCCCACACAGAAATCAATTCAAAATGGATGTAACAATGATCTAACGGAAGGTCTGAAACCCTGAAACTGCTAGAAGAAAACCCGGGCAAGATATTTCAGGATCTAGGCATTAGCAAGGACTTACGCTGGTAACACAGCACACAATCCCATGACTGACAAGTGGGATTACAGGAAATTGAAAAACCTCTGTGTAGCCAACAAAACAATCAGCAGAGAGACGAGACAGCCTACAAAACTGTAGAGAACTGCCAGCTAGTCGTTTAACAGGGAATTGGTGTTTAGAATCTATACAGAATCCCAAAAATTAAACGCCAAAGAAGCAAGCCAATCATTCAACAAATGGGATACTGAGTTGAATAGACAGTTCTTGAAGAAAAATAAATGGCCAAAAATATCTGGGGAAAGGGTCCCCATCCATCGTGGAAATGGAAATGAAAGCTGGTGGAGGTCTGTCTTACTCCAGTCAGAATTAGCCAGAATAGCTAATAATAAACAGCAGAGGTGCTGGTGAGACTGAAGGGAGGGACGCTCGCACGTGCCTGGCATAGGAAGCTTGTTTAGCCACTATGGAAAAGGATATTCTCAAAGAGTTCAAAACAAAAACATAACTCCCATATGAGCCAGGTATGCCACTTCTGGGTATATGCCCCAAAGTGTCTGAGTCAGCATATCACAGAGATATTTCCACAGTCATGCTTATTACCTCACTATTCACAATAGCTGTGAACTGGAACCTGCCCAGATAGATGACCATCTAAAGACAAATGGATAAAATCGGGCAGTGGTGGTGCTCACCTTTAATCCCAGCACTAGGGAGGCAGAGGCAGGCGGATATCTGTGAGTTCAAGGCCAGCCTGGTCTACAGAGCTAGTGTCAGGACAGGCTCCAAAGCTACAGAGAAACCCTGTCTCAAAAAAACCACACACACACACACACAAAAAGATGAATGATCATGAAAAGGTGGCACGGACCCACAATGTAATTTTGCTCACCTGTAGAAAGACTGGAATTACGACATTCACAGAAGTGGATGAACCTGGAGATCATTATGTTAGCAAAAGAAGTCAGACTCAGAAGCATGAATATCATGTTTTCTCCCACAATCAGAATCTAGTTTAAATTTAGATAAATATAAGATAGATAGATAGATAGGTAGATAGATAGATAGATAGATAGATAGATAGATAGATGATAGATAGATAGATAGATAGATAGATAGATAGATGATAGATAGATAGATAGATAGATAGATAGATAGATAGATAGATAGATGATAGATGGATAGACAGACAGACAGGGAGATAGATAGATAGATAGATAGATAGATAGATAGATAGATAGATAGGGAGAAAGATAAGGAGATAGGGAGATAGATAGATAGATATGTAGATAGATAGGTATACAGATAGAATAGATAGGGAGATAGATAGATAGGTAGATAGACAGACAGACAGAGGCAGATAGATATGTAGGTAGATAGATAATAAAAATAAAAGTGGGGCTAAGGCAGGGGGCATTCTAAAGGAAAACGAAAGGAGGAACAAGAAAAGATAATGGAATGAATGTGTGTATGTGTGTGTGAATGTGTGTGCATGTATGTATGCACATAAGTGTGTATTGTGGTATGTGTACATGTGTGTATATACATATGTGTATCTGTGTGTATGTATGTGTGTATGTGCATAGTGTGTGTGTATGTGCATGTATGCATGCATATGGATGTGTATGTGTGCATTTGTGTGTATGCATGTGTGTATATGTTTGTATGTAAGTGTGTGTATGCATTTTGTGTGTGTATGTGTGTGTGTGTTGAGTTGAAAACAGAAGAGATAAATACTTTGGGAGAGGTAAGGGGCAGGGGTACTGGAGACAGAGTGAATAAGAATACAGCGTAAGTATGAAGCATAATAAACCCATTTCTTTGTACACTAAACAAAAGATAGAAAAATATGTATTTGAAAATGCATGCTATTTATGAAATACAAAGGCAAATCAATGTACAGTGTCTTCTTTTAACAAATGATATCTGTGTATGTAGACATCCCCAGACAAAAACAAATAAAAGCCTGAGACCTAAAATTCATACTTTGCATAAAAGTGAATTTAAAATATTATTTTTATATTAAATACAAATTGCAAAACTATAAATCTTTTTAAAGCATTCCTAGATTTAGTAACACCGATCATAATTTAGACAGAAAACATCTCTATATTGGACTTCATCAAAATTAATATTTTCTGTTACTGAGAAGAGAATGAAAAGTAGTTGCAATCTGAAAGAAAATACCAGAAAACCATGTATTCAGCTAATGGCTGACATCTGAAAACATTTACAGAACACTCAAACAGCAAAAATTATCCTAAAAGAAAGTGGTGGGTATTATATATTATAGTTGAGCGGGTACGAAAGAGATAAAGGATGCATTTGAAAGGAAGATCAAAATCCTTACAACTACAGAAATGCAAATTAAAACCACAATGGATACTGCTACATGCCCATTTCAGTAGTTAATCTTGTAAAAATAGTGATACCACCTAAGTGTGAAGGGAGTAGAGGAAGAGGATCAATCATACATTGGGGGGAAATAAACATATAAAGTGGGAAAAAGCCTTGAACACACTGGCACAGGAGACAACTTCCTGAATAGAACACCAAAAGCACAGACACTAAGATTGACAATTAATGAACGGGACCTCATGAAACTGAGAAGCTTCTGTAAGGCAAAGAACACACTGCCAATAGGACAAAACAACAGCCTACAGAGTGGGAAAAGATCTTCACCAACACCATATCTGACAAAGGGATGATCTTCTAAATATATATAGAACTCAAGAAACTAGACATCAAAACACAAATAATCCAATTTTAAAATGGGGTACAGACCTAAATAGAATTCTCAAGAGAAGAATCTCAAATAGCCAAGAAACACTTACATAAATGCTCAACATCCTTAACCATCAGGGAAATGCTAATCAAAATGACTGAGATTCCATATTACACCTGTCAGAATGGCTGGGACTGAAAACACAAATGACTGCTCATGCTGGAGAGGATGTGGAGCAAGGGGAACACTCATCCATTGCTGGTCAGAGTGAAAACTTGTACAGCCACATATTGTGGAAATCAATGTGGTGGTATCTCAAAAAATTGGGATCAATCTACCTCAAGACCCAGCTATACCAATCTTGCACATATACCCAAGAGATGCTCACATCACAAGGACACTTGCTCAATTATGTTCATAACAAATTTATTTATAATAGCCAGAATGTGGAAACAACCTAGATGTCCCTCAACTGAAGAATGGATAAAGAAAATGTGGTACATTGATACAATGGAGTATTACTCAACTGTTAAAAAGAATAATGCCATGAAATTTGCAAGCAAATGAATGTAACTAGAAAAAACATCTTTAATTAGGTTAACCCAGACACAGAAAGACAAACACAGTATGTATTCACTCATAAGTGGATATTAACTGTAAGTAAAGGATAGCCATTCTGCAATCCACAGCCCCAGAGAGGCTAGGAAACAAGGAGGTCCCAAGGGAGGACACATGGATCTCCCTGGGAAGGGGAAACAGAAGAGCTCTTGTGGGTGGACTGGCAGCAGTTTAGGGGTGGATAGAAAGGGAGAGTACTGAAAGAGGTGATTGGAAGAGGGGGGTCATTTTGAGGTCAGGTAGAAATCTGATGCAAGGGAACCTCCCACGAATCTAAAAGGATGACCCCAGCTAAGACTCCTAGCAATACTGGACACATAGCCTGAACTGACCATCTTCTGTGATCATCTCCTGTAGATTAGTGGCACCCCAATTGTCACAAGAGCACCTTCATCAGTGATGGAAACAGATGCAGAGACCCACAGTCAAACATTAGGCTGTTTGGTGGAATCTTATTGAAGAGAGGGAGAAAAGATTGTAGGAGCCAGAAAGATCAAAGACATCATAAGAAATTCCACAGGAACAACGAACCTGCTCATTGAAACTCACAGAGTCTGAACCAACAACCAGGGAGCCTGCCTGGGACCGACCTAGGCCCTCTACATAATATATATGACAGCTGCGTAGCTTGGTCTACTTGTGGGGCTCCTAACCATGGGAGTAGGGGCTGTCCCTAACACTTTGGCTGTCTCTTAGGAACTTGTTCCTCATATTGATTTGCCTTGCCCAGCTTTAATTCAAGGGGAGGTGCTTAGTTTTACCACAACTTGATAAGCCATGCTTGATCAGTACCCATGGGAGCCCTGCCCCTTTCTGAACAGAAACAGAGGAGGAGCAAATTGAGGGCAAGGTGGAGCAGAGGCGAGGTGGGGTAGCGGACTGGGAGGAGAGAAGGGGGGAAATTGTGATCAGGATATAAAATAAATAAATTTTTTAAAAAGGGAAATGTGTCCTTTAAAAAAAAAGTAAAGGAGAGATAAATGTTGGCTCAGCAAAGGAAAAACTGAAGGATATATTCCTTGAAAGAAGCTTTAGGAGTTTTTCAGAGAAAAGGAAATTCCACAGACAGGATCTTGTGCCTGTATGAACTATTACAGAAGGAATAGATGAAAGAAAAATGTTCGTTTTTTATTCTTAATTGATTTAATAGATAACATTTCTGCAAAAGGACGAAAGCAAACATGTGTTTTATTGTATATTCCTAGACACAGTCACTATATGTGTAGTGATTTGAATGATATGATCCTCTAAGTCTTGGGCACTTGACTATTTGGACCCAGTTAGTGACTATTTAGGGAGGTGTGGCCTTCATGGACGGAAGTGTGTCACTGGGGGGTAGGCTTTGTGAGCTCTGCACTGCTCCCCGCTGCCTCTACCCTGCTGTGATGGACTCTAATCCTCTGGAACCATAAGCCCAAAACAAATCCTCCCTTCTAGAAGTTGCCTTGATTGTAACATCTATCGCAGCAGCAGGGGAGAAATTAGCACACTGTGTGATACGCATCTCTATGTCTAAGTGAAATGAGTGACAGAAATGACAGGCGTGGGAAATTAGGGTCACTTTACATGACAACATACTTTGCTCATAGACGCCAACTTAGTGCAGAAGGCAGTGCTCTAGTCTCATAAAGTACACTACTGGTGACACTGCATCAAGTCATTTGAAATGGGGAGAGATTGGTGGTGAATGTTTGCTGCAGCTCCTACAGTAGCTGCCAGAGGTTTGGGCTTCTTTGTTTAATTAAGAAGGAGGCAAACTATTGTACATGTAACTACAGCCATCTGATAGTTGACAAAGAAGCCCCAAATACACACTAGGGGAAAGACCTTCAACAAATGGTGCTGGGGAAACTGAAGGTCAAAATGCAGAAGAATGAAGTTAGACCCGTATCTATCACCCTGTACAGAAATTAACTCCAAGTGGATCAAAGGCCTCAATGTGAAAGCTGAAACTGCTAGAAGACGTCATAGGCGGTGCCTACATGGTGTAGGTATGAGAAAGGGCCTTTGGAATAGACGCCACTGACCAAGGAATTAAGGCCAACCGTTGACAAGTAGGACCTCATATAGTTGAAAGGATTCTATACAACTAAGGAAACAACCGAATGAAGACACCCTCAGTTATACATTTGACAAATGATTAATATCTAGTATGTATAAATAGCTCAAAAAGCAAAGAGTCAAGAAAACAAATGAGCCAATTGAAAACATGGACAATGGGTCTGAACAGAATTCTCAACAGAAGAAATAAAATGGCTAAGAAATATTTCAAAAAGTGTTCATCATATTTAACAATTAAAGAAATGCAAGTTAAAACAATCTGAAATTTCAGCTCACTCCAGCCAGAGTGGCAAAGATCAACAAAACAATTGACACCAAATACTGGCAAAGCTGTGGTAAAGGGGGAACCCTCATTCACTGATGATGTGGCTGCCAATCAGCCCAGTCACTCTGGAAACCATGTGGAGAACTCTCGGACAGCTAAAAATCAATCAGTCACATGACCCATATAGAACACTCTTTAGCATTTGCCTGAAGGATTCAAATTCCTATTCCATAACACCTGCTCAGCCATGCTCAGTGCTGCTATTCACAATAACTAGGAAATGGAAACAGCCTAATTGTCCTTCGACAGAGGAATGGGTGATGAAAACCTGGTACATGTACACAACAGAATATTACTTTACTATAAAGAAACATGAAATCATGACATTTGCAGGTAAATCTACTAGTAAACCACAAAGAAGGAAATTTCCTATGTGCCTTTTGCTAGATCCACCACACTCTCCTTGTACCTACCACCTCTTTAAAAACTACACTACAACACTACTACAACTTCAAAGAGGTTGCTTTATACATTTGTGTGTGTTTATATGTGCTTCTGTGTGAGCGCAAGCACATTTATCCATGTGAAGGTTTGAACATCATGCATGCAGAAGCCAGAAGTTCAGGTGTCCTCTTCAGCAATCCTGTCTCTGGCTCTCTCAGAACTCAGGTTAGAGGTGACAGGCATTTGAAGGGATGCCTGATGCGTGTGTTATGTGGGTGCTGAGTTAATACCTAAGAAGAGGGAGGAAGAAAGAAGAACTCTCTTTTTGAACTTTGAGTCCTTGGTCAGGATAGTCCAAGAGACTCCCCAAACAATACAGACTATTGTTAGTGCCCTTGGTCTCAGAGGTTGAGGATAACTCCCTACTGATGAAGACACTACACACTTAGGACTCAGAACTCAGAAGATTCAAGCTGGTTCTATGAGTACAGGCTCGACTCACATGGCGGGAAGGCTTACAAGCAAAACAGCCATAGACATAAGAACAAAAGGTTTTTTTTAAGTCGGATCCTTTAAAATACACATACACAAACACAAAAGGCCAAAAATGAATGGAAAGTGGAACATACAAATAGTAATAAAGAATAAAATAAAGCAAATAGAGAAGAGGAATAAATATGATAGATAACACAGCTACTTGAATGAGATGTCCCTCATAAGCTCAGACATTTGAACACTTGGTCCCCAGTTGGTGGCTCTGTCTTTGGGGGTGCAGGGAACTAGGCTTCCTACAGCATAGCTGGAGGAAGTGTGTCCCTGTATGCAGGATTCTGTAAATTGTAGGCTGGCTCCACTTATCGCTAGCTCTCTGCTTCCTATTTGTAGTTACAGATGGGAGCTCTCCACCTTGGCAGTGCAATAGAGACAATCTGGTTGGTGAGGTGTGGGTGAGCCAGCCCCGAAGTTGTGAAAATGGGAGAACTGTCCTCATTACTCATCTGTCACATGCTGGCCAGCAAGAGCGGCGTTGAGATCCTCTCTCACACATCCTCCCACTCCCATCAACGTCTGAGGCAGGTGGAAGTGCTGGCCCTGAGGTCAAAAGAGCAGGAGCGCTGTCCCTGCCCCTCATCAGCCGCAGCACTCAGGAGAGTGGCCCCTACACTAGGCCTGGGCAACCTAGTAGAGCTGGCCCTTAAGGTGTTGGTATATGAGAACCAACCCTAAGGATGTGAAAGCAGGAGAACTAGTCCTGCTCATTACTCATCACTGCAAAGGGTAAACTAGCCAAGGCAATGCAGAAGAGCTCACACTGGTGGTAAGGACAAGGGAGAGCCGGCAGGCTGACCAGGTACAGAACCCCAACATCACCCCATCTGTGATCTGCTGGAGCATGTGAAGAGACTGATTCTGTACAACCAAAGCTGCAGGATCTCTATTATACAGGGCAAGAACAGGATATCCAAGAGGAGTCCCCATGAGGGCCCAGCATTGATAGTGTAGCAGAAACTGGAGGCCTCAAACCAGGCCAATGACTCTCTGCAATGAAAACTTGCGAATAAAGATATATGAATAAAAGGGTCTACTGCATGACTCACTGTGTCAGACTGCAGCTTCCATGATGCGACTGATTTTTTTCTTTTCATTCTGTTTGTTTTTTTCCTCTCTCTCTCTCTCTCTCTCTCTCTCTCTCTCTCTCTCTCTCTCTCTCTAATCTATCAGATTTTATTTTATTGGAGGGATTGCAAGGGCAGAGGGCAGATGTGAAAGGATGGGAAAATGAATGGGATTGAGATGCATGATGTGAAAGACACAAAGAATAAATAAACATAAAGTTAAAAAAAATGTGCGCTCTCAGCCTCCTGTTCCTGTCACCACGCCTGCAACTAGTTGCTGTGCCCACCTGCCGTGATGGACTCTTCCCCTCCGGAATCAACGCTGCCTCTTCCGTAAGCCCCTTTTGGCCATGGTGTTGTATCACAGCAGCAGACAGTCATGAATACAGATGCTGAACCGGTTCATGACTAATCACTTTGAACGTAAGCCACGTTTAGGATTTTGTCTGGTTTTCAGGTCTGTAGATCAAACTCAGAGCCATACAAGTATGTATGGATCTACAGTCTCAACTCAACATCCACATTTTAAATGCACTAATTAAAAGACAAAGGTTAAATTTACAAATTTTAAGAACAAGACCTAATTATATGTTGTCTACTGTCAAGAACCGTGCAGCCTAATCTCGGATCAGCAAATGAACGCCTGTCCAACCGGTCTCCTCCTGGCAAATCTTTTGGAGCTGGAGTCTCACTTGGCAAGAACTGGTGAACCACGGGGGCAGTGCAGGACCTTGCTGGATTCGCAGACTGCAGGCACTCTTCCCACTCATTAGATAACTGATTGCTTGGGCGGTTTTTCGTTTCGCTTCATCACTCATACATGTAACAGCTGTGACTTTCCCTGGAAATTCTGTTCTTCCTCAAATGTTTTCCCCTAAGAGTCAGCCATGGGGAGCAGGGACGGGACTAATGCTTCTCAAAATTTTTTTCTGGAATTACAAACTGCAACTCCTAATCCTGGGAACTTTTCTGACTCAATCGAGGCCGTTAAAATTAATGGATCTCGCTTTTATAGTTGTTCTAAGGAAAAGGTAGATAGAACCACCTTGTGGAGAAAGACACTCACAGGACGCAGTGTCAGGAGGTCCATATGAAAAAGCCGCACTTGGAACATTAGCCATGTCTCACAGTTCTGGGAAGGAGGAAAACGCATGCAGACACAGACTAAGGAAAAGACCTCAGGGATACCCATGGTGCCAACTGTTGAGAGTACGTTCCCAGAACACCAAGCATATAGAACCAACGGTAGAATCTGCTTTGCTGCAAGAGAAAAAAATGCAAGGCAAAGTGTGGGATAGATAAATCATCTTTACCATACAGAAGAGCTTATACTGGTGAAAGAAGAACTCCTTAGAGTCTGCTTTTTTTTTATAGAAAACTTGAGACACAGGACCCTCTTGTAGAAAAGAGAACTGTGTAAAAGCATCTTACAGACAGGAAAGAATTGTCCAGGTTTGAGTATTGCTGTCCTCAAATCAGTGTACCCACGTTTATTAATTTTAACTTTGTAACTGTAAGGAGCGGCCAGCTGACGCAAGCGCTGCCAGAGCAGGATGCGTCTGACTTGATATTTAGCTAAGTCTACAAAAATGCTAAATTCTATCTAGAATGAGGTTATGTAGGGGATGGAAGAGCATGTTTGGGGAAGCATAAAGGGGAACAATGGGGGCTTTTATGATGGTTACGATGTGTTTCTTAAAAGTCAAAAATAGAAACTAATAAAACAAACTATTCATGCAAGCCTGGTAGCAAACAAAACTCCATTAAAGTATACATAAGGACAGCTCGAGCTAATCGGGGCCACTTGTGTGCACTCTACATGGTGGTCAGAATCTTCCTTCCCCTGACCCTTGCCCCCATCTCAGGACCTGACCCTGAGCCGAGGCAGGACCCCACAGTCTACCACAAACCCATATTCAGAAACCCATATAAAGACATGTATGTATGTATGTATGAATGAATGTATGAATGTCTAGGGCTGGCAAGATGGCTCAGTGAGGAAAGACTTACGACCAGAGTTCAATCCCTGGGACCCACTCCTAAAAGTTGTCTTCTGGCCTCTACCTATGTGTCATGTCATGTGTGCACCTGGCCACATACATATGCCATGAATGAATGAATGAATGAATGAATGAATTTAAGTAGGTAGATAGTTGAAAAAACTGACATCATCAAGTCTAATCTAAAGAAAGCAGGAATGGGCACATAAATTTCAGATATAGCTGACTTCACAGCAAGGAAGGTTATCCTGGGATCACATATCTCCAAGATATGACCATCTTTAACAAAATAACCTTAAACAGCATAAAAATAACAGATGGAGACAACAGATAAAAAGTACAAGGAGAGACAGATGGATCCACCCTTCCACCCGTGACTCAGATTCATAAAGATCAGACCCAGGAAGCAGAAAGTCAGTAAGGACAGAGTTGAACACAACAGCATCAATCGCCTAGTTATGATGGGTGTCTACCCCACTTCATGTACAACAGCAGACCATTCAGCCGTCTAGGTTCATGGTGGATCGTCATGAGACAGATCACAGAAGAGTAAAAAGATAGGCCAGACTGGAAGATTGGTAAAACGTCCGATAAAAGACTATAACTCAAAATACAGAGTGAACTATTAAAGTACAACCATTTGCAACCAAACGGTCTAATTAAAGAATGAGCTGGGGGAGACCTTAACAAATACGGCCCCCAAAAGATACGCTGATGGAAATAAGCCCGATGCACGATCTGCATGCGTAGCCACAAAAATGCAAATCAAAGCTGTGAGATACCTGTTGGTACCTATTAACCTGGTCAAGTCCGGAAACAAACGAAAATGCTGCTCAGGGCACCAGGCAGCAGGGCCCTCATCCTTCCTCCGGCAGCTGCAAGTTGGCGCAACCGGTCTGGGAGACGACTCGGCTCTGACAAAAGTTAATGAGCGGTACGTGATCCAGAATCAAGCTTGTTGCTCTTTACCCAGATGAATTACAAGTGTGTGACCCCACAAAAGCCTGCCCTTGGATCTTTAGAGCAGCCCCGTGTAAAAGGTCACAAGCTGGAAGCAGCCAAAACATCCCCCAGTAGTGTGTGGATACACAATCCGGTGCAAACCGGAGTGCTTCCCAGCAGAGGACTAATATCCAGCCTTGGGTGTAAATGATCAAACCATACAAAAATATGAAGGAACTCTACAATCATATTTCTAAGTGATAATATTCTATATGATAATAAAACATATTTCTAAGTGAAAGAATACCATGTGAGATGGTTACATACGTATCATTCCAACTACAAGGCTTTCTAGAAAATACAAACCACTGAGACAATAAAAAAGATCCGTAGCAGCCGGGGGTCTGGAGACTGAAGGAAACAGGCAGAGCGCTGAGGATTGGGAGTGGGGGTGGGGGCGGGGAGCAGTTAAACTACTCTGCATGGGACTGTAACGGTGGACACAAATCACTGCACATTTTTCCAGACCCGTGGAGCATAAAACACTAGGGAATCCTGCTGTAAATGAGAGGTTAGGGATAAGAACTCGATGTTTCAATGTGGGTTCGTTAATTATAACAAACATCCCCCTCTAGTGGAAGATGTTGATAATGCATGCAGTTAGGCAGAGTACATTCAGAAAATTCTTAACCTCTACTCAACTTAGCAATGAATTATAACTACTCTTTAAAAAGGAAAAAAAAAAAAGGTTAGGGTTAGAGAGATGGCTCAACAGCTAGGGAGGCTTATTGCACAACCATGGAGACCAGAGTTCGGATCCCCGCACCCACATAAGAAACACATCAGGCATCCCTTTAAGTGTCTGTCTCTTCTAACCTAAGTTTTGAGAGAGTCAGAGGCAGGACTGTTGAGGCGTGATGGCTTCCATTCTAGCTCAGAAAATCCAAGTCCCAGGCTGACCATGCCTCCAAGGGAGAGGCAGAGAGCGGCAGAGGAAGACAACTGACCTTCTGGACCCTGTATGCATGCATAGGTGTGCAAACCTTCACATAAATGCATTTGCATACACTCATGAAGATTAACATACAAACACCTTTCCTGAGTTGTCCTTTTGAAAGAAGGGGTAGGTACAAGGGAAGGGTGGGTCTAGCATAGCACACACTAGCAATTTCCTTCTTTGTGCTTTCTCTAACATCATTGTCTTAGTTTTAATAATGTGTTGATTTTGCAAAATATTATACACACAGCTTGCTGACTGCATTATTTATTACAACTGCATGTGATTCTACATGTATGTCAAAATTTTAATTTTAAAAAAGGAATGGTCTGCTACCACACTTAGAATGTGAATGAATCTCAAAATTGCTAGGCAGGGTGAAAAGTAAACAATAAAAAATAAATATTGTATGACTGTTTATGAAATATAATGGATATGAAAATTATAACTTCTAACTTAAGTTTTACTGAAAAAAGAATACATTGAAGAAAAGAAGAGATCAATGGCCCAGGGGTATTAAGGAATGAAATACAACCAAGAAGATAATGAAAATAGTTTTTGTCTTGACTGTGGCAATGACTTCACATATTTCAATAATTAAGAAAACTCATTGATGCATACACTTCAAATGTGTGACTTACCTTATATAGTTACCTCTCGATAAAATTAGTAAGAGGGAAACAGAAGCCGCTCCTCCAGAAACCACAGTTGACATGGCATCATTAACTCTGAAGCCTGTGGTTCTGATCATCCAGAAGGATGTGTTTGGAGGAAACTTTAAGTATCAATCCATTAATTAATCAACAAACATAATTTAATTCCTTTCACACATGGAGTGTTCCAAAGATAACAACACAACACAGCCTGTGACTATAACTCAGGGTCAGAGATGCAGGGGCAAAATGGCAATGCAGGCCTGGAAAGATGCACGGATTAGAGGTGACTCCCACTCGAGAGACAGAAGAGGGCTCTGTTCCTCCAGATCCAATCCCCCAGTCTCATCCTCAACTCTGCAGCAGAACACCCTTGGCAGTCTTCACACACACGTGCATGCATATGCATGCACACACACACACACACACACACACACACACACACTCCCATCTCTCGTCAACCTCACAGATCCCCTTCGAACCCCTCCTCGTAAGTTGTTGCTTTGTCTCAGACCCCAACCCCAGCAAGCACCCCCTGCTAACCCCAGGGCCTCTCCTTCCAGGGTAACAAGTGGGGCAAAGGCAGAACCTATCCTTCTGCTCCTCAGATCCACCACACACACACACACACACACACACACACACACACACACACACACACCCCAAACAGCCAGCCTAAGTCTCATCCCCAGTTCCATGGCTGGAAACCTGCTGTGGTCTCCCTTTCCTCTCTGATCCCATCCCCAGGGGATCACGAAGACCTTCACCTCCAGCCTTCCCTTCCCCAACTCATCCCAGTTACCCAGCCTCCAACATCAGCAGGCATTCCCTGTGAACACACCAGCTGATCAGGCCAGAGAAACAGGTAACACAGAGCCATCACACTCTCCAATAATCTAGGAAGGAAACAGAAAGCAAGGAACAAGGCACTCATCCAACAAAGACAAACCCAAAACTCAGCTCCTGGACCTATAATCATCCCAAGCCCAAATGCCTAGATGGCAGCATAAAAAAATAGGACAGGCTGTCTCCACTAGAGCCCGGACAGCCTGCGCAGCAGGTCCTCAGTGTTCCAACACAGCTGAAAGAGAAGAGAAAGGCCTTAAAACCAACTATCTGAAGACGGTAGGGCCCTTAAAGAGGAAACTGATAAATCTTTTTTAAAAAGCCAAAGAAACACAAACTAAAAACTGGAGGGAATGAATAAATCCCTTAAAGAAATCCAAAAAACAAACACACAGTTGCAGGAAATGAATAAAACTGCTCAAGACCTGAAAATGGAATGTTTTCTTTAGAAATGTTTTCTTTAGAAAACACAAAGAGAATTCAGGAAATGAAAAATTTAGGAATTCAAATAGGAACTAGGGAGGCAAATTTCACCAACAGAATATAAGAGATGAAAGAGAGAATTTCGGGCATTAAAACTATGATAGAAGAAATAGATACACCAGATAAATAAATCTGGGACACTATGAAAAGAATAATAGGAAATAGAATAACCTAAGAATAATAGGAATAGAAGAAGGGGAAGAATCCCAGCTCAAAGGTCCAGAAGTTAATTTCAACAAAATAATAAAAGAAAAATTTTCTAACCTAAAGAAGAAGGTGCCTAGAAAGGTACAAGAAACTTACAGAACGCCAAGTAGATTGGACCAGAAAAGAAAGTGCCCTTGCCACATAATAATCAAAACACCAAATAAATATACAGAACAAAGAAAGAATATTAAAAGCTACAAGGAAAAGTAACAAGTAACATATAAAGGCAGGCTTATTAGAATTACACTAGACTTTTTAATAGAGACTCTAAAAGTCAGAAGAGTCTGGACAGAAGTGCTACAGACTCTAAGAAACCAAAGATGCCAGCTCAGAGTAAAACTTTCAATCACTATAGATGGAGAAAATCACATATTCCAGACAAAGTCAAATTTAAACAGTGTTCATCTATAAATCCAGCCCCAGAGAAGATACTGAAAGGAAAACTCCAACCTAAGGATGTAACATGACTGTAACATGAGGGTCGGCTTGTTGGGGTATCTGTCCCACCCAGTACCCCACAACCGGCAAGCCCCAAAGAAAATCACACAGAGAACTCCATAAGATTATAAACTGACTGGCTCATTAGCTCAGGCTTCTTATTAGCTCTTGTAGGTTATATTAACCCGTTATTTTTATCTATGTTAGCCACATGGCTTGGTACCTTTTTCTGTGGTGCAGATCATATCCTGCTTCTTCGGTGATCTGGGCAGGACTGGAGGAATGAGCTTCCTCCTACCTAGAATTCTCTTGTTCTCATCGTCCTGCCTCTACTTCCTGTCTGGTTGACCTGCCTATACTTCCTGCCTGGCCAATCAGCGTTTATTTAAAACATGATTGACAGAATACAGACAATTCTCCCGCACCATAAGGAGGTTAACTACACCCATGAAAACAAATGAAATAAATAATCTCACACCAAAAAAATCAGAAGAAGGGACACAAACACATTCACACCACCACCAACAACAACAACAAAATAACAGTAATAAACAATCACTGGTCATTGATAACTCTGAATATCCATGGTCTCAATTCCCCAACAAAAGACATAGATAACTAGAATGGATTCGAAAACAGGACCTATCCTTTTGCTCTATCCAAAAACATTCCTCAACATCAAGAATGGACATTACCTCAGGGTAAAAAGTTTAAAAAGATATTCCAAACAAATGAACATAAGAAGAAAGCTGATTTAGCCATTCTAATATCCAACAAAATAGACTTCAAACCAAACAATTAAAAAGAAATAGGGACAGACACTACATACTCATCAAAGAAAAATCCACCAGGATGACATTTCAATTCTTTACATCTATGCCTCCAACACAAGAACACCCACGTTTGTAAAATAAACACTGTTACAACTTAAATCACCTATTAACCCCAACACATTGATAGTGGGAGACTCCAATACTCCACTCTCTCCAACAGACAGGTCATCCAGCCAAAAACTAAACAGAGAAATGCTGGAGCTAACAGAACTTATAAACCAAATGGACTTAGAGACACTCACAGAACATTTCACTCAAACACAGAAGAATACACCTTCTTCTCTGCACCTCATGAAACCTCCAAAACTGACCACATACTCAGTCACAAAGCAAGTCTCAACAGATGTAAGAAAACTGAAAGGCTCCATTGTGTAAATGTACCACATTTTCCTTATCTATTCTTCAGTTAAGGGGCATTTAGGTTGTTTCCAGGTTCTGGCAATGACAAACAATGCTGCTATGAACATAGTTGAGCACATGGCCTTGTGGTACAATTAAGCATCCTTTGGATATATACCCAAAAGTGATATTACTGGGTCTTAAGGAAGGTTGTTTCCTAATTTTCTGAGAAATTGCCACAGTGACATCCAAAGGGGTTGTACCAGCTTGCATTCCCACCAGGAATGCAAGAGTGTTCACACAGTAGAAAATAATGTCATCTTGAATTTTGCAGAAAAATGATGGAGCTAGAAAACGTCATTTTGAGTGAGGTAACCCAGACACAGAAAAACAAGTATCATATGTACTCACTCATAAGTGGTTTTTAAGCATAAAGCAAAGAAAACCAGCCCACGAATCACAGTCTCAGAGAACTTAGACAACAATGAGGACACTAAGAGAGACATACATAATCTACATGGGAAGTAAAAAAAAAAAAAAGAAGACAAGATCTCCTGAGTAAATTGGGAGCATGAAGACCTTGGGGAAGGGCTGAAGGGGAGGGGAGAGGCAGGAAGAGGACCAGAGAAAAATTTAGGGCTCAAAATAAATCAATAAAGAAAATGAAAGAAAACTGAAATAACTCTCCATGTTCTATCAGACGACCACAGATTAAAGCTAGATATCAATAAAAACAGAAAGCTTACAAACTCATGGAAACTGAACAACTCCCTACTGAATGAAAAAATAGGTCAAGACAAAATAAAGAAAAAATTATAGGCTTTCTAGAATTCAATGAAAATGAATACACAGCATACTCAACCTTAAGGTACACAATGAAAGCAGTGCTAAGAGGAAAGTTCTTAGCACTAACTGCCTGAATAAATTAATTGGAGAGATCTCATACCTGCAACTTAACAGCACATTTGAAACCACCAGAACAAAAAGAGGTAATCACACTCAAGAGGAGTAGACAGCAAGAAATAATCAAACTAAGATCTGAAATCAATAAAATGGAAACAAAGAGAACAATATAAAGAATCAATAAAATAAAGAGTTGGTTCTTTGAGAAAATCAACAAGATAGACAAACCCTACCTGTCCAAACCAACTAAAAGACAGAGAGAGAGAATATCGAAATCAACAAAATCAAAAACAAAAAGAATTAACACTGAAGAAATCCAGAGAACCATAAATTAGATTTTCAATTTTCCACCAAATTGGAAAATCTAAAATAAATGGACACTCTTCTCAATAGGTACATAAAAGTTATCAAAGTTAAATCAAGATCAGGTAAACAATTTTAAAAGACCTATAATCCCTAAGGAAAAAGTATCCCAAACCCACTCCCGCAAAAAAAAAACCAGGGCTAGATAGTTTTAGTGCAGAATTCTACCCAACTTTCAATGAAGAACTAATGCTAATCCTCCTCAAATTATTTCACAAAATATAAATATAAGGAATATTGCCAAATTCATTTTGTGAGGCCACAGATACCCTGATACCCAAATCACATAAAGACTCAACAAAGAGAATTACAGACATGAACATTGATGCAAAAACACTTAATAAAATACACACAATCTGAACCCAAGATCATATCATGATCAAGTAGGCCACATCCCAGAGATGTAGGGATGGTTCAATAAATGAAAATCTATAAATGTAATTCACTATATAAACAAACTGAAAGAAAAAAAAATTATTAGATGCAGAAAGGTCTTTGACAAAATCCATCACCCCTTCATAATAAAAATCCAGGAGAGATTATGGAAACAAGGGACACACCTTAACATGATAAAGGCAAGTTATTGCAAACCATTAGCCAACATCAAATGAAATGAAGAGAAACTCAAAACAATTTCACTAAATGTAGTGGGGAGGCTGCTTGTTCATTTCCTGGCTGCCCAGATCCCAAAATAACCACACAGAAACTATATTATTTAAACCACTGCTTGACCAATCACTTAAGTGTATTGCTAGCTAGCTCTTATATCTAGTATTAACCCATTTTCAGTATTTTATATTTTACAAAGAGGTTCGTGGCCAACATATCTATCTTTGGCGGTGGCTCCATGGCTTCTCCTTGACTCTGCCTCCTTTCTCCCAGCATTCAGTTTAGTTTTCCCTGCCTAGTTCTGTTCCCCTATATCTCTACTATATAGGCCCAAAGCAGTTCCTTTATTAACCAATGATATTCACAGCATACAGAGGGGAATCCCACAACTAAAATCAGGAACAAGACAAGGTTATTCACTCTCCCCCTGTCTATTCAGTATAGTACTTGAAAGTTTTAGCTAGAGCAGTAAGACAACTAAAGTAGATCAAGGAGATAAAAATTAGAAAAAAATCCAAGTATCATTATTATCAGACAATACAATAGTATGCTTAACTGACACTAAAAATTCCACTAGGGAACTCTGACATCTGAGAAACACTTTCAGTAAAGTAACTGGATATGAAATTAGTTCAAAAAAATTAGTAGCCCTCCTATATACAAACAACAGACTGAGAAAGAAATCATGGAAAAAAACACCCTTCACAAAATAGCCACAAATAATATAAAATATCTAGGGATAAATCTAACCAAGCAAGTAAAAAAAAACTTTTATGATTAAAAACTTCAAGTCTTTAAAAAAAAATGAAATTGAAGAATATATCAGAGGATGGAAAGATCTCCCATGCTCATGGATCTGTAAGATTAACATAGTCAAGATAACCATTCTACCAAACACACACTCTACCAATTCAGTGCAACTCCATCGAAACTTCAACACAATTCTTTACAGATCTTGAGAAAACAATTCTAAACTCCATGAGGAAAAACAAACAAACAAAAAATGAGGATATCCAAAACAATCCTGAAAAATAAAAGAACTGCTGGAGATGGGCGGTGGTGGCGCACACCTTTAATCCCAGTACTCAGGAGGTAGAGGCAGAGGCAGGTGATCTCTATGAGTTTGAGGTCAGCTTGGTCTACAAGAGCTAGTTCCAGGACAGGCTCCAAAGCAACACAGAGAAACCCTGTCTCAGAAAAAAAGAAAAAGAAAGGAAAAAAAGAAAGAGAGACAGGGGAGGGGAAGGATGGAAGGAAGGAAGGAAGGAAAAGAAAAGAGAAAGAGAGAGAGAACTGCTGGAGGTCTCACCATCCCTGATTTTAAGCTGTACTACAGAGATATAGTAATAAAAACTATATGGTATTGGCCTAAAAACAGACACATTGACCAATGGAATCTAATTGACAACCCAGACATAAACTTATACACCTGTGGACACCTGATATTTTATAAGGAAATCAGAGATACATGCTCAGGAAAGGGACAGTATTTTCAACAAATGCGCTGGGCAAACTGGATGTCTGCATGTAGAAGAATGCAAATAGGGCCATATCTATCACCCTGCATAAAATTCAAGTCCAAGTGGATCAAAGACCTCAACATAAAACTAGATACACTGAACCTGACAGAAGAGAAGTGAGGGATGATAGTCTTGAATGCACTGGCACAGGAGACAACTTTTTGACAGACCACCGATAGCACAGACAGTGAGATCAACAATTAGTAAGTGAGACCTCATGAAACTGGAAACCTTCTGTAAGGCAAAGGACACCATCAATCAGACAAAGCAGCAACCTACAGACAACAACCTAATGGGGAAAAAATTACCGATTCCACATCTAATAGAAGACTAATGTCCAAAATATATAAAGAACCCAAGAAACTACATATCCAAAAAACAAATGATCCAATGAAAATGGAGGTGCAGGTCTAAACAGAAAATTCTCAATAGAGGAAACTTAAATGACTAAGAAACATTTGAAGAAATCCTTAGCCATCAGGGAAATGCAAAACAAAACATCTCTGAGATTCCATCTTACACCTGTCACAATGGCTAAGATCAATAACATGTGACAGCTCATGCTGATAGGATGTGGAGCAAGGGGAATGCTCCTCATTGCTGGGGGAAGTGTAAACTTGAACAGCCTCTATCCAAATCAATATGGCATTTCCTTCGAAAGTTAGGAATTGATCTTCCTCAAGATCCAGATATACCACTCTTGAGCATATACCCAAAGGATGTTCCATCCTACCACAAGGATACTTGCTCAACTATGTTTATAGCAGTTTTATCAGAAACTGGAAACAACCTAGATGTCTCTCAACAACAAAAAAAAATTAATAAAGAAAATGTGATAAATTTACATAATGGAGTATTACTCAGTTGTCAAAAAAATCATGAAATTTGCAGGCATATGGATGGAACTAGAAAAAAAGTCATCCTGAATGGGGTAACCCAGACTCAAGAAGATAAATATGGTATGCATTCACTTATAAGTGGATATTAGCCTTTAAGTAAAGGATAACCAATCTACAATCCATAGACTCAAAGAAGTTAGGTAAAGATCAGGGGATCTAAGGAAGATGCACGGATCTCTCTGGGAGCAGGGAAATAGAATAGATTTTACAGGTGGACTGGGAGCAGGTGAGGATGGGAGCAGAGTAGGGAGATAGAGATGAGGTGGGGGGAGGGAGTGCAGGCAGAGGGGACTGGAACTGGCCAGCTTAAGGGCATGGAAACCTAGTGCAGGGAAAATTGCCTGGAATCGATAAAGGTAATCCTAACAAAGGTTCCTAGTTCTAGAGGACACAGAGTCTCAACTGTCCATCTCTTGTTACCAAGTGAGGCTTCCAGGGGCAGAAATTGGACTGTACTAACTTGAGTTGTCGATCAAGGGGGTCCCATGGAAACCCCAAAGCAACCCAGGCTGCTGCTAAGACAGTAGGTTGCTCTCTGCAAACTAACAGCAGGGCCACATTGCCAAGGACAACACCCACATAACTCTAAGCATGGAGAAATCAAGCTGATTCTTAAGTAAAACCTTCACCCCTACTCTAGTGTCTTTGTTTCAGGAAGGTGCTATGCAGGCTACCAAAAAATAAAAAAAAAAAAATGTGAACATCAACCCAGCCACAAACACTGAACCTACAATCTGTCCTGCTTGCAAGATATGCTAGAGCAATGTTGGCACAGAACTTCTGGGCCATACCCAATACTGCTAGCATAACCAAGGACCAGAGACCAGATAGCCCAGAGACCTAGGGTAAAACCAAACACTACTGGCCATAACAAATTTAAAAGTATCAAGAAAATGGTTCCTAATGATATTCTGCTATATTCATAGATCAGTTCTTTATCCAGTCATCATCAGAGAGGCTTCCTCCAACAGCAGATGGGAACAGATGCAGAGACCCACAGCCAACACTGCATGGAGAGTGAGTTCAGATGGGAAGTCTCCATTAAATCCCTCCTCTCGGAGCTCTGGCAGAAAGAGTTTAAGAGTCAGAAGGGGCGAAGGAGACCAAGAAAAGCAAGGCCCTCTGAACCAACTAAGCAGGGCACAAATGAGCTCACGGACACTGAAGCAAGAAGCACAGGGCCTACAAGGTCTGCACCAGTATTTTTATGGTGCTCCTGACTGTAAGAAGTGGGTCTCTGACTCTTATGCCTGCCCTTGGGACTCTTTTCCTCCTCTTGGGCAGCCATGTCCAACTCTGGAATGATAGCCTTTGCTCCAGCTTATTGTGTTTAATTTGTCATGTTTGGTTGTTATCTCTTAGAAGCCTGTTCTTTCTAACGAGAGACAGAAAGGGAGTGGATCCAGAGAGGAGAGGAGAGGAGGTGGGAAGGACCAAGAAGGAATAGAGGGAGGGAAAACTATAGTCAGGATATATTATATGAGAAGAGAATCTGTTCTCAGTGAGTGGGGGGAGAAACTGAAGATTCCTTCCCTATAACCAGAGATATCACGACCTGTTCTCCCACTCACTCCGATGTAAACTATGCTCATTCACAGCCTTGTCCAGCCAGTAGGGGTCCTGGTAACTCAGGTGCCTCTGGCATCTCTCTTCACCAGGTGAACAACTTCATTAACATATGCCTGCATCATTGCCAGGCCACCTACCTCCCTAGGATTAGATTCTCCCACATCCCTGCAAAACTACTGTCTCAGTTTGGGTTTCCTAGAACCACGGCCCAACATGAGGATCTTCATCTGGTTTCTTAGAGTGTTGCTCTATAGGACAGGAGGAGGGAAGCAAGATGAAGCAGAGGAAGGAACTGAGCAAGGATCTGGACTAAGCGTGGTTCTCAAGGAGTACTACTCCTTCCAGAGCTGTTCTCACTGTGGGCACAGCAGATCAGCCTGCCTGTGATTGTGAGCCACTGCCTTTGGTTAGGAGAGGACGCTGACTTTCTGCAGGGCATATTGAGAAGGACTTGGCCAAAGACTGTGCTTTGAAGTGTAGGACAGCTGCGAGCTGAGAGCAGCAATTTCAGTAGCTGGGACTGGGGCAGCAGCATGATAAGGGGATCTAGCAAAGCACCAGGGCATCGGTTACAATTACCTGGCCCAGAAAAAAAGACATATCCAACTGAATCGCCTCTTTGGTTAAACCTGTCAGGCGATACCAATCGTACTGGTTTTTGGAGCCCATCTGATTACAATCAAACCTCCTTTCCTAATGTCTCCCCATTTCTACCTCCTCTGGTTTTCCACAAACATGAGGTCAACTGGTGAGAAGAAGGGATCAACCAGCTTACTACTCTTTCACAACCCACTTCTTTTAGAATAGCAGAGTATGGTCCAGATTATCTGTATGGATTGATGCAAGGAGACAGGCAACGCCTCCCTCACCCATCACTTTGACTCTGAAGATGCTGTCACTGAGGTCCACTTTTCTTCTTCTAGTCCTAAGGGGTTCAGAGGAAGTGACCTGGCACATAGACAGACTGTCACGCTGCCAGGAGTGGCATCAGAGCCCAGTGCCCTCTCATCCCATATATCTAACTGGGCTTCTCAGAGGGATGGGCATTCACGTGTGAATGTGCTGTGAGCTCTGCCTCTGAGGGAGGGGTCTTAGGGCTATGTTGATCCTAGACCAAGCCAAAGTCTTACACATGAACAGCAGACTGGAAGCAGAGGAGGTAGCAGACAAGAACAGTCACCACTCAGAGATGACAGTATATGAAAAAAGATGGCTGGTGGTCTGCATGGGCAGGAAAGACCTGTCCCCTAGGGGCCATGTGTGAGCCAGCACCTCTGGTACCAAGTACCACACAGCACTGCCCAAATTGTCATAATCACAGCTTCCGTTCCATAAAGTGTTTCACCGGTCCTAAAGCCACCTTCTATGAGTTCTCCTGTTCCACATTCACAGGACAAGAAGGTGAGGCTTAGAGAGATGAGGGGTCTCCCCACCCAAGACCACCTGCCAGCTTCCATAGGATCTAAGACTCATATAAAGATCCATTTTTCTGGGCTGGAGAGATGGCTCAGTGGTTAAGAGCATTGCCTGTTCTTCCAAAGGTCCTGAGTTCAATTCCCGGCAACCACATGGTGGCTCACAACCATCTGTAATGATGTCTGGTGCCCTCTTCTGGCCTGAAGACATACAGACAGAATATTGTGTACATAATAAATAAATAAATAAATTTTTAAAAAAAGATCCATTTTTCTCCTCTAACCAATATACTCCAGAGGAGCCATGACCAAAGAAGAAATAAAAAGGCCTCAGTGAGAAAGATTAAGTCCAAGTAATTCCTCTTAGCCTAGCTGAGAATGCTTTGGAATGGTTTCAGTGGCTCCATCCTTCCCCTTGCCATGCTGTTCCTCACGGAGAGAGGAAGAGCAAAGCGGTCCATTAGTACAGCTTAGACACAGGGAGGGGTAGCTGGAAGGGAGCCATGGGGAGCAAAATGCACCTGTCCATGTATTCAGAGTGTAGAAGCCTGAGCAGAGGTGAGCAGGGAAGCTGGCAGGGGAGCAGAACTCTCTGATGGGAGCCAGCAGGGCCTTGGAGATGTAGCCGAGCACTGCTCCTGCCACCGAGAATAGCACCTAGCTTGCAGACGGCAATTACATGGATAGAATAACGAGTGAACAAGTGAAGAGAAAATGCTAGAGATGCAGATGAAGGTGTGGCTGCCAAAAGCTAGCCCACTGAGAGCTGGCCCCTGTTATCTCACCATTTACAGGGGAAAATGCTTCGCTGAACAAGGTGGGATGGGGGCTGTTTCATCCCCTAAGCCAGCAGCCTCTCTCACAGGCCAGAGCCTACCCCAGCAGCAGCTTACTCAGGAGGTGTGTTGGCTGCCTCCAACATCCTTTAATGAGATGAGATTGCTGAAGGGAAGCAGCTAATTGCATGATGTTTTATTAATCCCTTCTCCATGAAATATTAATTGTGACGTTTCACAAATACAAAGATCTATCTGATTTTAAATGCCTAGGTTTGTGGCCTCTCCAGATGAATATTTGAGGGTTTCCAGTTGAGGGACCAAGGTGACAAGCACAATACTGTATCCTGGAGAGAACAAATGGCAACCCCGGAAATCACTAGGATGTCAAAGCTCCTCCCTTCATGGGCTGCTTCCTGGCTGCAGAATTGCAGGGTGAATTCTAGAGACTAGAACCCAAGGATGGGGTGGGGCAGGTAAAGAAAGAACTATGAGATGCCTCAGCCCCTTTCCCACCTAGCTCTGGAAGGCTGTAGTGGATGGCCCAGCGCTGTGGAGCAAGGTCCCAAGCACTGCACTTCCTGGGGGAGTTTCTGCATGAATGAAAGAATTAAGAATGGTCATTCCCTAAGAATTTTCCACAGCCACGATCCATCTCTCAAACAGAGACTTATGCCTTGTAAGCAGGGCAGATAATCCCAGAGCCATGGGAGAGGTTAGCCAGCCTGGTAAAGGGACAGAAAGATAGACCTCTAGAAACCAAAGGGACATAGCTGCTGTCTGGCAGGTCCTTAGAAAGGTGGAGGGGTCTCAGTGAACAATGCCACAAAGCTCTACACTAGACCTTGTGACAAAGCCAGCCTGATACAGAATGGAACCTATGACACTTCCCATGGACAGTGCGCAGGAGACTAGAAAGGGAACCTCCACCTCCTCATGTCTCTGTCTCCGTCCCAGGACTCCAATGAGACATACATGGGGAAGTAGATATGGACACACCTCAGAATCAGACCATACACCCCCTTCTCATCCCAAGAGGCAGGGTCACAGCCCAATCCACACTAGAGGAAACAGATTTGAGACTGAGGGCTTTTGGGGGGGAGAGGGTTGTTTTGTTTTGTTTTGGTTGGTTGGTTGGTTTTTGCTGTTTTCACCTCTGTAGGCCCCATAGTTGACTAAGTAAATGGCCACCAAATTCCTCTTCCTCAATAACTTTTTGAGATGAGAAACATGTTGACACACTTTGAACATGGAATTTAAAATCCGACAACCTTGAACATGAATCCAAGATCAACAAATTACTATCTGGAATTTAGAAAACAAATAGAATCTGGGCATGTCTTACCATTCTACACCTGCACCTTCTTGTATATAATGTAGAGTTAATAATGTCAAACTCTCAGAGAGGCTTAGGGTATTCGGAGACCATGGGTGTCAAGTGTTTAAAGCAATGCTGGTCACTTTTTGAATGCGTTATCAGTTGTCACTGATTCTTGCTCAAGTACTGACATACGCTAAGATGTGATTGCTACACATTCGGAGGACATCTATAGTGCTCACTCCACATGCCTTAATTAAATGCATTTGCCTTAGACTTGACAAACAAATTGACAAATAGTGAAATGATCGGGATGTAGAGTATTTTGAAACTCAGTGGCCTCAGGGAAACATCTATGTCACTATTATTTCCCAGGATGGCAATGAAGTCAGTATACACACCAGGAAGTATTCATGGGGCCTCTGCTTCCCCAGTGCAGGGGAAGCTGAGGGACAGATGCAAAGACGCAGACAGGAGCGCTGGAGAATATTTGCCATTCTCTTGTCTGCTCCCTCCTCTGAGCTCCCATGCCGAGACTGCATGCACTAATAATGTTTAATGGGCAGCACAAAACAGACACATTGGGCTATAAAAGAAAAAGGAAGACATGAGATTGAGAAGGGGGTGAGAGGGTGAGGGTATTAGGGAGGAGTGAAGCTCTAAACATTAACATTATCAAAATAAATTGTATATATGAAATTCTCAAAGAATTAATAAAAATATTATTTTAAAATATTAATTCTAGCTGGGCAGTGATGGTGCATGCCTTTAATCCAGCACTCAAGAGGAAGGCAGAGGCAGGAGGATCTCTGAATTTGAGGCCAACCTAGTCTACAGAGTGAGTTCTGGAACAGCCAGGACTACACAAAGAAACCCTGTCTCAAAAGAACCAAAAAAAATTAATTCTGATTACATTCTCTAACATTTGCCACATCCCAACTATTCTAAAACCTTTGCATTTTAAACTCTCCAGCCTTCTCACTAACCCCTTTGATGTAGATATTGTTACCTACAATGGAAAACTGCAGCACAGAAAGATTACGTGGTTTCCCAAGACCACACAACTAGTAAATGGTTCAGCCAGATGGACACCCTAACCATTGTGCTACCTTCCCTCTGCCTACAAAGCTGGTTCTGGTCAAGCAAGGCTATTGACGATGATGATGATGATGATGGCAGTATTAATAACAGTTGGCAAACTCCTCACAGGTAGGTGAGCCTCAGTGAAGACTTTGAGAAGTCCTAAGCTTTGGGAAGACAATGAGCCTCTATCCCCACACATCACTGACATTGAAAATTATAGTAATCTATGGAAATGCACCACGAATCTTTCCTGTGTGCTGAATTAAAAGAGCTCTTGGCTGGATGTCATAATTGCAAAACACTAGAAACTAACCAAGCTGAAACTCTGGCAACATTTTCCCATATTCCTGCCCGGCTGGAGACCTAAGTATAGGTTTGATCTGTCTATAGAAGACAAGGTCCATTCCCCTAAGTATCCCACTGTAGTGGATTTCCCAATGAAAATGCAAGGCGCTAATTAAATGTGAACTTCAGATAAACAATGAATAATTGTTTAGCGTGTAGTATTTAGCTAGACTTCGTGAATTTGTATAAATAACTATGACAATTTTGCCCTTCCGATATTGGAGGAATTCAGGACAGGGTGGTAAGTGTGGCTTAGGGCAGAACATAAAATACAACAGACTGGTCCTGCCTGGAAGTGTGTACCTGGTGTCTCAGAAGGAGGGAAGGCATTCCTGGAAGGACAGCCAGCAGGTTTAAAGACCTAAAGGCTACTAGCTACATGCAGGGCAGGACAGGACGAGGACACTGAGGACAGCACTCCCAACAATTTTGTGTTGGTTAATAATGTCAGCATCACAGGATCTAGAAACAATCCAGGAGACAAACCTCTGGGTGTGTCTGTGAGGGAATTTCTACACTGAGTTCACTGAGATGATAAGATCCGCCTTAAATACGGAGGGTACCATTGCATGCGTTAGGGTTCCAGACTGAGAGAAGACGCTAGTGAAGCACCAGCACTGTCTTTCTGCTTCCAGACTGTGGACACAATGTTACCAGTCTTCTTACCCTGCAGCTGTTGTGGCTTTCCCTCCAGGACAGGCAGCATCTTCCAAGTGAGAGCTGGCATCTGCCCTTACTTCCTTACGTTTTGTAATGTAAATGTGCCAGTTACAGGAACCACAGTTGACTGCTATACTTGACTTCTCAGTAGCTACGTCAGAAACCTAACAGTTTCATCTCCTTGTCAAAAAATTAGCCCACTGGCCCTAGCAAGGTGTACACACACAACCTAGCTGGTGCAATCTAGCCAAATGACCTTCTCAGAGTACCCTACCTACCCCACCTCCCAATCCCAGCAGGGTGTCGCTAATGGGATTTTCTTCTACTAGGTGGGGTTCTCTAAAAGAGGAAGACTCCGACTCTGCTAACCAAGGGGCACAGGAAGTGTGCGCATGAGACGCCCTCCCACTCTCGTTCTGCTGGACGCATCCAAGCTTCTCCCCTGGAATTTCTTCCCTGCCTGTTTCACCTCACATCCCTCCTGCAACCCACACTCTGCCTCACCTCTCGGATGCCCACCCTTGAGACCCAGCTCTGGTTTGGCTCGGGTGTGGACCATTCAGAGAACCCGAGCCAGCAGTTGTCTCTTCCTTATCTGACATCCAGTGTTTATTTGGAAGTATGTTCTATGAATAATCTCTTAGTATAAGCTATTGGCATTTGTGTGTATAATAACTGTTATGTAAACTATAGCAATTGTTGGGATTTATCACATCTTTCTCACCAACTAGACAGTAGGGTCATTGAAAGTAAGGATTATTATTTTTTCTTTCTTTTGCAATCCCCCGTGGTGACTTGGAAAAAAAAATGGCTCCCAAAAGGAATGGTACTATTAGGAGGTGTGGCTTTGTTGGAGTAGGTGTGGCCTCATTGGAGGAAACGTGTCACTGTGGGGGTGGGATTTGAGGACTCCTATGCTTAAGCTTCTCTCAATGTCACAGTCAATTCCTGTTGCCTTCTGATCAAGATGGAGCCAGCACTATGTCTGCCTACACACCTGCCATGCACCCTGCCATGCTCCCCACCATGATGATAATGGCCTGAACCTCTGAAACTGTAAGCAAACCACCCCCAATTAAATGTTTTCCTTATAAGAGTTACTATGGTTATGGTGTCTTTTCACAGCAATAGAAATCCAAACTAAGACACCTGACCACCACCAGAGAACTCATCTTGGAAATAAGGAGGTACTAGGTGCCCGGAAAATACATCACTGAACCTGCCTGTTTCAAGTTGTTGTGTGGGTGACACAGGGCAGGGTGGAAGGAGCCATAGAAATGATTTTCCTCTTGTAAGAGAAGTCACGTTGTCTCCAAGATGTCTTTAAAATGCTGTCCATTGCCCTGGCTCTTTCTGAGGAATACATGGTTTATTCCAGGAGAGACACAGTAATGGATGGAAGGTGTGTTTCTGCTGAGCTAGGGCTTATCATGTTCTCTGCATCCAGGCACCAGATTGATGGGATATGCCTCTATGATTTATAATACACTAATCTCACTGGAGAGTGAAGCACAATTAATCTTAGAATCTTGCAGCTTGCACTTAACAACTTTAGAACCTTCCCGATGTACTCCACCTGCATAGCAAGCACCTGTGCTCCCCCGAGACACCCAGACTGGGCACTGACAACAGACACCCTTCCCTGCAAGCAACAGAAGGCTGTGGCAAAGCTCTCTTTAGACTCTACATGATATTTCTCGACCATGAGATTTTATGGTAGTGTATTTGAAGTCACTGTCAGAGTGGCACAATTATAGTAAGATAATTAAGCATGTATGAAGTGAACTTCTGACAGATTGAAAATTCAGTATCTTTTCTTAGTCTGGGTGTTGTTGGGATCCAGAAAGCAAGATTCCCCACCAGAAAAGGCTGCTATTACAAGATCTGTGTGCTGACGTCCTTTATTTTCTCTTTGTATGTAACTCAAGCAATCATTTTCTGAATTCTAACCCTCTACCAAATTCCATGAAGAGCCTTAATAGGCAAGCACAGTAACCTCTACGAGAAGGGCACCTAACAAACATCTGCTTACAAGATGAGAAAAACAAAGTGGTATATGTGGCCCAAACTACCCCCTCTCGTAATGGAATAACCACATTTTCATATAATACAGTCGTAGGAATCACTAGTCTCTGATAATTGACACAGTTGGGTTTTGAAAGGTCGTAGAGAGCAGAAAAGGTGTTATCGTGCATGTGAATTTCATTTCAAAGTGACCCAGATGCAAAGCTTTAGCATGTGCAGTCTGGCACCAAGCCAACCAAACAACTCACCGGGATGCTCTGAGTTACCAAGGTCGAGGGGAGCTCCCTGCTGTCGGGTTTGTCATTACCTTCACTGCTGAGTGGGAAAGACTCTTCTCAGCACTCTCCAGTCTCAGGTCTTTAGTTCTTCACATCAGGAAAGAACGCGGGTAAACAACATTAGGATTAACTGAGGGACTTCTGATACAAACATGACTGCATAGATCACTTCATATCTTCATTTTCTCCATGAAATTACAGGAAATGAAAAAGGAAAAGTGAGGGGGGGTACACAAGCTCCATTTTCATCGAAACAAGGAATGAAATATAACTTTCAATCCCCCCAAAAAATGTGCTTAAAAGTTGACAGAAACTTTCTGGAAAGAAAAGACTGAGTGTTAGCAGAGGCTGTTAGCTCATTTCCCAACCGCTATAAATCAAAATAATCACACAGAAACTATATTATTTACAATACTGTTTGGCCAATAGTTTAAGCATATTTCTGACTAACTCTTATAACTTAAATTAACTCATTTCTATTAATCTGTGTATCCTCAAATGATTATGGCTTACCAGCAAGGTTCTAGTGGGCTCCAGAGGAGGCAACTGTCTCCTGTGGCAGGCAGCTATATAGCTTCTCACTGACTCCACCTACTTTCTCTCTCTCTCTCTCTCTCTCTCTCTCTCTCTCTCTCTCTCTCTCTCCATATATATATATATATATATTTATCTTCCAGCCTGGTTATATTCTGTTAAGTCATTGGCCAAAAGCAGCTTCTCTATTAACCAATGGCAATAAAATATATTCACAGCATAAATCACCTCCCACCTCAACTGAGGGAAACTGTGATGGTATATCTGAGTTCAGGGAGAAAATCTCCTGAAGGTCAGGGCTCACCTAGAAGCCTGTAAATTATTTCATCTCTTTACAAAAAGCAGGAAACCAGAACTTGGTGAGTAGAACATTACAATGTATTTTAATTCCTAAAGAGTAAGGCCATAGGAAAGCCCATGGTCTATAAGTCTCTGCTGCAACAGAAACTAAATGCAACCTTGAAGTGTAATCCCTGGTTTCCTAACAGCCATGTGTTGGCTAGTTTCATATGTTAGCTTGGCCAGGTTAGGAATACCCTACATAGTCGCTCTTTCTAGTGGTGTCTGTGAGGATGTTTCCAGAAGACAGCAACATCTGGACCATCAGACCCTCCTCACCAATGTGGTGAGCATCATCCAATCCACTGGGGGCTACATAGATCAAAGAGATGAAGGTAAGGAGAATTCCCTGCCTTTTCCTATAAGAGCCCCAGGTTCCCACTGTGGCCCTGCAAGTTCCCAGGCCTTTGGCCTCCAGCTGGCTTCTCTGGCTCTCCAGCACGCTGGAAGAACAGTGTGGGCCTTCTCAGCCTCCAACATCTGTGAGCCACTCCAAGTTACCCCTCCCCATCTCTAGCTACCTTATTGACTCTCCTCAAGAGAACCCTTATGTACCAAGCAAAAGTCACCCATTTTAACACTCTTTTAATCACAACCAATGGAGCCAAACTATTTTCTTTTTCATGCAAGTTTATATCATACTTTCAGCATATTATAAGTCAAGAATTTTAACAAGTAATTGACTAAAAACCCACTGAGATACTACATATTCTTTTTTTTTCTTTTGTGTTCAGTCTCTTAAATCCTGCATGTGTAGTTACAGCTTATCTCAATTCATACCGACCATATTTCAGGTGCTTGCAGCAGAACATGGTATTGGAAAACTCTTGACTATAGTTGGGTTTCATTCAATAGAAATAGACAATATAAACTCTGCATGGATTTTTTTTCCAGAGAAGTAAAAAGCACAAAAGGGCAATTTAAGAATCATTTATCTATCCTTAAGGTAGGGGCGTAACTGTTCTGCCTCAGTGGTCCAGGCAGTAGCTTTATTTTCTGCCTCTCTGGTGTCTACGCAGGACCTGACAAAGAGTCCTTGGTAACTGGATTGCAAGAATTAACTAACAAAGCCCCAGCACAGAGAATTGCCTGGATCTGCAAAATAAGTTAAAGAAGAGTCAAGATGGGTGAGAAAGTGAGAGTCTGGGGTCTAGCCAAAGGCGGGCGTGAAGGATGAGAGGTGGAGACAAATGAGGATCTGGTGATGTGAGGGATGACTGTCCCTTTGCAGGTGACTAAGGTACAGGGCTGCTGAGCTCAGAAGGTAACCGAAGCACAGCAAATACCAGTTACCCAGAGGCACCAGGCTTTTTTAACCCACTGAACCTGGAGTGGACATAATAAAAAGATGTGATATCAACGATGGCCTCAGTGCATATAACGACAAGGGGGAAACTCAAGTTCATGCGTGCATTTCAGACCTTGGGTGTTTCAAACGAAAGGGAGGGGCAGCCAGAGATGAAGAACGCAGTTTGGAAAGGATGTAAGAAGCAGACTTTCAATAGCCCCCTATTTATTGAAGTGGACAGGGCTCCTCCACTAAAAGGGTCCTGGCCACACTGTTTGCATTTCGTGAGTCAGTTGTATTCTCGGGGGACCTGGGAAAGAGGCTGCTCAGCAAAAGCAGCTGCTTTCACTTTAAACAGATTTAGATCAAAGCCTGCAGCAAGCAAGCTCTCCGTGTGACACCACTAATGAAGAAGAAAGTTTCCCAACAGCGCAAAGAAAATATAATGAAAATAAAAGATTTTGACACTCATCCAAGAAAGGCTCGCTCCACTCTTTTCACATTTTCTGTGAGATTGTGTGTCAAGGACAGGAAATGTCAGGGGTAATGAGTGAATGGAGCGTGGCCATTTCGGCATTTGAGCATGCTCAGTGAGTTGGCCATGACGAGGACTGTGGCCTTCAGACCCGAAATAACAGTCTCTTAAATTACACAGCTTGGCTGCTCATGCAGAGTTCAAAAATCCTCTCTAGGGAAGAGTGGGGGCCAACTGTGAGTTCCTGTGATTGAGGATACAGAGAGCCAAGTTCTCGGGATCGCAATAGGCATTTCAAGAAAGTTCCAGACTGGGTGTGGGCACACAGGTAATCCCAGCACTTAGGAGGCTGAGGCAGGAAGACTGCTAGTGGGGGACCAACCTAGATTATCCACCAAGATTGTCTCACAAAAGAAAAACAAAGTGCTGCAGTGAGTACCTTCTCCTAAGCCTTTGTGTGGTGATTTGAATGACAAGGCCCCCACAGGCTCACAGAGAGTGGAACTATCTGGAGGTGTGGCCTTGTTGGAGTAGGTGTGGCCTTGTTAGGGGAAATGCATCACTGGGCTTTGAGGTTTCAAGTGCTCACACCATGCCCTGTGGCTCTCTTCTGCTTCCTGCTGCCTGTCACCATGCTCTCCCTCCCTCTCATGACGACAATGGACTAACTTCTGAACTATAAGCCAGACCCAATTAAGTGTTTTCCTTATAGGAGTTGCTGTGGTCATGGCATCTCTTCACAGCAATAAAACACTAAGCCACCTTGCAGGAGCTCCTTAAGCCAAGCAGGCTAAACAACATCAATCTGATTTAACAGAAGAAAAAGCTGAGACCCTGAGAGAATAGGCAATTTCCTCCAGTACACCACTTAGTCTGTCCTTAAGTGAAGAAAACTAATCCCTAAAGGGGGAATAGATCCAGACAAAACCAGAAAGGCAAGAGAAATGGGGCCTGGGAGTAAATGAACCCAAGGACTCTGCAACCATCGCCAACTCTCTCTGCCCTGCATCTCTGACTCTTTGTTCTCTCAGCCATCTGCCTTAGTGGCTCTGAGCTCTTAAACCTTTCAGCCTCACGCCTACTGAGGAAAGAGTGTCTTTTCCCAAGGCCAGTCCATGGGACTTGGAGACACAATCAGGTTGGCCAAAGTGAGCAACAACTCCAGTCATAACCACAAAGAAGTCAGCCTGGCCAGTAGGCTTCATCCCCTGCCCTGTGGATGTGTTCTGTGTTTCTAAACAACAAAACAGGAGCAGGTGCTAAGCAACCAAAAATAGCAGCCATCACAGTCACTGTCAGGAAGGACACAGCCAACTGAGACTAAGGGTAGACCTTGCAGGTTGGCCCTCGTCCATTATTATTGAGTCAACAAGTATGCATTGCAGTTGCTGTCCCCGGTGAACAAACACATACACCCTAGCGAGAAGGCTGACAACACACAGGATAAATAAGTGTTGTGATGGAAACCAAAGGGGCGAAGTGGCAAAGATATTGGGCAGCTATTCAGGTGTGGTTTTTAGAGAACATCCATAGAGGAAGGAGCCAGGGAGAGTGAAGACAAGGCTGCCCTAGGCTCAGGGACAAGACTAAGCTTGCAGAGGGTCTGAAATGGAATAAGAGCATTATTATGTGAGTCCAGATGACTCACAGCAGAGACAAGGAGAGAGTAAAGATCTGAGTCTGAATACAAGTCTGGGACTAACTCAGCAGGGAACTGACGGTTTGCTCTCAAACATTACAAAGTCACTCACCGGTCTTTAAGCCTCAGAGTCCTGTGAAGTGAACTGGGCAGGTAGCTAGATAGTGGAGTTACTTCCAGGAGAGGGAAGATTAGGGTTAAGCAGTTTGAACATGGTGGGGCTGCGGAGAGCCACTGGATAACTAACCAAGAAGGATATGGAGAGTTATGTCTGGAGTTCTTAGGTAGAAATTTAAAAGACACCAAATACAACCAGGCCTGGCAGTATGTCTACAATCCCAGCTCCTCAGGAGAGTATGGCAGAAAGCGTGCAAATTCAAGACCAACCTGAGCTTAAGAATGGATTCAAGGCCATGACCTAGTGAGACTGTCAAAATGAGACAATTGAAAGCTGATGATGGAGCCCGGTGTCAGAGCACCCACCTTGCATGTTCAAAGTCCTAGGCTCCACCCCCAATTCTGCAAAAACAAAACAGAAATAAATAACACAAGAAATAAAGTCAACATTGAAAGCAGAGAGCATCCATGAAATAACCTATGGTGACGGTGGAGAGATGGAAGAATAAGATTTAAAACGGCTATGAGATGGACTGGAGCCCAGCCCAACAGTCATCAGAGAGGCTTCATCTAGCAACTGATGGAATCAGACGCAGAGACCCGTAGTGAAATATTAGGCGTTGCTCAGGGAATGCTGTGGAAGAGGGGGATGAAGGATTGTAGAGACAAAGGGGTCAAGGGCATCACACAAAAAACCACAGAATCAACTAACCTGGGTTCATAGGAACCCACAGAGACGGAACTGCCAACCAGGGAGCCCACATGAGACTGACATAGGCACCCGGCACATATGTGAGAGTTGTGTAGCTTGGCCTTCTTGTGGGACACCTAACAGTGGGAGCAGGGGCATTCCCTATAGGTGGGCTTTTCTTTTGGGGCTGCCAGCTCACACACACAAAAAAAAGACACAGAGATTTATTATTAATTATGAAGGCTTGGTCTTAGCTTAGGCTTGTTTCTAATTGGTTCTTATAACTTAAACTGACGCATAATTTTTAATCTATCTTCTCCCACATGCTTATCGCCTCGTCTCCATTTTTCCACGTCTGACCGGTAACTCTGCCTTTCTTCTTCCCAGAGCTCCTCCAGAAGGTCCACCTGCCTAGCTATTGGCCATTTAGCTTTTTATTAAACCAGTCACAGTGACACATCTTCACTGTGGAAGCCCATTTGTGACTCAGTTTCCACCTGGAGTCCATTCTGATTTCTAAGTCATTTGAGTTCAAGCTTGCCTGCTCTGCTTTTTTTCTGCTTGAGGGCTGTGAGAGTCTTCTCATTTAGCCCATGAGAAAAGAACACTCTGTCTAGCACACAGTATACTGCTGACGACAAACCTCAGGAACATCAAGATAGAAAGTAAGGCTGCTTCTGAGCAGCAAGCACATGCTGGAGAGAGAGGAGGCTGCTCAGTCAAGGACAGGAATGGTCTTGTGGTTAGATACTGACTGACCAACCGTCAGAGCTGTGCCTTGTTCTGCTTTTTTATATAAGCAAGTTCTGAAATAAACTCAGAGCTGTTTGGCTACTTGGTTTGACCCACCAGCTTCCAGACAGACCTCCCGAGTCTACCTTGTCTTCTGTCTCAGTTTCTTTATCTGACTTTCCTTTGGCCTTGTGGATCTCCATTCCAGGAACCCTAGCTGACACTGTAGGAGCGGGCTCCTACACTTCACACCGTGTAAAGAAATATTCCACAAAATTTCCCCCTTTCTGTCTAAATAAACAAAGAAAGGTTTTAACTGTAACACAGTAAAACTATATACAGCAAGAAAAGTTATCTGATAAGAATTACGTTTACAATGTGTAGTCCATTGGTATTTGAAAAATTTAGAGAAAATATTCCCTTATTTATCCTATCTTAGTCCAAAGTTTTATACTGAAACCATTTTTTGTCATAACTTGTATTCCCATCCTAAAAAATCTTTTAGACCTTAAAACATCTTTTTAGACAAACAACTTACGCTGTTATGTTTCTCAACCTTATATACTGTATATCCCTTATGTAAGTTTCTTTTCTGAATTTGGTAACAAGGAAAACTGAAAAACTATAACTATCTAGTCTTCAACCCCCAAGAAGGATAATATATTACTTGAGTAAACAGGAAGTGCAAAGAAAGCAACTTCCAAAACTATAAAAATGACAGAGACATCTGTTTGCCTGGAAAGTCACCCAAGTTGCCTCTGTAATGTTAGGGCATCCATCTTCAACCTACAGGACTGGAATATATGACAGACTTTTCTGTGAAGCAGGAATTTTGAAGGACTGTCCCACCTTGTCTTGTCAAAGTTGTCTTGTCAAAGCAGTCTTATTCCTTTGTGTACTGCTTATCCTGTTTGTATAACATACTGCCAGCAGTCAAGGCAAGGGCAGTTTCTTGCCCAAATGGCTAGATTTGCCACAGTGAAAGCAAATTCCATATGAAGGTTCTTCAATGTCCATTATCCTTTTTTGGAGTAGATTGGTGCTTCCAGGAGCAGTTGTGTCTCACTGTCATGAAAAGACTTATGTTAATAAAACATTAAAATGTCAAAATAAATAAATAAATAAAATGTCATGTTCTGTAGGTCTCTGAAGTGTTTGAAGACCACCTACATATTTAAAATATGTCTCTGGTTGACCTTGAAAACATACCTAACATGACTATAAGTTTGATTGTTATAGATGACTAACTACTAACATTCATTTATTATCCTAGTTTGTAATAATAACTTTTGAGGACTAGAAATGTACATTATTTTGTTAAATGAGCTATATAGGTGCAATACCTTAAATAAGAGTAGAGGCCTGTGTTCAATATGATCTAACAAAAGGAATTTTAAATTTGTATCAATATACAAAAACATATACCAGTGTAAAATATTTAAGACTAGTAGTTGTTTTTTTAGTTTAAAAACAGATTTGATAATCTACCCTTTTATCTTAGCATTTCTATACCCCCACTTTCTCTTTTCACAATGAGATCCCTGAATCTAATCTCCTTTGTTCATTTTTTTTCCTGATCATTAATAATAACAGATTGTAACCACTCTCCCTAAACAATGACAACTATCCATATCACAGTGAATGACCAAAAACCACCCACCCCACCACTTGGGAATGTGAGTGTCATGTTCTCTAGACAGCTTCCTGTCTCCCTGACTCCTTTACTGCATTTTGAAACCCTATTCCTCATACTAGGTTGCCTTGCCCAGCCTTAATACATGGAAAGGTGGAGTGTGCTTAGTTTTACTACAACTTAATAAGCCATGTTTTGTAGCTATCCGTGAGAGGCTTGCCCTTTTTTGAATAGAAACAGAGGAGGAATGGATTATGGGGAGGTAGAGGAGAGGTGGCAGTGAGGGACTGAGAGGAGAGGAGGAAAGGGAAACTGTGATTTGGATATAAAATTAATTAATTAATTAATTAATTAATTTAAAAACTGCTATGATAAATGCCAGTGTTCACTGGGAAGACATCCAATGGCCTGAAGGTGACAAAGGAGAGGGCCTGGGAGACAACAATTCACATAGAGCCAATAGCAGCTCAGGGAAGACATTGCCAAGTGGAAACCATGAAGAGGGAGAAAAGGGCTCATGAGAAGGCTCCACAGGAGGAGCACTTGCTGCCAAGCCTAACGGTCTTTGCTTGATCACAGCTGCATTTGATAAAAGGAGAGAATCAGCAAAGCTAAACTGACCTCTGACCTCCCTCCACATTTTCTCCATGGTGCATGCACACATATATGCATGCACACACCCACACAAATAATTTTTAATTATCTTAAAGAATCAAAACAGAAGAGTAACAACACTGTGCGCGTCCACACGGAAGACACAGGGGAGCTTGCTCAGAACAGTTCTTAGCAGATGTAGACGCAGCATTTGGATGAGGAGCACAGCGGTGGAGAAGGGGTACAGAAGGGAGTAGATTCTGAGGGAGTGGGGCAAGCAGACTGGGAGACAGATAGAGGTTAGAAGCCAACATCCTTTTTATTTATCTCTTTTTCTAAAGTTTTATTTCTTTAATTTGCAGGACTCAAACCCAGGCCCTTGTAAGTACTGGACAGGTACTCTGCTGCCAAGATACATCTGCAGCCAGGATTCTCTATTTAAAAACACTATAAATTTTCAGCCTGATCCCTAAGTAGGTAAGAGAGTGTAAGAAGTCAAGCTATGAGGAGGGACTCCAAGCTTAAGTGGTGAATTCAGAATATTAGAGACACTAGGAACATAGAAATCTGTTGAAGAAGGCCAGGGACACCCAGTATCTGCCCCCAACAGAGAGGGCACATGGGCAGCAATGGACAAGGCTACCAGGATGAGCACGCCCAGTCCTCCTTGGAGCTTACATCCTACTGTGTGCTCCCAATATCACACGTGAAGCTACAAAACTTAAAGCTTTTCCTCCTAGTTTTAAATCTTGTTCCTTCCTTTTCTCTCCCTATTCTTTATTTGAGGTGATAGTCATATTTACTGCATGCTACTGTATCTTAAAGATATATGTTAATATATATAAATAAAAATATATAAATATAATACACACACACACACACACATGGGTTCACATCTAAGAGTTTGCTTTAAGCCTCAAAAAAGACTCAGTTAAACTTGGGGGGCTGTCTGAGATAGACTCAATGCATTTTGTAGTGTGGCCATGAGTCTTTGGTGCCAGAGTTAGAGTGTTATGATTTGAATATGAAACTTCTCCCACAACATCAGGTGGTAAATCCCAGGTCCCTAATTTATGGTATATTTTATGGAAGTTCTGGAAACTTTTGGAGCTAAGTTTGGCTGAAGAAAGTAGATCAGTGGGGGCCGGAGAGATGGCTCAGTGGTTAAGAGCATTGCCTGCTCTTCCAGAGGTCCTGAGTTCAGTTCCCGGCAACCACATGGTGGCTCACAACCATCTGTAATGAGGTCTGGTGCCCTCTTCTGGCCTGCAGACATACACACAGACAGAATATTGTATACATAATAAATAAATAAATATTTTTTTAAAAAAAAAAGAAAGTAGATCACTGGAGGTAGATCCTTGAGGTATGAAATACATGTCCCCTTTCTGTGTCCCTTCTGCCTCCTAGTTGCCTTGAGGTGACCTGTTATTTGGTCTTGCCATGCCTCCTCTGTCACCCTAGACTGTACTATCTATTAGAAGAGTGTTCTCAGGCTTTAAAAAATACTTTCCTGGGACTGTGTTTTCCCCCAAGGTCATTTCCACGTCTGACCTTCTAATAGACTACAGGTTTTCTTTTTCAAAGGGCAGAAAGATAATGTCCAGCCCCAAGAAAGACTCTTGGGTGGGAGTGGGTGGAAGTGTTGCTGTGGAAGAATTGTATCCCCCAGGGGGTTCTATGGGGATAGAATCCTAGCAACCAGTCACCAAACCATCACCTGGCACCTGTGGAGGAAAACAGAGAGGAAAGTTCCAGCACAGATGAGCGGGGCTCAAAGGCTCAGCACACAGTACTGAGCTGTTTGGAAAGATTCAGATTTTCTAAGAGCCTGAGATCACTGTGACCCACTCCAGTTCTCCTCCGCTGGAGGGAAACACGTGGTTGAAGCTAACCACCCAGGAAAGCTCATCAAATGTGGGCCAAATAGAGAAACAATAAGAATTCCCTCGGGCCACTAAATGGATAACTGTTCCTGCCATGAAACCTGAAGATGATACACATGTGTGGGGCAGAGGGCAAGGGACAGCCCTTGACATAGTAGTTTTTAGATATGGACTAATAGTGGAAGACATGAATGCAAAGTCTTCAGATCAAAACAAAAAAAAAGCAGACTCTCAAGCCATCATTTAGAAGGGGTAGACGTGGACCACTTTTACTTCCAAGAAACAAGGGTGTCCCACAAAGGGCAAAGCAAAGAAAGAGGGGTTACTAGAAAGACTCCTTTATATGGTGGACACATAAAAGAAAGGTATTTTCAAAACCAGTGGACATTCCCTAGAGCCCAAAGAAGAGAGTTGTGAATTTACCAAGGCCCATCATCATGGGAACTGTACAGATATTTACTTGTTTCCAATTGGAGATGGATAGTCTACCAAAAGCAGCTTTTAAAGCAGCAGTCACCCAAGTGCTTGTGACACAAAGGATTATGTGCCACCATCAGGAGACTGTCTTTGCCATGATTATGGCCGTTCCAGTTCATGTGCTGCTTATATAATTAGAAAATCCCTCATTGAGTGTCTCTGGGCTTTAGCCTCCAAGGGTATCAAGGTTGATGGCACTTGCGTCTGGCCTGTCATGATGCTATTTTGGGAAAGGATGAGATAATGCCTAAAACCACATGGTCCACAGCACCAGCTGAGGTTGCCACATGAGTACATTCCTTTCATTTTTCCAATTAATCACTTGAGTAACTGCAAGCCCTTGTCATTAAGCAGTGCAGTACCTGCCACCTTGAGGCCTTATCCCTACAGCATTAATGGACAGTTTCCACTCTAAACAACAGAAAACCCAACTAACCGGAGCTTATCCAAATAAGAGTTTGTTTGCCTTCCATAGCAAGACACCAAATTAGGCAGGACAGGATAGGAAGTCACTGAAGTGTGTCCTCAAAGATCAAAGTCTTAGATCTTGATCCTAACATAACAATATGTCATCACAGAATGACAGTTAGACCTCCAGTGAGGAAGAGGGAAAAATCCAAGGACAAAGTGATTTGACTTTAATTTGAATTTTTTTATTACAGTATTATTCTGTAGGGTGCTAGGGGCTCACACATGTCATGACATACTTGTAGGAGTCTGTTTTCTCCTGTCATAATGTGGGTCCTGGATGCTGAATTCAGGTCATCAGACTTGGTGGGAGGCTTCTTTCCCTTCTGAGCCACCTCTTGGGCCCCTTTTTAGTTGGAAATAAGAATTCTCCCTAGCCTATTGGCAAGAACTACACCACAAGACCACTCCTTCTTCGGTAGACTATGGCATGTTGAACAAAATGTTTCATCTTTTATCATTGAAAAAACAGTGGAAGGACAAGGCTGGGAGTGACTTTGAGTTAAACAAGCCTTTGAGTCTGCCACACCCTGGGGTTTATTCTGCCCCACGTCACAAAACCAAGTGGAGAAGAACAGGAAAGTTTATTTGCCTGTAATGAGGACCCCATCCATTTGTCATTGAACGTGTGCCTCCTTGTAGAGTTGCTTTCCACAATTAGCCCCACACTGCGAGCTCTCATCTGCTGCAGAGGTGATGCTGCTCTCCTTCTATCTCCCTACACAAACCACCATGTTTGATTCTCTTTCTGTAGTGTTTAGGTTACACAAAAATGCCCAGCCATTATCCCCAAGTGTGGTGGTTTGAAAAAAGAGGACCCCCCCCAAAGGAAGTAGCACTATTAGGAGGTATGACTTTGTTGGAGTGGGTCTGGCATTGTTGGAGAGAGTGTGTCACTGTAGAGTGGGCTTTGAGGTCATCTTCATTCAAGCTACACCGTGAGACGGGTTACTTCCTGTTGCCTACAGACCAAGATGCAGAACTCTCAATTCCTTCCCCAGCATCATGCCTATCTGTACGTCGCCATGTTTTCTGCTATGATGAAAATGGACTAAACCTCTGAAGCTATAAACCACTCCAATTAAATATTTTCCTTTACAAGAGTTGCCATGGCCATGATGTCTTTTCATAGTAATAGAAGTTCTAAGACAGAAGTTGGTCCTAAGGACTGGGGTATTACTGTGATATGTCTGACCACATTTTTGTTTGAAGAAATTTGGACTTTGGCACTTTGTGTTAGGAAAACAGTGGGATGCTTTTAGCTCTGCTCAATGGACCATACTAGTAGGAACATGGAAGACATGATACTGAGGGTCATTTGAACTGTAGCGGGGCAGACTCAAGAGGTTTCTGAGTAAAAGAATGTTAGTATGAGGCTTCTGTCAAAAACAGAAAGCTGGTAAAGATGCAATTGAACAAGAGGGCCATGTTCCAGGCACAGCGAGCAGCAGAACTTGGCAGCTTCAGTCACCTTGTTCTGACTTTAAAGTCAAGGACAGAAAAAAAGGGAGTTATGGAATCTTTCTGTATGACTAAGGAAAGCCACTGAGGCTTATTACTGTCTAGCAGGAATATTTCTTCATGGAGGCCCAGAGACCATTGTGTGAAGCTGTAAAGATGAAGCCTGGAATGTCTTGGAGACACCAAGATGTTGGAGATGCCAGAGTCATGGGATACCTGTGAAGAGAGCTGCTAACAGAGAATGGAACGAGCCCAAGAGAAAGATATGTGTTGCGATCAAAAATGCAGAAAGGAATTGGAGATATGAAGAGTTTTTTGACATAAGACTTGGAGATACAGAGTTTGGAGTCTGCCCAGTTTGTTTTTGGTCTTGCTTTGGTCCAGTATCTCCTCACTAGGCTGCCTTCCCAATGTTATGTAATGGTAATATATATCCTGTGTATTTACATGTTGGAAGTATGTGATCTGATATTTTTACTTTGATTTTTACAGGGGATTACAGTTAAGAGAGTATATGAAACTCAGAAGAGACTTTGAACTTTAGACTTTTAAATAAGTTTAAAACTATTGTAGATTATGGCTACTTTTGAAGTTGGACTGAATAATACGTTTTGCATTATGATATGGCTACAAGCCTTTGGGGGCCAAGAAGTAGAATGTGGTGGTTTGAAAGAAAATAGCCCCTGAAGGAAATGGCACTGTTAAGAGTTGTGGCTTTGTGGGAGTAAGTGTGACCTTGTTGGAGGATGTGTGTCACTGTGGGGGTGGGCTTTGAGGGCTCCCTTGCTTAAGCTCTGTGCAGTGTAGTCCCCTTCTGCTGCCTACAGGTCAAGATGTAGTAACATTTCATCTGTATTTTAATACATAAAGCTTGCCTGAAGGTCAGAGAGCAAAACAGCTGCATTGATCAGTCTTACAGACCAGGCAGTAGGCAGTGGTGATACACACCTTTAATCCCATATTATCCAATCCAATCAGCCATAGAAACGGGGTGGTAGTGGTGCACGCCTTTAATCCCAGTCCTAGAGAGGAATATAAAGCAGGAGGAGGCAGCTCTCACACAGTCTCATTCTGAGATTCCTGGAAACAGGATCACTACTTCGGACTGAGGTAGAGGTAAGATCCAGTGTCTGGCTGTTTTACTTTTGTGACCTTCAGGTTGAATCCCAATTTCTGTCTCTGGGTTTGTATTAATTGTGCTGCATCAAGATGTAGAACTCTCAGCTCCTTCTCCAGCATCATGGCTGCCTACTTGCCACCATGTTTCCTGTCTTGATTACAAAGGACTAAACCTCTGAAACTATAAGCAGATACCCCAATTAAATGGTTTCATTTATAAAAGTTGCCATGGTCATGGCATTCCTTCACAGCAAGTGAAACCCAAAGATACCAAATCATAAAGGACTTCTTATTTGAACTGCACCCTGCATCATAAAGTGTTCATTCTTGGCCCCTCAGACCCTGTTACATGAGGGCTGGCTTGTTGGGGTTTATGTCCTGCCCAGTTCCCCACAGCAGGCAAGCCCCAAAGAAAATCACACAGAGATCTACATAAACTGATTGGCCCATTAGCTCAGGCTGCTTATTAGCTCTTGTAGCTTATATTAACCCATTATTCTTATCTATGTTAGCCACATGGCTTGGCACCTTTCTCAGAGGGGCAGCTTACATCTTCCTTCTTCTGTGGTCTGGGCAGGAATGCAGAGGGAGCTTCCTGCTTCCCAGAATACTCCTGTTCTCACTGCCCCACCTCTACTTCCTGTCTGGTTGACTCACCTATACTTCCTGCCTGGCCAATCAGCATTTATTTAAAACATGATTGACAGAATACAGACAATTCTCCCACACTACTTTCCCCTCTTAAAAAAAAAAAAGGAAAATATTCATTGTCCATTTGTTGGGAATGCGGGTGTAGTATTCCAGGCTACTTCTGACTGGTTGGGGGCACTGATAATCTTATGGGGACCTAAAGAAAATTTAGAGTTATAATCAAGTCCTGTCTGGAGTATCCTGTGAGTCTTGATCATCTCAGGCCCCAGTCTTGAATCTGTTCTGGATGTAGAATTTAGACATCTGGGCCATCTGTTCCTACCGGAGATTTTTCAGGTGGTCTTCCTTGATCACACTTGATTTTTTTTTTTTAGCTCAGAATGAGTCTACAGCCTCTCATTTCCTATAGAAACAAAAGCAAATCCTCTTCTTCAAAGTAGCACACCTTTGACTTCAATTTTGAAGCCAAGGTATTTTCAAAATACCTATCTTGGATTAATTCAGCAGCATTTATAAGCAAATATCTTTTAGCAGCTGTTGCTCGTTCCTCAGCATCCAAACAATTCAAAGAGAGCATAATAGCATACAGTATCATTCTCTGTGTATTTTCCATCTTTATGTGGCTTTACTTTAACCTGTATTTCTTTTATTTTTACTTTTAACTTTTGGCTTTTTGAGACAGGTTCTCTGTGTATCTTTGTCCTGGAACTCCCTCTGTAGACCAGGCTATCCTTGAACTCATAGAGATTCATATGTCTCTGCCTCCCCAGTGCTGGGATTAAAGGTGTCTACCACCACACCTTGAATTTACAGAGTTCTATCTGCCTCTACCTCCCAAGCTTTGGGACTAAAGGCTTATGCTACCAAACCTTGAACTCACAAAGATCTGTCTGCCTCTGCCTCCCAAGCATTGGGGTTAAAGGTGTGTACCACCACACCCAACTATTCTTTCTTTCTTTCTTTCTCTCTCTCTTTCTTTCTTTCTTTCTTCTTTCTTTCTTTCTTTCTTTCTCTCTTTCTTTCTTTTTTAAGGACTTTAACCTTTAGCCTGCATATATTTTTAAGACATAGTAAACCATTTAGAGTTTTTCTTCATCTTTGAATCTATCTTTACTGTATATCTCTCTCTTTTTCTGACCACATGAGCCTTTAATTTACTAAGTAATATGGGTAGGATTAAAGCCGTGGCTTTGACGGCTGGATCCAGTCCATTCCTTAGCTTTCTGCGATTCCAGCCTCATGGCGGAGGTACCAGCTGTAGCCACGTTTATTGCCACAGCTCTATAGCATTTCAAGGTCCCTGCCAGCAAGCAAGCTGCAGCATTCTGCTCACAGACCACACTCAAGTGCTTCGTAGTGGGACTGCCTGCCTGAAAGAGACAGAGTTTGCCCTGGCAGGATGGCCCAGAAAGTCAGCATTTTAAAAGGGTGCAACCTTTTTCCTGATACAGCTAAAAACCGAAAAGCATGCATTCAGCTTTTCATCAACACCGTTTAAGTATATCATGGCAGGACCTCTTAAAAGAGCTGCAGGGTTTTGCAGCTAAAGCTGAGTCAGGAAGCCTCTCTTACATGAGAATGCTTGCTTGCCTCTAGCAAGCAGAGCAGACCTGGGAAATTGCTCCTACCAAGAAAACATGTTTTACTCTATTCTTTCCCAAGCTTTCTCAGGCTTTCTGTGGATGCAGTTATCCATATGGGCACCATTCTTTTTTTTTTTAAGTAATTTTATTAAATTATAAAAGTTTCCATTTACGCCCCTCTTCCCAACACCCTCCCACTCCCCCCTCCCTCTCCTCCTCCCTCTTTGTCCCTAAGGGCAGTCAGGGTTTCCAGCCCTGTGGGAAGTTCAAGTTCCTCCCCCCTCCCTCCAGGTCCAGGAAGGTGAGTATCCAAACAGACTGGATCCCAAAAATCCAGTATATGCAGAGGAAACTAGTCCCAGTGTCATTGTCAATGGCTTCTCAGAAAGACTCCGGGTCAGCCACATTCAGAGAATCCGGCCACATTCAGAGAATCTGGTTGGATCACATGCTCGTTCAGTCGCAGTCCAACTGCCCTTGGTAAACTCTCATTAGATCCGACCCCTTGTATCAGTGGGTGATAGCATCCCTCGCAGTCCTTCGTCATTTTCTTCGTCCTTCTGCTCCTCATTTGGACCTTGGGGGGCTCAGTCCAGTGCTCCAACGTGGGTCTCCATCTGTATCGCCATCCATCGCCAGATGAAGGATCTATGGTGATAAGCAAAATATTCATCAGTATGGTTATGGGCCAAGGCCGGTTCAGGCACCCTCTCCTCTGTCCAGAGAACAATCTGGGGATCTCTCCTTGGACCTGGGATCCCATATATAATCAAGTTTCCTGTAAACCCTAAAATGACTCCCTTAGTTGAAATATATTCTTCCCTGATCCCATATTCATCCTTCCTCCCTTCCCCCCATCCCGGTCAACCGAGCTTTCTCCATTCCTCCCCTACTCCCTTCTCTCTAACCCTCTCCCCTTCCAACAACCCTCCCACCGCCCCCCCATGCACCCAAGATGGACATAGAAAACGCTTTACTGAGTGAGGTAAGCCAGACCCAAAAAGAGGCACCATTCTGTTTGAACCTGGGACTCCATACCAAATGATTCAGAGGTGTCGCCTTTCTCACTGAAAAATCACATACATTAGTTCATAGAGTAAGCCTAAAACACCTGATCCTTTATCTGGGGTCATCAGAATCTCAGTCCTTTCCTCACAGGCGATTTCTTGCACCTATGGAAACCTGTGTATGTGTCGTCTCCAGCCACCTCTCAAAGCAACATTGCAAGGGATCATCTCTACCAGGGCACATAAAACTCCTTTCCCCAGATCACTAGGAAACTATTCTAACCAAAGGGACCCACATGGGGATGCTCCCTGAACACAAATGTGTGTCAAAGTGACCAGAGAAATCCTGTGTTCTCTCAATGAAAAAAAAAAAACATTAACAAAATATAAAAATATTGCCATTTGCAACAACTTGGATGGAATTAGAAGGCATTGTGTAAAATAAGCCAGACACAGGAAGACTAATAACATATGGTCCCATTCGTGTAGAATAGTTAAAGGTGGTTTCACAAAGTAGAGAGCAGAATGGTAGCCCCTAGGGTTAGGGGGAGTAGATAGAGCTCAGACAGCAACTATTAAATACAGTCAGACAAGAGGAATAAGTTCTAGTGTTGTACATATCAGTGGGATAACTTCGCTTACAACAACCTACCATATATTTTATAAAGAACTGAAAGCATGTGAAGTTTCCCCACACACTGTCATGATCACTCTTAGGGGAGATGGAAACAGCATTTGATCATTGCACAATGTATCTGTGTATCCAATTATGATAAACCCAATACATGTGTGTGGCTTTCAGAAAATAAACAAGAAGAAACTAAAATATGTAGGTTCTACCCAACAAAATTCCTATGGCAAACCTGCAAACTTGATTTATGTCAGAAGAGATTTCAACAATGTGGCAGGTTCCTATCAGCCACCCACAAGAGAAAGATAGTAAGTGCTGGAAAACGCCACAAATATTCTTCTACATCTTCAGCTGAGCTCACAGAAAAAGAATAGAATATCACCAGTGCCCCAACGTTACAGGGCAACTGTAAGCTAGAGGAGCAAATATTAGCCACCTAGGGCTTCCCTGGAGGTCTTAGTTTTTGTCTACATTTGTATCGAGATATAATTAGCAAACAAACAACACATAATCTTAAGAGCTAACTTTATTTAATTCATGCAGACCTGGACAGACATGCACAGTCGTGTTGCAACCTCCACTTTTATTCTATAGAATATTGACCGACTTGCAGAGGGCTACCTCACGCCCCCTTTTAGGCACTCTCTCCCCTTGAGTATGTCCACCATCCTAACTTCTTACCAAGGATTGTTTTTGCTATTTAGACACTGTAAAAGTGGAATAAAACATTAACTGTCTTTGCTTTGACTTCTTTAACTCAATATTATGTTTTTTACACTTTACCCCTTGTTCTGGATAGCTCTGTGTCAACTTGACACAAACTAAAGTCATCTAGAGGAAGGAGCCTCGTTTGAGAAAATGCCGCCGTAAGATTGGGTTTTAGACAGGTCTATAAGACGTGTTCTTAATTAGTGACTTAGTGATTGATAGGGGAGGGCCCAGCTCATTGTGGGTGGTGCTATCCCTGGGCTGGTGGTCCTGAGTTCTATAAGAAAGTAGGCTGGGCAAATCATGAGAAGCCAGAAAGCAGCACTCCTCCATGATCTCTGCACCAGCTCCTGCCTCCTGGTTTCTGCCTTGTTTGAGTTCCTGTCCTGACTTCCTTCGATGATAAACAGTGAGATGGAAGTGTCAGCCAAATAAACCCTTTCCTCCCCAACTTGCTTTTTGGTCATGGTCTTTTTTCACAGCAACAGAAACTCTAAGGGACCCATGTTCTTGCATTTACCAGCAGTTTGCTCTATCCCAATATTGCATAGTCTTCCACTGGTAAGATAAATGTCACTATTTTTAGCAGTTCTACCCGTGAGGGTCACTTGGGCTGTTTCCACTTTTGAACTATCATAAATAAGCCATTAGTCTTCCGCACATATCTCCTGGTGCATAGGTACAAGACTTGAATTTCATGCTAGTCTGGAGACACTGAAAAATTAGACTAATACCCTAAGCAAAGCAGAGATGTGAAACCCAGATTCCCATGTGAAATAAGAGCCAACAAATAACTCGACTTCATTGGTAGTGCAGGCTAGGAGAAAAAAAAAATCTCTAAGTATTTGAAGCATAGAGGAGGGTGCCTATCTGCCTCCGTCTATGATCTTCATGGGTGAGGAAAAAATCGCCCAGATCTTACAAGCTCAAGAGTTAAAATTCATATTATCATGGGCTGAATCGACAGCTTCGTGTTAGAGCACATGCTTAGCACGTGAAGCCCTGGGTTTAACCCTCAGCACTGAAAACACACAAACCAAAGTGTACACAGTCCAGCTGGACCAGGAAAACCCACACTGATGATCTAACGTGGAAACTTGTCAAAAGTTGATAATAGCCCTAGTGATGTGGAAGGTATCGAAAACTCAGTGCAGAAGGACATGGTCTCTTCCTCTGCCGCTGGTCCCACCAGATGAATGCTGAAGGCAAGCTCAAAATCAGAAATCAAATGGAGAGCCATCAAATGTGCATAATTTTGTTTGTTTGTTTGTTTTTAGTTTTTTGAGACAGAGTTTCTCTGTAGCTTTGGAGCCTGTCCTAGAACTAGCTCTTGTAGACCAGGCTGGCCTCGAACTCACAGAGATCTGCCTGCCTCTGCCTCCTAAGTGCTGGGATTAAAGGCGTGCACCACCACCATTTAAAGCAAATAAAAGGATGTTTTGCTATACATGGTGGCATAAAACTATAATTGCCCCAAGGAAGCAGAAGCAGAAAGATCACAAGTTCAAGGCCAGCCTCCATGAGTTCCAGAAGTAAATAGATGAATAAATCTGCTTCTACTAACAAAAACTTCAATAATGTGACAGATAATGAGACCACATAATAAAAATTATTAAATAATGTATTTTAAGTAAAATCCCCAAAAATAAAGGAAACAAAATTATGTAAAAAGGCACTATGAAGGCAAGAGGGAGAGAAAGCACAGTGAGGGTGCAAACGTGGTTAAACACGTCTCAGCCTAACAGACACACTGTTTCCTGTAGCTATGGCAAACACATGAGGCAGCTTTCAAAGAATAAAGTTGGAGGGTTTGTTTTGTTGAGCTTTGTTTTGTTTTTGACTCATGGTTTCAGAGTCTGTGGTCACTTGGTCCCACATCCTTTTAGCCTGCAGCTGCACGGTGCCCCCTGGCAAGAACAAGAATCTTCTCTGCTCCTGGAAACTAGGAAGCCAAAAGTATGACAGAGGAAGGAGCCATTTTCCGATTCCCTTGGCCCCAGCTCCCAATGGTTCCAGCAACTCCTAAGTGCATCAGCCTGGGGACCAAGCCTTTAGGGGAGATCCAAGATCTAAGCAACAGCATCCATCGTAGTGAAGCTAAAGAGCATCTAAACATGGAGAGCTTATCCACCACTCACTAGAGGTAAAGGGCAAACTTCCTACAATCTTACCATTGCACTGTGCAGAATTCCCCACCAATGGTCAGAGGGCTGCACAAATGTCTCCAAAATGATGAGAGGGTCCAATTGTCAACCCATGGTTGAGTTACACTACCATTTTACATTGAGATCATTTCAAACAAACAAGGACTGAGTTCCAGCGAAGGCCCAATTTGAAATAGAAGTTGAGAAACTAGTGATAAAATAAACCATACATAGGAAGATGCATAAAGTAGTTGTGCTGATTATATTCCCCCTCACAATTTTAAAATGCTTTACTTTTGGGTGCCACCAGCTGCAGGGAACACTGTTGACACTTCAATCTGTGGGCAGCATTTAGATTCACACCTAACACTCCATGTCACAGGATCAATGCGGGTAGAGAGAGAAAGAAAATGAAAAGAACCCCCAAAAGTTCTGAACATTAAATGCAAAGTAGTTAGCCAATATTGCTCAGTGCCACCCTCCCCGAGCACCTGCTCCGTGCCAGCCCCACCCGAGCACCTACTCCGTGCCAGCTCCACCTGAACACCTACTCCGTGCCAGCCCCACCTGAGCACCTACTCCATGCCATTAACCACCTGAGCACCTACTCCGCGCCAGCCCCACCTGAGCACCTACTCCGTGCCAGCCCCACCTGAGCACCTACTCCGTGCCAGCCCCACCTGAGCACCTACTCCGTGCCAGCCCCACCTGAGCACCTACTCCGCGCCGGTTCCCCACCAGGCAGACACTGCAGCTGTGGTCTGGGGGCTCATGAAAACCCCTGGCCTTGGGAACGCAGCCTGTTTCCCCACCTGCTTAGAGAGCAAGGCAAACAAAGCTCAATTGTCTCTCAGCAGTCATCTGAAGCAATTAGTCTCAACTCCCAACCCTAATGCGCTTCCACACTGTGAAAAAAGCACTTTTTTTCAAGGCAGACATGAGATATAAATTAGTATAATAATGCAATTAAAATGCATTTTTTCTTTCCACTTATTTAAATTACTTTTTTTTTTTAATGTCTTGAGAAACATGCGCCCTTCCTTAGGGGTATTTAAGGAGCTACCAAGAAGCTGCTGTGAGGAAGCGAGAAACGGTTGGACAGAAAATACAAACTCCCTACCCTAGAGAGCAAGAACAGCCATTGTCCCCCTGGGCAAGGACCCCTGCCTGTGTTTACAAAAGACTCGGAATTCTGAGGCTCCACAAAAGCTGCCGGGCCCTCACCCTGTGGCCCCAGTGGTCTCTGTGTAAGCACATACCTGCTCTTTCGTTTGTGCTTTGATGCTTTTTAGCTTTGAACTATCACTGGGTGGATACTGAAGTGGCCAAGACACAGCTCTCACCCTTAAGGGAACTGACTGCCTGACAGGAAGGCAGCCAAGCAAAGAAGAGTGGGACCCCAGAGACCTGTGCTGCGAAAGGAAGACACAAAGAAGGGATCTCACCCACCCTGGGCAGAGATGGGCTCTCTGCAGGTGACGCTCGAGTTCCCAAAGATAAGATGAAATTAACCAGGCTGGAGACAGCAGGGGTCATCCCGGCAAAGGGGCCAGTGGGGACAAATGTGGTTGAGAAGGGCATTAGGACACCTGCAAAGACAAGGACTTTATCCTGAGAACCTTAGCGGGCCTACAAAAGCACCCAAGTGAAAGATTTTGGAGGAGGTGGTAACCCAGAAATCACAAAATTAAGCCAGACACCCAGCCTGCCGAGCACGCTGGTGTGAGAAGTTTTTCCTCTCTGAAAGTGGTGGGCTCTGCGTCCTGAGTTATTGGTTTTGTTTCGCCACCTGCTGGCAAGACTTTGTAAATGCATCCAGTTCAACCCACTGTTGAGGAAGAAACACTTTAGAAAACTTAACTCAGTAACAATCACCAGGAACTTCTTGAAGTTACAAAAGACTGGATTAAAGGCCTGTGTTACAGAAAGGATATTAAAGTTTCCCTCAAAAAAATCGAGGGAAGCTTGTGCGTACCCTGGGTTCAAATGCCAGCTCCATGTCTTATGGTAAGGAAAATTCGCTTCTCCGACCTTTGGTTGGTTTCAGCATCCATTACGTGGGATGATGGCCCCCATACACAACTCACATATATTTTAGGCAAATATATGTGCAAAGAACCTAACTCTATGTCTGTCAAGACAGCGCGGTGGGTAGAAGCCAATGCCACGCCTAACGACCTAAGTTTGGTCTCCAGGACCCACGGGGTAGAAGAGACTGACTAAGGTTGTCCTCTGACTCCTGCCAGCCTAGACCGACATGACAGGAGCCCAATACGAGCGGAAGCCAGCCTTGGGTTTGACCTGTATCTTCCTTCCGCACCCTTACCCACTCCCCAGCTGCCTCGACTATAAATAAAGCTTTCCCTCTCCTTTATGTACAAAACCTTCAGAGAATGCACACTTCACACATACAAGCCCACACCAAGCCCATTCCTCTCCTGCTCACTTTTAATTTCTTTCTTGCTCCAAGAACTAAGCTGCCTTTCTTTTTGGGTCCTGTGGCCTCTATCCTCACGTGGCGGTCTCTGCCCTCCTTCCCACAATTCCCATGGGGCATGGTAAGACCTGACCAATTACCCTGAGGAAAGAGAGAGTGAGGAAAAAGACAGATGGGGTGACCAGCCTGAAGGAAAGTCTTCAAGATTTGTCCTCTGCGGAGATAACAGGAAACTCCGTGTTGAACCCCAACTTCCTCCTCCACAAAAACATCAGTCATGTGACAGCTTATGCAAAGTGGCTGATTTAATCCTAACACACAGAAGACCCTCGATGTGGAAGTTATGAGAATTATGATGAATGCTGACATGTTGAGCTTGCCTTTCATCCCAGTACTCAGGAGGCAGAGGCAGGTGGATCTCTGAGTTCAAGGCCAGTCTGCTCTACACAGGGTGTTCTAGGCTGGCCAGGGCTACATAGTGAGACTATCTCGAAAATAAGGTGGGGAGACCGGAGAAATGACTCAGCGGTTAAGAGCATGTACCAGGAAAAAAAAAAAAAAAAACAGAGAACCACGATGGTGACTCACGACTGCTGTAATTTCAGTTCCAGTCTGACTTCCATAAACCCCCGCACACACATGCATACACCCACATGCTGACACACTCACACACATATGATACAAAAAAAAATAATACAAAGAAAGTTTTTGAAAAGACAGCGATGGGACCACCTCAGGCAGAGATTCGGGAAGAAAGGGCTCCTTTTGACTGTAAGTGTCAAGTCATTGTGCAAATTTGGAAATGGGCCACAAGGTAAACAAGGTTTGGTACTATTGGGAATGAATGAGTCCAATCCTTGGAGTCTTTCCAGGAAGAACTATAGAGATCTGTGGCCTGTTGAAAGAGGCGCTCTCATCAACCCATCAGCCCCCAAGTCAGAACCTTAATAGTAGGACTACGAGCGCCTGGTGCCCCCATGGCATCTACCTGCTGCTAAGGACAGTCTACTTAATCAGCTTTTCTATTAAAGACCAATGCGATTCCTCCCCTTGGCAGACGGGAGATGGTCTGGGGAAGTCACGTGACTGCTACCCTGCTTGGTAAATTGTGGCGTTCCAGAACCCAAGTGCTGTGCTGTGCCGCGCCTCATTCTGTCACAGAGCTGTGTCCATTCTTTCAACATGACCATCTGCCCTTTCCCCCCCACCACCACCTTGTGAAACTCAGGACCCTGCTAGCTCAGTTACAATTAAACCTCTCCACTCGTGGTCCCATCTCACGCCATATGCTTTCTGCTGCTTCACTGGGGGCCAGCCCTTTCCGGTAGAGCTTTCTACAGTCATGGAAATGTCATAGATCTTTCCTGTGGGCTGTGCTAGCTGTGTCTGGCTACCGGGCACCTGGGGGCTGGCTGCTGGCACTGAGCAACTGGGTTTTGAGTGGCACTTGTTTTAACTAATTTAATTAGGTGGAAGTAAGCACGCACAGCAAGTAACTGCCATTTTGGAGAGTATGGTGCCAAGAAGTCCAGATGCAGCCTGGGCAGACTGGAGTCCTATAGGGAGTGAGGGCCAAGAGAAAGTTAGTGTAAATTAATCCTAAAGCACACGCAGACCCAGGATTGTTGGTTTATCCTTCTCGCTCTAGACAGGACAGAAAGCTGCGGAGCACTCTGACTCGGGTAGTTTGATAATATCTGTCTTGGGTTTCCCATCTCCAGTGTCTTCTCCTCACCGAGCACCCAGCAGATATTTTACCTAAACTCGCAACAGTCCCGCAGACAGGCATTGCCCTCCTCATTTGTTTATGTGACCAACAAACGTATATGGAGCATCTGCTATGTGTCAGATGTGTTGCCAGAGACTGAAGTCAGGCCCCTCAGAGTGAAGGCTGTTTTACCTTTGTCGCAGTAACTGAGCTTTAAGCCACTAGCCACCCTGCGCTAATGCCGCAGCCTGGAAGGAATTCTGGTTCTCCCCCTGCCCCAGGACAATGGCTTTGTTGCTGCCACTAAAGATAGTTCTAACTAAATGTCTATCATTCTAATAAAACTCAAAGGCTAGGGTGAAAACCTGCAAGCTCAGGCAGCTAGAATAACAACTGGCTAACTTTCTCTCTTTTCTGGGATCCCTAGAAACCACTCCCTTCCACACCACCCCCAACTAAAACAATCCACTCTAAGCTCCTCCCTGCTTCTTTCTGTCAACCAGTTGCTAACCCTGCCTCTCTGAGCCTAAGTTAATCTTATTTAATTAATGCATATGCAACACATCTTTACATTATTAACAAAGGAGAGGAAAAATGTAACACACCTTAACGTAGTTAAAGTAATATTCTGAAGCGTAAACAAATGTAACACATCTTTACATCATTAACAAAGGAGGGGGAAAATGTAACACACCTTAACATAGTTAAAGTAATATTCTGAAGCATAAACAAATGTAACAAACACATCTTTTCCCAGTTAAAATAATATTCCACACCAGTGAACTTTTTACAATAAAGGTCCTAAGGCTCCTTAAAGGTAAATAATTCTCTGTCACATTGCTGAGATTGCAAGCCAGGTTGCTTGGCTCCATGGCTTACCTGGGTCCCCTTACTTCCCAAGCTGAAACTCAAATCAAGGCTGCAAAAGAGAAATCCCAAAGAAAACAATGGTGGTGGTTTAAAGGAAAATGACCCCCAAAGGGGGTGGCACTATTTGGAAGTGTGGCTTTGATGGAGAAGGTATGGCCTTATTGGAGGAAGTGTGTCACTGTGGGGGCGGGCTTTGAGGTTTCCTTTGCTCAAGCTTCACATAGTTTGACAGTCAGTTCGCTTCCTGTGATCAAGATGTAGAATTCTGCAGCCCCATGCCTGCCTGTGACTACCATGCTCCTAACTGTGATGATAGTGGACTGAACCTCTGAACTGTAAGCTACCACCTCAATTAAATGTTTTTCTTTATAAGAGTTATCATGGCGCTGGGCAGTGGTGGTGCACATCTTTAATCCCAGCACTCAGGAGGCAGAGGCAGGCAGATCTCTGTGAGTTCAAAGCCAGCCTAGTCTACAAGAGCTAGTTCCAGAACAACTAAAGTTGTTACACAAAGAAACCCTATCTTAAAAAACAAACAGATTTTCTATGATCAAGGTGCCTCTTCACAGCAATAGAAACCCTAAGACAAATGGATTTAGCTTAGATAAATGTAAAGATCTACCCTCAAGCCTTCAAACACAAGATAATCAGTTGACTTGTAGAAACATATAAGTATACACACACACACACACACACACACACACATAAAGTTAACATGAAGCACAGGGTGATGAAGACAGATGTTATGTGGCAGCAAATGCCCAGACCAATTCCAAACAAATCATAGTTCTGCTGGGCAGTGAAGGCACATGTCTTTAATCCCAGCACTCGGGAGGCAGAGGCAGGCAGATCTTTGTAAGTTCGAGGCCAGCCTGGTCTACAAGAGCTAGTTCCAGGACAGACGGACAGACTCCAAAGGTTTTTACAGAGAAAACCTGTCTCAAAAAAAAAACCATAGTTCTTCCACTGTCCGGGCTAGTCAGGCCACAGGCAGAACTCCCACACCCTAGGATAACTGTTGATTAGTACAAGTAAAATAGTGACCAAAAAAACTGCGGGATGTTTAGGGGACAAAAAATAAAAGGAAGAATGAATCACTGCTAGACTCAATAGGAGTGAATCCCACATGCATCATCACAGACAAAGAAAGCCAGAAATGGAACACTAAATAAGACATAAATATCCATTTATTTTTAAAACCTTATGAATGAGGGGGATTAGTTCTGTGGTACAGTGCTTGTCTAGCTTTCTCAAGGCTGTGGATTTGATTCCCAGGACTTCAAAAGTAATGGCAATAAAATTAAATTTAAAATGAAGAACACAGAAAGTCACTCTCGGTGAGGCAAGTGGGAAGAGGTCCTTGAGAGCAGCTGATGGCAGGAGAGAGTTGTGGAGGAGCCGCTGCAAGGCCACCGGGAGTGCCCACTGCCCCTGCAAGGCCACCGGGAGTGCCCACTGCCCCTGCAAGGCCACCGGGAGTGCCCACTGCCCCTGCAAGGCCACCGGGAGTGCCCACTGCCCCTACAAGGCCACCGGGAGTGCCTACTCCGGAAAAACTCACTGCACAGAACACTTAATGCTGTGCACTTTGCTGTACGCGGGTTCTAAGTCAATCAGATAAATAAAAGCACTGGCAACTAATGCCTCACAAAAGCAAAGCATGGGGTTTAAGAAGCAACAAAGAAATCCCAGAAAGGATGGCACAGTCTGAAGGAACTGTGGGTGTGGTGATCTGAAAGAAATTGGCCCCCAGAGGAAGTGGCACTATTGGAAGGTGCGGCCTTGTTGGAGGAAGTGTGTCATGGTGGGGGAAGGCTTTGAGGTCTCCTTTGTTTAAGCTTCTCTCAGTGTCACAGTTGACTTCCTGCTGCCTGCAAGATGTAGGACTCCTAGCTACTACTCCAGCAACACATCCGCCTGCATGCCGTCATGCTCCCCGTCATGATGATAATGGACTGAACCTCTGAACTGTAAGCTGCCACCCCAGTTAAAGAGTTGCTGTGGTCACGGTGTCTTTTCAGAGCCATATGAACCCTAACCAAGACAGTGAGTAAATCCAAACCAGCATTGATTGCATGAAAGACGATTAAAAACAACATCTGCTGTAAGAGGTTAGCAGAAGAGCACAAAATACATTTGGAATACTGGACAAAAGTAGATGTGGGCTGGATGGAAGTGGTTGGTGTTTGAGCAAGTTAAGACAGGAAAGATGAGCTATTGTCTAACACCATAGGAAGACAGGAAAGATGAGCTATTGTCTAACACCATAGGAAGACAGGAAAGATGAGCTATTGTCTAACACCGTATTAAATGGTGAGATGAGAGAAGCACTAGCAAGAACAGGAATCGACCCTTGACGGGAATACTCAAAAGTGATCATGGGCCAGTGTGTCTACCACTTCCATGGAGAGCAAAGCGGTCCTCAAGTCCCCCAGCCAAAACCCATATACAAAGGGTAGAAAGGTCCCATTGGTGGATAAAGAATGCCAGAAATACTGAAAGTAGCATTTCTCCCATCCTTCTGAAGGTGGACTATAGGTCATTTGCCAGAATAGCTGTATGCATAGCTATAACCAGACTTTTTTGGACCACCAGCTCCCAAATAATGACATAGAGACCTTTTGTTAAGTATGAAAGCTTGGTCTTAGCTTAGGTTTGTTACCAACTAGCTCTTAAAACTTAAATTAACCCATTTATATTAATCTATGTTCTGCCACGTGGCTCATTACCTCTCCTCAGTACCATAAGTCCCTCTTCCTCCACATCCCACTAGCAAACACCCACCTCTCTGATTCCTTCCCGGAGTTCCTGTATCTGCCCGGAAGTCCTGTCTATTCTCTCTTGCCTAGCTATTGGATGTTCAGTTCTTTATTAAACCAATTGGAAGGTGCCTTTGTAGAGACATATTTTCACAGTGCACAAAACAATTATCCCATAACACATAGACAAAGGGACACACAGGCCACTGGAGATGACAATCACCAAAGATACATAGGTCCCTTCTTATCAATTGGTAGAACCAATCAAAACCAGGTGGAGGCAGTGACAGTGGTGCAGCCACTGCAGCTATCATGCCAGCCTCATCAGTACCCGCATTAAAACAGAGAAGTGCAGCCTCCGGGACAGCCACCAGTGTGGACCCACCAAAGATGACCAGACATTGCCAGTTGTATGGGTTGGGCGGCAGCACGCTTGAAGTCTTGAACTTGGGTTTGTTCATTCTTCTGCTTTGTCACAATGTCATTTGGAGGATTCAGCCATCCTGACACTCCAAGGTCAGTTTCTCATACTGACAACATCACATTTATTCATGGAGATCACTTGCTTTGGGCATCAGAGGTGGCATGTGCTGTGTGGGAGGGATGTTGTCCCTCTCCGTTTCCAGATGACATGGAAGGCTGCCAACTTTGAGGGAGACTCTGAACATATTGGAGCTCTATGGCACTATAGGATCTGGGCCCTATGGCTTGGCCATATGGGCTGGCAGACTCAATGATATTAGAGACATCTGTGGTCATTAAGGACACTCTAAAGTCCCTGCCAAACATTTGCAGGAGAATTGCAGCCCAGACCCCTAAGGTTCTGGAGCAAGGCCCTGCTGTCTACAGCACAGAACTGTTAGCAGTTCATGCAGCTACTATACCCTAGGAGAAGCCATGTCACAACATACCCTGAGATGCTTCTCAGACAGGTATGATCACAAACTGACAGAGATCAGGCTCAAATACAAGCAGGTGAGTCATTCCCTTCTTTATTCCCTATCTCCATCTCTTTCTCTCTCCGTGTATAATACATATAATATGGCATTAATATGGCATATATATATATATAATAAAAGAAAGTATTATGAGAGAGAAATTGGTGTAGGCGGCCCTTCTGTTTATGTGTTGCTTTCATTTGGTTGAATAAAGAAACTGCCTTGGGCTTTTGATAGGGCAGCACTTAGGTGGGCAGAGTAGGCAGAACAGAATGCTGGGAAGAAGGGCAGTGTGGCCGCTGCCGTGAAGCTCCTGCCTGAGATGGACGCATGCCTATTGTTCTATCTCTATCTATCTCTAGTTCTAGCTCCAGCTCTCTCTTTCCTATAACTTACACATATGGACTCTTGAAGGCTTCTCTACAACAGATATCAGCGGAAAAAAAAAGATGAGAGGCGGGACTAGTAGTGGTAAGTCAGCATGAGTTAGTGTAAGATAAAAATGGTGTCTGCTTCCCTCTCCAAAAGAGAAGATTTAAGCATCAGAAATGATACTGATTTCAAATAGATCAAAACACACTGCTAACAACACACACACACACACACACACTCACTCATGCACTCATGCACACATGCATGCACATGAACATACACAATTTTGTACATGCATTATGGGGCAAGCATGGTGGTACACACCCGAAATCATGGCAAATGGGAAATGGAGGTATGGAGGTGGAAGGCTAACCTGGGCTACATAAGACCTTGCCTCCAAAAGAAAAAATTAAGACAATACAGAAGAAGGAAGAGAGGAGTGAGGGAGAAATAGATGGATGGATAAATGGATGTATGTATGAATGGATGGATGGACGGATGGATGAATGGACTGATGGATGGATGGTTGGATGGGTAGATGTGGGATGGATGGATAGATGGATGAATGGATGGATGGATGTGGGATGGACTGATGGAAAGCTTATTGGCTGAACGGATTAATTGATGATATTTTTAATTAACAAATATGCACAGTCCATTAGTTTATACTGTCACCATCAGATATGTTTTGGAGGTTGGTGGGAGACCAGCCCATTCCATAGAAACCCACAAAGGGGAAGAAAGAAAGAACTTTTTCTGCCTCTTCTCTCTAGATTATATTTTCGTTTAATCAAATGATTGCTGAAGTTTCTTTGTAGAACAGTAAAACAGCTAGTAAACACAGGAAGACTAAGAACAGTGGCTTAGAAAGCCACCATTTTCAACCTCTAATAAAAACCACAGATGTTGACAGTCATCATCAGTAGCTCCTAAAAGGACTGTGGAAAGCTACTTAGAAACCTGTCCCATGGGCTGGTAAAACTGTCCCACATGAACAGTGATCAGATCAGGTTATTGCAGGTGACAGACTCCCAACGGACTGACAGGAGGGACAGCCCACAAGGGGAATTTTTCAAATAGATGTTGTACATCCACAAAAAGGAAAGGTTAAATCTCTGGTTCTGATTATTCGATGTAAGAAACTCAGAGGATGGAATAATGTATAAAACAGTTGTCTAGAGATTAAACCAAGTAGAAAAAATGATAGTCTAAGATGAACAAATGAAAAAGAAAACCTATTCTACGGAACAAATAACTGTTTCTTCATCAAATATAAGTTTCATTTGCAAAAAAAGAAGAGGAACTTTTAAGAATGTGAAATCAAGTTCATTTTGTTCCCGTCCTGTGATGACCAATTATTAAAACGACAAGTTCTGGAGTCACCTAGGAGACAAGCCTCTGAGCATGACTGTGAAGGGTTAACTAGATTAGCCTGAGATGGGAAGTTGCCACTTAACTGTGGGTGGCTCCGTTGCATAGGATGGCGACCTGGCTGAATAAAAAGCAGAAGGCGAGCTGAACACCAGTGCTCACTGCTCTCTGCTTCCTGACTGCGTGTGAAGATGACCAGCAGCCTCAAGGTCCTCCCAGGACCTCCCCACCGTGATGGACTGTGTCCTGAGACTGTGAGGAGCTATAAACTCTCTATCTTAAAGCTGCTGTTCTCAGGCATTTTGTCTCAACAATTAATCAAAAACACCTAATATACATCCTTATTCAAATAAAATAATAAAAATACCATAGTTTAGAAAATATGAACACAAGTGGATGCTAGGTGATCAGGATGTTTACAGTTATTACATTGTCATGAAGGCGACATGGTGTGAACATGGGCAGTGTGACTCTACCTCTTAGCAATCCTCATCTGTTAGGCATACACATTGCTGTTCTGTTATATTTACAAACGAAGCCATAGAAGCTGAGTGTGGTGGTGCACGCCTTTAAACCCTGCACTGGGAAGCAGAATCGGGAGGGTCTGAGTTCAAGGCTAGCCTGATCTACAGAGCAAGCTGTGTGACAGCAAGGGTTGTGTGGAGAAAGCCCATCTTGGACAAGCAAAACAAAAAAGCAAACAAACAAAAAAGTGGTAAGTTGTATGGATTTCTTTCAAATACTCCAACAACAAAACTTTTTTTAAAAACATGGAAAGAAGAGACAACAGCAAAATAGCAGGAAATTAATGTGCCTCTGTTTTCATGTATATTTGAAACTCGCTATAATAAAAAGTGAAAGATAAACATATGATCATCTTAATAGACACAGAAGAATCATTTGACTCAACATTCATTCATAATTTAGTCATAATTGCTGTGCTCAGCAAACTAAAAATGGAAGGGAATTTATTTAACCTGATAAAATATGCCTATCAGGTCTACAGTAAACGTTATGGTTTCTAATGAAACTGAAGCTTTTTTTTTTCAACCAGGATGAAAACAAAGATGCCCTCTTACCACTTCGGAGGACTGTTAATTTAGAGAAGCTGGTACCCTACCCTTGCTACTTCAGAAGACTATTAATTCAGGGATGCTGGAACCCTACCCTTACCACTTCAGAAGACTGCTAATTCAAGGATGCTGGTACCCTACCCTTACCACTTTGGAGTACTGTTAATTCAGGGATGCTGGTAAATCGCATCAAGAAAAAGAAACAAATAGAAGGATTGGAAAAGAAACGAAGTTAATTTTCTCAAATAAAGACATTGACAACATAGAAAACCCATCAAACAAATGATTAAAATCAATGAGTTAACTGGAGAATTATAAAGACATCAATCAGCTGCTGTTTGCTCTCCATGGGGACAAGAGGGTCAACTAAGGTAGAAAGTGTGATGTGGGATTCCCCTCTGTATGCTGTGAATACCATTGGTGAATAAAGAAACTGCCTTAACCTGTTGATAGGGCAGAATTTAGGTAGGCGGGGGAAACTAAACTGAATGTTGGGAGAAAGGAGGCAGAGTCAAGGAGAAGCCATGTAGCCCTGCCAGAGACAGAAGCCAGAACTTTAGCCGGTAAGCCACAGCCACGTGGCAATACACAGATTAATGGAGATGGGTTAAATTAAGATATAAGTGTTAGTCAATAAAAAGCTAGAGCTAATGGACCAAGCAGTGTTTTAAATAACATAGTTTCTGTGTGATTATTTCGTGTCTGAGCTGCCGGGAGGATGGGAAATAAAAAAGCATCCTCCCTACAACGAATGTGTGAAGTGGGAAGGACTGCTTATTATTCCATAAAACTTGGAGTATGTGTTTTAAAAAAAATACATAATAATACATAATAGAGGCTGGGTGATGGCTCAGTAGGCAAAGGGCTTGCCACACTTCACAAGCATGAAAACCTGAGGTCAAATCTCCAGCACACATGCCTGCCTATAATATGAAATACATCTGAAATCCCAGTTCTGGGAGGGTGGACAGAGACTTCAGTCCCTGCAGCTCATTAACCAGCCAGTCTAGGCAAAATGGTGAGGTCTGGGTACAGGGAGAGATCCTGCCTCAAAAAGAATTAGTGGTGGGGTGCAGTGACCCACACCTTTAAGGCAGAGGCAGGCAAATGCTTGTAAATTCCAGGGTTATCCTAGTTACATGATGAGATGCTGCCTGAGAAAAGAAGGAAGGGGAAGGGAAAGAGAAGGAGGAGGAGGAGGAGGAGGAGAAGGAGGAGGAGGAGGAGGAGGAAGAGCAGGAGATGGAAAAAAGACAAAAAGGATGAAAGAAACCAAGCAGAGAGTAATAGATGAAGACACCAGAGTTTGACTTCTGGCTTCTACATGCATACAGCTGTGCAAGCTCACCTTCATACACACACATGCACACACCCCACTCACACATGCACACAAATGATATTTCACAATAAAATATTTGAAGCAAATAAGATCCCTTATTTCTGGAGTTTCTTTTTTCCCCGTCTTTTAAGACTGGTTACGGTGAGTCAAGCCACAGTTCTGGCTGCCCGCCTACTCAGGTTCGACCTTCCCAGCTGGAAGTCACCTCCACAGACCGTGCATGGTTTCTGAGGGACTTGTGCCCTAAGGTTACCTAGAGCCAGTGGAGTATTCCTGGAGCAAGAGCCACTGTGGTCAGGCCTCTGCATGAGGAAGGCAAATCAAACCCAGGTGGGGCCCTTAGGACTCACTACATCAGCCTCGGCCCGGGCATTGGGCACCGGGGTCAGGCATGGACTATGCTGGTCAGGGTTATGCTGGGGGGCAATGGTCCTCCCCACACTCATCACACTGTCTGACTCCCAATCCCACACCAGGTATCTCCTTCCACCCACATCCTGAACAGAGAATGGGAACTGTCCAGAAGTGGATGAAAATGAGGATGGTGATGGCTTTATAAAGGCAGTTTCATTCAGCTGGGGCTGGTGAGACAAGGACAGCAGAAAGCAGAGACCATTTTTCTCTGTGGGCCTCATCTCCGGACACTACCTTTTCCCTCCCTGCCCAGTGATGCCTGGAATCTCGGGAAAGGAAGTGGCTAGTGTTTAAAGGTTGACCAAGAGTCTGCTTTCTGGAATGAGCCTCTAAAGTGTTAGAAACCGGGTTTCACAATAACTCAGAGGCTCCCTGCTTCCCAGGAGAAAGCCTGGCAATGCTTGACTGCAGAGAAAAGCTCTCTGTGATCAGGCCTCTTGTATTCATTACTTTGCCTCCCTCCTCCCTTCTTCACTAAATGGTTACCATACTTGCTCCCCTGCCATGTACTTCCACCAGCCTGGGGTGCTCTGTCTGTACTCAGTGATAGCAGCTCTGACCTACAGCTCCCAGTATGTCACATGTGACCCAGCAGGGGAAGATAGTGTCAAGTTTCTTGCTGAATTTCTCTTCTTATCAATAAGGTGTGTGTTCTGGTCTCAAACGCGCACAGACTCAAGCATTCCGAGCAGCTCACAGCCATGCCTTGCGTTGTTCTTCATAGTCGCGGTTTATTTGGACTGGTTTTGAGGTGCTGGGGAGTCCACGTGCGTAAGTTGTCACTAAAGTATAGAACTTAGTTATGTCGGTTAGGAACTTCATAGAGATAATTCTTGTTTTTCCTGGGAAAGTCAAGATAATTTGTCCTTAAATGTCATTTGCCATTTTCAAAGATTTTATAAACATCTGTGAGTATCACCAGATTGCTGCCAACACTAATGTGAGCCTGAGGCTGCCAAATATTCAGATGTTGACACGAAAAACTGCAAATAACTTCCATACCTGCAATTAACTTCAATTTTTTTCTGTGATGTGGACTGAACCTTGCACTTGCTGGGCAAACTTTCGACTACCTCCATATATCCACAGATAATAACTCTTTTGAAATACTAGATGGAGGTTGTGAAACTCAGACAGAAGGTACCCGTCCATCTATGATCTGCCCAGCCTCTGCTCTGGATACACAATCCGGAGACGGTCTTTGACTCGACATAAAGTAGCTTCCTGTTGACTGAGGCATGCGATTTCCAGACAATCCCCGCAATTTCCCATTCTCTTTAAGTATCACTGTCTTCCTCTTTCCACGTCTCCTGCCTGGACCCAGCAGATGACTGAGTGTGAGAAGTTTCCACTTCCAAACTTGGTAAGTAGGAATCTACCTGTGTTTCTCACGATTCACCACCAGAGGGCAGGTCTGTAAAAGAAAATTCAAAAATCTTAGCTTCTTGGATTTTGGTTTTCGGGGGGGGGGGTATGGTTGTTTGTTCTGTTTGTTTGTTATGAACTTTGTTTTTGGTTTATTTTTAAGTTGTTGGTACTTTAAATAAAAGGAACCCAGGGATTAATCATGAAAGTGACCCTGTATGCATGTTTGAATTGACAAACCTTCTGCCATGTAAGATGTGGACATGGGAATGTGTGTGTCGTGCTAGAGTTCATGAACTACATTTTGAAATGGGACCTCTGAGGATTTTACTCCAAAGACAAAATAATAATAGCTTGGTATCGCTCACCAGCGCAACTCAGGACCACAGGCACCTGCTTATTTTAGGAATGCTTCCAAATAAATGTGAGCCAGTCGATAGGATCCGTCACAGCCACCCTTCTCTGCCAAATGGGTCGCCTAAAGAGAATCTGTCCAGGTCTGATCTATTTAGGCAACAAATTAAGTTCTTGGAAGAAAAGCTGAGCATGGAGCCTAGAAAGGACTAGTCACAGGAGGTGGGGGCAGCCGTGCAGTGGGCAGTGTGCCGGAGTTAGCAACTTGAGACCATACAGTGGGCAGCGTGCCGGAGTTAGCAACTTGAAAGCCAAGAAACAAAGCTTATGTACAATACTCACCAATTTCTGTGGTGTGTGTGAATAGTCCTACATTGACCAACTCCAGGCTTCCAACGAGATATCACCGAACACAGAATCCTCTGAGAAGTGTACACCTTGAGGTCTCCCCAGCAGGAACAAGCTCACTGTAACTCGCCTCCTTCCATTTCACAGTTAATCCCTCACTGCAGAAGCCGACCCACTTTGACATTCGCAGTTTCCCGTGTACCAACGGAGGCCCACACATTGTGTATCTCAACAGCTACCTTGTAAATCAAGAAAGCAAACTGATCAGTTGTCTTATCTTGACGCCTCAATAACCACCTGGAAAATCAAAGTTAAATTTTGTACACACCTGACATGGTCACACGGGAGACCCCATCTTGGGACTTCCATCCCAAATTACTGGCGCACACAAACCCCACTGCATCTGGGAATACTCCTGGCCCCTGGCAATCTCTTGGGCCCATATGTGAGTGCATTGACCATGTGATCTATGTGCAAGAGAGACCACACCAATCTATAAATGGGCTTCAGGTCACTTGGAGAGGGAATTTCAGGATCCTATGCACCTGTGTCTCTAAAGTTGGGGTTTAGTCTCTAAGTACAACCCAGTTCCCCTGTGCATTCCAAATCCCTTGAGAAGAGCCAAGCAAGACTGAGATCGACGCAGGTCCTTTATGATACGGGAATCAGACAAGGAGCTTCTCTCCCACACCTAAGTGTACACAGAAGTTTCTGCCCCTTCCTGGTCCCACAGCCATTCAGTCTCAAATAAACACACAGAGGATTATATTGATTATAAACTGTTTGGCCTATTAGCTCAGGCTTATTATTAACTATCTCTTACAACTTAAATTAACCCATAATTGTTGTCTGCGTTTTGCCACATGGCTTGGTACCTTTTCTCAGTGAGGCATTCTCATCTTGCTTCCTCTGTGTCTGGGTGGTGACTATGTCTCTCTGCCTTTTCTTTTCCCAGAATTCTCTTAGTCTGGTCACCCTGCCTATACTTCCTGCCTAGCTACTGACTAATAAGTGTTTTATTAAACTAATATGAGTGCCAAATATTTACAGTGAACAAGAGCAGCTCCCCTATTGTTTCTTTTCAAAACAAGAACTCTGAATCTAATCTCCTTTGTTTATCTTTTTTCCTGATCATTACCCAAACTTGTAACCAACACGCTAAACAAAGACAAACATCCATAATCTATTTTTTGGGAATTTGGGTGTAGTTTTCTAGGCTACTTCCTGCTGATTGGGGACACTGATAATCTTATGCAGACCCAAAGGAAAGTTGGGATTATGGTCAAATCCTGAATGGAATATTCTATGATGCTTAATAATCTGAGTCAGTAGTTTTGAAGCTGTTCTAAATGTAGAACTCAGAGGAAACTACAACAGAGGTGCTCTGAAATGTTGGATCATCTGAGCCATCCATTCCATTGGAGATTTTTCAGGGAATCTTCCTTGAAATCGTCCTTATTTTTCTTAACCCAGAATGAATCCATAGTTATTATTAGTAGTGCTACACTTGAAAGTGAAGACTGTTTAGATGTCTCTCCTGTCGACAGGATATTCTGACAATCCCTGATTTTAAACATCCCTCCACATGGGAGCTCCTGAAACCTCAATGGGATATTGAGTACCTACAAGGTGCTGGTACTGAGCTCACAGTGAATAGATGGGTAGATCCTTCTGTCCCACATTTCTGCTTCATCTGACACATTTGCACAAGCCAGGATCTTAAATAGCTCTTACATTTTGGAAGAGTTGGGGAGGAATTGAAGGTATAAGACTCATTTGCATAAGAAAATTATACAAAATTTAACATCAAGGGTCCATACTTGAGATTGTATTGGAATGCATTGGTTCATTGAGATATTGTTTATGTATTTCTTTAGACCTCCAAAGGCAGAATCAGGCAGCTTGGATGAAGACTAAAATGTTTGCTCTCTGGCCCGCGACAGAAGAGCTTTCCCAGCCCTGCAGTTAAGTTTCTTCTCACTATATCATTGCATTTTGTAAGCACAAAAGAGGTAAACTGTGACGTAGAAGAAAGACAGAGAGAGTGGGACACCAGTGTTTCTACTGGACAGGCCGTGATTTGCATTCCCAGGAGAGGGAAGCTATGTGAAGACGCTAGGAACCCATCAGGGGTCATGTGTTGGGGGATATATGCACTCTGTGTGAAGATGTATTGCTGTAATTGGTGTAATAAAAAGCTGAATGGCCAATAGCAGGGCAGGAGGTATAGGCAGGACTTCAGGCACAGAAGTCTGGGAAAAAGAAAGGCAGAGTCACCAGCCAAACTCAGAGGACGCAGGATGGGCAGTATGGAGATGAGGTAACACCTCATGGCAGAACACAGAATAATAGAAATGGACTAATTTAAGTTGTGTGAACTGGTTGAAAACAAGTCTAAGCTAAGACTGAGCTTTCATAATTAATAGTATGTATCCATGTTGTTATTTGTGAGCTGGTGTTCCCAATGAGAAAGTACTGTTGCAGTCATACTAAGGAAAGAGAAACGGACTTGGTCAACTTGCTGCCTAGCTTTGCCTGTGTGTTCTCCCCATCAGTCTCATACACAGCCTCCACATAATTGGAACCTTAAATCTCAGTTGTAGGAGTTGCTAAAGCGTCTTTGCTGAAATGTCCTCGGTGGCTCGTCAGGAAACATTTAGAGCAGCTCTCTCTAGGGCAACAATAATGAATGTCAGAGACTTTACTTAGAACTTTCTAGTAGACAGAGACAGACGTACAAATGGAGACAGTGAGAAATTGATGAGTTTGCTACTGAAATTGTTTACTTACTTCAATGTATCCAAAATACTATCATTTCAAACATAATCACAGTAAATTATTGTCTTAGGGTTTTATTGCTGTGACCAGGCATTATGACCATGGCAACTCTTATAAAGGGAAACATTTCACTGGGCCTGGCTTACAGTTCAGACATTTATTCCATTATCAGCATGGCAAGAGACATGGCAGCAGGCAGGCAGACATGGTACTGGAGAAGAAGCTGGGAGTTCTACCTCTTGATCCACAGGCAACAGAAGGGGACTGTGTGTCACACACAGTAGCTTGAGCATGTAAGCCCTCAAAGCCTGCCTCCACAGTGACCCACTTTCTCCAACAAGGCAACACCCACTTCAACAAGGCTATACTTCCTAACAGTGCTATGCCCTATGGGCCAAGTATTCAAACACATGAGTCTATGGGGTGCCATACCTATTCAAACCACGGCAATTCTTCCTTTTCATACTAAGTCTGTGAAATCTGGTAAGTATTTTACACTTACATTTCAATTTAAAAATCTCATATTTTTTTCAAATACCCTGTTATTTTTTAAAGTCATAAGGAAGCATTATTTTATAAACTTACTTAAAAATGCATAAAGAATGTGTGTGTGCCTGTGTGTATGTGTGTGCATACACATTTTTATTGAAGTTCTATCACATGAGGTGATGGCACTCCCTACAAAAAGATATGCATTACCTAACAAAAACCCCAGCATCAGACATAAGAAACATCTCCTTCAGTTTTGGTTGGAGGAATACAAGAGTCTCCCAAAACAGTGTAGGTTATTACTAATGCTCTTGGTTGCCGTCCAGAACTTGAAGCTAAAACCTTTGATTTCGTCATTGTTCTATTGCTATGAAGAGACACCATAACCAAAGCAATTCTTATAAAAGAAAGCATTTAATTAGAGACTGGCTTCCAATCTCAGGTTGTCAATTAGCATCATAGCAGGGAGCATAGCCAGAGCCTGGCAGCATGCATGGTGCTGGAGCAGTAACTGAGAGCTTTACATCCTAATCTACAGTCAGGCAGGCAGAGGAAGGGGGACACTGAGCCTGACCTCAAAGCCCACCCCCAGGGACACACCTTCTCCAACAAGGACACACCTCTTAACCTTCCCAAACAGTTCAGTACCTGGGGACTAAGCTTCCCACAATCCATTTCACTTCCTCAACATGACAGGCAAAATGTACTCTTGCATTTCCAACAACATGATCTCCTGAACAAGGACGTCATAATGACACCACCAACTGGCATGCCAACACAGACGGGGGAAATTCCACAAGGTCTTGCCCAGCCAATGGCTGTGGAGAGACAGAGAAACAATGTCCTCCAGGGATGAGCTCCCACAGAGGTGCTGTCCAACCCCAAGTGGCCAGTCCCGCAGCCCTGGACACATGTACATGTGAACACCACTAACTGGACTTAGCAGGGTGTGTGTGTGTGTGTGTGTGTGTGTGTGTGTGTGCGCGCGTGCGTGCGTGTGTGTGTGTGAAACAATAATAAAGAAGAAGAGCTGGTAAATATGAATGAGGCATGGGAAGAGTTGGAGAGTAAAGGAGGAGCAAAAGGGATATAAATGTTATATTTCTTAAAAAATTTCATTACAGGTTTGATGACACAACTCTTTAATCCCAATATTCAGAGGGCAGAGGCAGGTGGATGTTTATACAGTGAGTTCTGGAATTAGTGGTCATGACAAAAACCTTGAAAAAAGTCCACTAAATTGTACGTATCAAAATACGTTTCAAATTTGTGGGGTGTAAATCATTTCATTTTTTTTTAATGTGTGTCTCCTCAGTTTTACTTCTACTTCTCCTATCTTTGATGTCACAGCTGTAGTTACCTGGTGTAAGTGAGAAGGAAGCACAGAACACACAATAAACCCACTTAGGAGTTTATTAGAAGGGGCGTGTACAGGCCTGGGGAATCGGTGTGCTTTTTAAAAGCTGCCATGGGGACAGGGAGTTGGCATGACTACGTCATAAATAGATCACCCATGTATGCAAGGGCTTAGCTGAGTCAGAGTGGATGTAATTATGCATGTACACACGTGGGTCTCGCAGGGCTCTTTAACATTCAGGCACTTCTGCCTGAGGGCTTGTCTGCAGGTGCATGGCTCTAGAACCCAGAAGTATCAGCCTTATGTGGCTGAAATCATTACAGCAACTCTCACCCAGGTCCATCATGACCTTTCACTCACCCAGAAAAGCTTCCTAATTGGATCAACCAGTCTCCCCTCCCATCTGCTATATAATATATCCCCTACTTGGCAGCCCGTCCAGATGAGTCTCTCTCTCTCTCTCTCTCTCTCTCTCTCTCTCTCTCTCTGTGTGTGTGTGTGTGTGTGTGTGTGTGTGTGTGTGTACTGCTTTCTCTATTCTCACACAGAACAATTCTGATACAGGTATGCAGGTTTCTTCCCGCAGTCCATTTCACTACACCAAAGGACACCAGGTGAGTATTGAGCACACTTCATCCAATGCAGACACTGCGTGTTTACCTGCAGTTGGTGTTAGAGCCCCATAGACTAAAGGTTTCAGTCCTACCTTAGATGTCAGCCTGCTGTTCCGGAGGTCCTGAGTTCAATTCCCAGCAACCACATGATGGCTCACACCCATCTATAATGAGATCTAGTACCCAGAACACTATATACATAATAAATAAATTTTTTAAAAAAATCCTTCTGTGGCCTCAAGGCTTCTCTTAGGTCCCAGACTTCAACACCCAGTCCCCACACACTCACGCACTGACACTCCAGGTACCGCCATGCTTTGGCGTTTCCTGTTCGGCTGTTCCCACATATTGCAGCCTCCGGCCCTGACTGAGCTCTGTCAGCTCACAGCTCTCACCTTCCTCCCTTCACCACCCGGAAAGCCTTCCTCGATGGCTCCCAGTGTCCTCAGCGTCCCATCACTGTCCCTTTGACCTGGCTGTGGCCTCTGTTGTGTTTACCCTAAACCATACCAATCACAGACTCTTTGTATTCACGTCTGATGTTTTCAATGAAGGTTATGTAAGCGTGAATACAGCTGCTGTTTATGCAGACAGACGAAGGAAGGGGGAGTTGGGTGTCCAGACCCAACAGTGTTCCGTTGGTGACCTGGCAAAGTTCCAAGGCCAATAAAACACATTCTTCTTTGATTGACACAGTAATTGCACCGATGGAAAAGCCCATGTTTACTAAAATCAGGCAAAAAATACTTCTGTGTTTACATATTAAATAGAATTAGGTTTTAGGCCTTGGTAGTTATAAACAGGTTTTCCTCCTACTTAAATGTCAGGCAGGGCATGGAAGACAATTCCTCATTGAGCCAGGCAGACCAGGGACTTGTAGGATGTTCTGCGTCTCTGACCTTGTCCTGCCTTGGCCAGTAGCTCTCCCTCTTCCAATCCCTTCAGCCCCAGAAGAGCATCAGCTGACCCCTTTTTCGGCCTCTCCACCCTCAACGGTGTGGGAGGCACCGTTGTCCACCATCACACTAGGCAGGTCGTCCATCAGAGCTCCTTCTAAAGTCGCTACTCCTCTCCGGGGGTCTCAAGCCCTTGCCATGTGTTCATCCAAAGGAAACAGCCCCCACACCTGTGACAACTGTGCTACCTAGAGGGAGACACGGAGCACAGAAGAGCAAGGAACTCTGCCTGGTCAGCAAGGTGAAGGAACAGCCCCATCTGAGAAGAGTCAGCCTGGGCCAAGATGGAGACCGGCATTAGCATGGGGCTGCTCACGTCTCCCCCAGATGCATCTCGGGCCTTACTTTTCTCTGATCCCCAGGAGAGCACTCAGAGACAAACTGGGGCCAAGTCATGGAGAGTAATTTAGTTTTATTATTTTCAATGTTGTGTAAGCACTCTACCACCAAACAGTATCCCCAGCCCTTACAACATACCTTAAAAGACAAGCAAGCTGTATGCATGGTAACCAAGTTTGACCTCTGAACCCTTGGGGATTATGATGCTCCTCCAACAACTATTTGATTTTTTTAAGGCAGGGTCTCAGGTATCCCAAGCTAGCTTCAAACATACTGCTATGTAGCCAACAATGCCTTTTTACTTTCTGCCCTCCAGTCTCTACCTTGCAAGTGCTGGGATCACAGCCATGTACCATCAGACTTTTATTACACAGTGCCGCTAAGTCCAGAGTTTCCTGAACCCCAGGCAAGCATTCTGCCAACTGAACTATGCCCTAAGCTCATACAACAGCAGCTTGTTTTAAAGGCAGAGCATCCCAGATCTATGGACAAGATGCTTCTAGATTTACCTCATGCATCTTGTATAATCCTCCCAAAGTACACCCCAGGAAGTAACAGTGTCCACATATACAGGAGAAGGGTCTTGGAAAGGCCATGTAGCTTTACCCATACTACACAGCTGATAAGTGGCATCACAAGGAATCCAGGGAGGAGGAGCCCATGGAGGTCTGGTCCCAGAAACACAGGGAAGAGAATAAACCTAAAATGTAGAGAATGAAAATTACTAGAAACCATCCCAACCCTTCCCTCACTTGTCATTTTCCACAGCTGGGTGAGGAGGGAACCTCATTCTCATTCAAACATTTTCCACACTGCTGCTTCTCTGAATTGAGTCTCGAATGCCAGAATACATAATGCTTTACTGGGAGACTTAAAGAAAACTGTGATCCTCTCAATTCCATTTAGAAAATAATACACCGTGTCCTGAGACCCTGAGGTCCCCATTTCTGCTGTCAAAACATGCTGAGACTCACATATGAGAGAAGGCTTCCTGTTTTTTACCTCTTCCATTTCCATCCTTTTCTAGATGTTTCTAGGCCTCTCCTGATCAGTGCATGGCAGTTTGTCCTTAGAATTTGAGGGTTTTGTCACCGTTGCCAAATTCCTTCCCTGGAGAAAACATATACAATATCTACCTCTCCTCCTAAAGTCCCAATGTCAAACCAACGCACAAATCCACCAAAGTTCACCCGGGAGGACCAATGAGTTTATTAGACTTAGGTACAGAGCAATGAATGAGGGCTATTGGACAGGTACAGGGGTGACCAACAGCCACACTGGAAGGTCAGCGGGGATAGTGGTTTCTCTATGGCTGCATAGATGGAACCTCCCACCTCAATATTTTCAACTAATATCCTCTAGCCTCTCCCCCAAGACTACATGCAATTGTGGAAGAATTGCATACACCTAGTTAGGAGGAGCGGCTGGATACTCGGATGAAGGCCCATGACCCACCCTGCCACTTCTTTCTGTGGAAGAAGGCAAATAGTTAACAGGCCCAGCTGTGAGGATCTTTGGTGAGCAGACCCAGCAGAACTTCTGAAGATAGTGGCAGTTTGGCTTTGGAACATAGTGTTGTACGGCATCATCATCATTGTTATTGCTGGAGGTCCTGTTGCTGCTGCTGCTGCTGCTGCTGCTGCTGCTGATGATGATGATGATGATGATGATCTGAAGGCTGGTGCTGACCCTGGTGGTGGTGCTGGTGACAGTGCTGGTGATTGTGGCAGTAGCGGCAGCAGTGGGGGTTACAGTGGTGGATGTTTTAGCTAAGTGTCTAATGAAATAGTGTTTCTAGAACTGTTTCTCTTATAGTCTCTGCCCCCAACTTTGAGATGAGATGACCACTTCTTGCTATATACTTTACCCAAGTAAAATTTCACATTTTAACCTAAGACCAATGGGAAGTTACCAATGAGCTTAAGCAAACAGGAATCAGGTCAATCTGGTTTTTCTTCTTAAAGGATCGCTAGGTGAAGGGGTGGAATTAGAAAGAAAGGGAGGCAGGAATGAATGCATGACTGGTTGAGTGATCTGGGTAAGTATTCAGATGAGAGACGGGAGAACCTTGGCTGAAGGGAGACACTGGAGACGGGGGGGGGGGGGGGGGGGGGGCAGGGACAGGCAAATCGAGATAGAACTTGCTTACAGGTGCACAGGTGAGAGACAGAGAACCAGACTCCACTAAGGGTGTTTTATTTGAGCCAGTGATGGAGAAGTTAGAGGAGACAGAGTGGAAACAGGGTATCGGAAGTTTAGAGAATGGCCGGACTAATGGCTCTGCTGGACATTCAGATCTGAGGCCCAGCAGGAAGGCTGAACTTGGGAGTGGCCATGCAGGATTTCGATGGGTCATGTTACCCATCTCAGTGTCCCCATTAATCTAAATATTGCCACTAACATATTTTGTAGAACTGACTGAAGCTCTCAACCAGTTGACCCTAATTAAGTAAGGGAGATTCTCCTACATATTCTGGGTGGGCCTGATTCAATCCATTCCGAGACTTTATGAGCAGAACTGACAATTCCCTAAGAGAGAAGAAATTCCAACTGTGGCCAGCATTGCCCTCCACCCCAGAAGGTGTTTTTCCTGGAGTACGCCCTGCAGGTTTGAGGCTTGCCCAAAAAAGCCCTTAAAAACCACACAAGAATTTTCCAGCAATAAATGCCTTGCTACATATTCAATCATGTGTATTTTGAGTCTATGATCACAAATGCTGAGATGTTCTTTGCTTAAGTGCACAGTGAAAAGTGGCAAAGTGCATTAAGCTCCATCTCGGATGTGGTTGGAAATTCTATCCTAATCCTAAACTTAAGTGAGCAATGCAACGAGCAATTTTTAAAGCCAAACATTCTAACCCAATACAATCCAAAGATGTAGTAATTAATACTTACAAGCTGAGGAATGGTAGTGGGGAAAATATTAAAAGTCCTTGTTTTCTGTAATTAAACCATTATGATTGCATAAGAGCAGGAAATTTTACATACAGTGAAAACATCACAACTCATACCACAGTCTCAGATCTGAGCAGAGGGTGTCAGGGGTGCTTGTCCATTCATTGGCCAGTGACATGCGGGCATGCACAGGGCAAAGAGAACGCTTCATCTGTTCAAAACCAATGCAGTAGAAGAGTTGCAGGATGCAACACGGGAAACCACAACCACAAGCAGTATAGACTCGCTGCATGTTTGAGTTTGAACTAATGTTTGGTCATTACACATTCAGAAACCTCACTCTGCTGGCGAATTGAATTCTCACGGCCTCTACATTGAGTTACAAGATTCCATTAGGCTTACAGCCCGGGGCTCGGGAGGCTGTGAATGACACCATATGCCCTAACCTGTGTGTGATCTGTAGGGAAAGAAAAGAGAGGAAAACAAGGACAGAGCCTTTAAACACTGTGACCAGGAAGGAGGGAGCAGCAGTGTGAGAGAAAATAAAGTTTTGAAACTCAACAAGGGAGACCAGGGGCCCGAACCAATCAATCCCTGTCTTTCCAGACCGGTGACTGGTTCAAGCTAAGCATGTGATCCCAACAGACCACAATGACTTTGAGGGACAAAGTCATCCTTCACATAATGAAATCAGCCTGGGCGAGATGGCTCAGTGGGTAAGGGCATTTGTCACCAAGCCTGATGACAAGAATTCAATCTCCTGAACCCACCTGATGGAAGAGCAGAACCGACTTCCATAAGTTGGCCTCCGATGTGCACTATGCCATGTATACACATACAGAGAGAGAGTGTGCACAAATAAGTAAATGTAGTAAAAAGTTAGATAAAAATAATGCAATTAAGCAGGGCAGTTGCACCACACTCAGGAGGCAGAGGCAGGCAGTTCTCTGTGAGTTCAAGTCCAGCCTGGTCTGTAGAACAAATTTCAGAACAACCAGGGCTAAACAGAAAAACTTTGTCTTGAAAAAAAAAATCTTGAGTCTTAAGGATCCATCATCCTGCTAGGAAGTTGAGACTTGTCAGGAATGGAGTGCCAATTTTTAGGCAATATGTCAACTACTGCCTAGGGTTGATGTAAGACAAAATAAAAACTAAAACTGCAACAGAGCCCCGGAACCTTAGTAGGCCCCGACCTTAGCACAACTGACTCCATGCTGGAAGTACCATTCAGGCTGAAAGACTCAACACATAAACAGCACCACCTGCCAAAACTAAAACAAAGGCCCAATCCATCAAAGCCCATAGCTCTGGAAAAGTCTCTAAGTGTACTAACCTTGATTTTTGGCTTCTGTAGTTCTGCTTCTAGGTAACTGTTCTTGCCAACCCAGAATATGGTTTTTGTGCTTTTTCAATCTGAGAAAGGCTTGGGGCTACACTGGGATCCCAAACACCTGATGTAGTCAGCAGCTAGCTAATAAAGAGTTTCTATTGGCTTAAACCCATGTCCGAGCAGTCTTCACTGGTGGATACCCCACACCAAAACAGCTACAGTTTTCTGCTGCTTTATTTCCAAAGTGTTGTCTTGTGAAATGCTGTTGACCTGGGTCTCGTCCCTCTAAGCCAGTGGTTCTTGACCCCTTCATGGGTTGCAACCTCTTTGGAGGTAGAACAACCCTTTCACAGTGGTCTCCTAAGAAAACAAAACAACAACAACAACAAAAACCAGAAAACAAAACCGTTTACATTCTGATTCATAACAACAGCTAAAATACAGTTAAGAAGCAGAAACAGAAATAATTTTATAGTTGGGGGTCACCACAACATGAGGAACTAACTGTGTTAAAGGGTCACTTTTGTTCTTAAAAAATATAATGATGCTGGCGTGACCACAGCCGCTAGTCCAGGCAGAGACGGCTAGAGCCGTACAGGTTCCCCCCCCCACCCCCGGCAAGCAGCAGAGGACTCATCCTGGACAGGCTGGTACCAGCCATGTGGCCAGGAGAGTCAGGCAGGCGGGTGACCAGGTGCGGCAGATAAAAGGCTTACAGGACATAATAAATAAACATAAGGCTGAATATAAAGATGAACATTTATTACTTAAAGAAGAGGCAGAGAGACAGAGAGACAGAGAGACATGGAGACAGACATACAGGAGACACACGTGCACACTCCAAGAGAGGGGACAGAAAGAAGAGGTTAAGATGGCGACTGAGAGGTCAGAAGTGGCTGGGAGTGGGCATGGCTTGCCCCTTAAAGGGACCAGACCAAAAGAATAACAGTCACAGCATTAGGTAGGTTGAGAACCATTGCTCTAAGTTTATGCAGAGGAAACTTGTTTTCTCCCTAAACACAGATGCAATTGGTTCAGGCATTTCTTTGTCTCTTGTTCTAGACTCTCAAAAGCTGCCCTCGTGGTGCAGGTCCCTGCCCTGCAGCTCTCTAATTATATGCTTTGGGTAACTTCTGCAAACACTTGCCTTGGAGGGGATCCAAGTGGGCTGAGTCCTGTTGCATACAGAAGGTGTCTCTGTGACCTGCCAGTGCATATTTGCTTAGTGATGACAGGGGTCACCAAAGTCCAAAAACCTTAGAAATCATAGCCTCCAACCCAGTCACCAGGCGAAAATCAGCACACACCTCATACGCAGCCAGATGCTATACTGGGGCCATTGAAAGGTGTTTATATAGCTGGAAAATCCAAATCAGACCAGTTTACACACAGAGGGGAATGTACTGCCCCGCTAACTGAAGATTTTGGGGAAACCGGGATCTGAGTATCTGACTGACCTGAGGGGCAGTCCCTACCTATGTGAGAAGCCCTTCCTGTCATTTTCCAAGTGATCATGTCTCACTTCTGTTCAAGTGCATCAGATGAGCACAGGGTCAATACCCAGGTGAAGCACAGATAGAGAAAAGAATTGCTGAGAAAGTCATTTTCCAAACCAGAGGTCCAGAGATGAACCGTACAAGAAGACAGAGATGACAACCTCTCAAGGACAGGAGCATCTAGCCAACAGAAAGGAGCCCTTTATCTCTGTGACACTTGAGAATCAACTGTCCTAACACTGTAGAGAGCAGACAGACCTTTAATTTTGTTACTTTTAAAGAGTTATCTGCAAACAGTGTGTCATTAGCTTTTCCTAAGCTGACAGCTCCCATAGCCCTGTGTTTCTGGAGCCCTTCCTCCCCTTTAGCATCCTTCTGGGATTCTGACAATCACAGCTTGTGACTTGAAGCTTTTCTGTCTCCCTTGTTGAGATTGTCTCGCTGCCCTCAGAACAGCTGTGAGTGAACACCTCACTACGTCTGACGCCAAACTCCACCTTTGCTCCTCCCGCTGTGGCTCTGACCTCAGAGATGCACACACACATAGGACAAGCAGTCAAGAGGGCTAGGAGGAATGTATGGGACACCTCACTCACCTTTAAGGCAAGACAGCAAGGCTGTGTGCTGGACCTCATGTGGAGAGGCCTGAATGTGACCTGACATTGACTGAAATTATTCATTCACAAATCTTTGCACTTGTCCGAGACAGACAGAGCCTCAGTTTCCCCCAGGTGCTTCCTGAGAAGGAAGGAAGCTGCACAAGTCACATTCTTTACTGTCTGCCCTTTGCGCTCCCCTGGACTCCTATTTTCTTGCTTCTCCATGGCGCCAGGCCTGGAAGAAACAATAAAACATGTGTGAAGAGCATCTTAGAGTGGTCTTCAACGTCAGGTGGGCCCTAGAGCCCTTGGGAGGGCACAAGCCTTCAGGGGAGAGGATACTGCGGAGGTTGTTGATAACTGATGTTTATCTCAGTCTGAACCCTCGATACCAATGGGATTATTAGGGTTTGTTTCCTCAGCACCCCAGCTTCTAACCCCAAATGCATGATACTACAATATTCCCTGAAGGTTTGTGTGTAGCCCACAGGTAGAGTGCTTGCCTAGCCTGTGAAAGACCCTAGGTTTGCTCTCCAGCGCCACCCCGACAAAGCAAGCCGAATTCCTCACAGCTCCCTTCACATTGGCACGCTCACATATTCTCCCAGTCAGCTACTCTCTGAGGTTGAAGAGTTACTGCCCCAATTTAAAGGAGACTACAGCTGTAGATTAACAACGCTCAGCTAAAATGCCACGGCTAGGGCGTGGGTATCAGGACACAAATGAAGATCACATGCCATCCTTACTTATTGGGGGGACAGGTATCAAAAACCTAGGCAGGGCTAGCCACCTCATAAATGCCACCCCCAGCCTATTCCAGTCATCAAACGATCACCCCTGGATGGCCATCCCTCTGAGGAACAAACCCCAATAGTTGCAGATTGCAGATTTGAATTCTTTCATTGGGTTATTCCTCAGCTCACAGGCCCAGGGAGATGGGGGCCTTGCTGCAAAGAAAAGGAAGGCATAGAAGCTTGCACATGGAAAGGGGAGGGCCTGCTAGTGGGACCCTAATGGGGACTGAATACCTTTGAGCATGGTCATTCCAAAAGTACTACAGGTCCAGAAAGGGATTGCCTTCTGACTATTTGGAGTCTTTTCCTGAAGAAAAAAAAAAGGCATGATTTCAAATTTTGGTGCCAGTATGTGTTTCTCTCCTCCTGTATATTCCTACAGCCACTGTGGACTAAAGAGATCATAAATAAGACTGTCACTTGCAATAATTTTGCTCCTCAAAACCACCAACTTGTTTTTCTGCCGGCCTAGCAGCTGCACCTGAATCTACTGCCGTTTCAGTGTGTAATGGCGCCACGCAGTTACTGGCCCGCTTCTAAGGCCCGCCGGCTTGGCCTCCTGCCACTGCCACCAAAAGTAGTTTTTAACTAAATCTCTATTGTTCTATTTATAAGACTCGGGAGTCAGAGGCTAGGGTGAAAGCCTGCTAGCTCAGGAAGGTTAAGGAGCAACTAGTTGACCTCTCTTCCCCAGAGTCTTAGAAAGAGAGCCCCCTTCTACTCTGCCAAACCGAAAAAGGCCACCACACTCAAAGTCCCTCCCTACTACTTCCTCCCTACTACTTCCTGTGTGTCTCTCCATTCATCTTCCAGATTCCCTCCGATTCTCTATAATTACTTTCTGTCAACTAGTTGCTGGATCGGCCTCTGACCTAAGGTTAATTTTATTTAATTTATGCAAATGCAAACTTGGGGTTCACAGTGCAACTGAATATCTGACTCTGCCATGCTCTTGAAGAGACATCAGCTCTGTATTTATTTAGCCATCCATCCTGTTCCTTCAGCATTCCATGGTGACTTCAGGAACTAAAGCTTCCTGGCCATCACTGACTTCCCAGCTCCAGTAGCCCAATGAGTGGCCAGCCCTAGTTTCTTCCTGAGATGCCAACTTCATGGACCAACTTGAACCCAGGTATCATTTCTTTCCCTGGGATCTACTGACTCTTGGAAGTGATCAACAGAACCCTTGCACATTTTTAATCTTGACTAGGACCTTTTTTAGAAGACAGCCCCTTCCTGTGCCTCAGCATTTACCTGCAGAATGAGCCACCGCTAAGGCCAATCCCAGAGTGGTTTTGCGATAGCCTACTGCAGCGCTTCCAACAGCACATGCAGGGGACTGGAGTAGAGACCTTCCAGCTTGCACTGGCTGGTGCTGTATAAGGAGTTCACACAGCCTTTATAATGACTTCAATTTTTAAACGAGGACTGGTTTTATTTGCAATGGGTAACTAGACACTTGAGCTGTCAACACATGTATACCGGTTACAAAGTCCCTAAAAATAGCACCTGTAGCCTGCCACTGGATTCCACAGTGCTGATGATTTTAACGAAACCATTCTTCCCATATTGGAAAATGCCTCCACGTTGACAAACATGTTGTCAACTGTGGCAGAGCAATGAACACTTAAGTTTGGGGAGTTTGTTTAGTTGGCTTTTTAAAAATAGTAACACTGCTGTCTTGTAGGAAGAACTGTTTGCGTTTTCAGATTATTATTAGACTGATATATTTTAAGTGGAATTTTGAAGGGTGACAACTTATTTTCTTCCACAGAAATAAGATTAATTCACATGGTCTTAAAGAAACACATGGAATCTGATTTCATGATTTTCTACCGTTTGCTAGCTGCAGTGAGGGTCTTAGCAGTCAGGTAAAAATCCCAACAAAATAGAAACAAGTAAAAGAACATGTAAAACTAGATGCAGAGAAAAGTGTGGTTGACTGTGATTGGCTGTGTCATCCTCCTCTTCCTTCTCTAACTTCCCCAATAGCTTTCTGAGCTCAGAACAAGGGATCTACTCCCAGCCAGCTTCCCAATGCCTACCATAAAAAAAAGTTAACTAATTATCAACTCCTGTATCCCCTGGACCATACTGGCCTTTATTGAGATATTTTAGTAAAAGATGAGAAATTAAAATTTTGATTGTGAAGAGAGGCATGACACATATGAAATAAACAGAAATACAAAGCAATGGCCAATAAATACTAAATTGTCAAGTGTTGACTCAACAGACTATTTCTTTAGAACACAGAATAGATTTCAAATAGAGGAGGGTAGGGAGGTGGCATGAGGACCTGAACTCAAATCCACAGCACAGACACTACAGTGAGTATCTGTCACCCCAGTGCTGGGTCAGGTGGAAGCAAATGGATACCAAGCACTCACTGGCCAGTCATCCAGCTGAGCCAAGTGAACTGCAGGTTTAATAAGAGACCCTGCTTCACAAAGTAAAGTGGAGAGAGATAGAGGAGAGTACACACACACACACACACACACACACAGAGCGATAGAGAGTACCCAACATCACCACTGACCTACACACACAGAGAGAGCAATAGAGGAGAATACCCAACATCACCACTAATCTACACAAACACACACATTATGCATGGGTGTGCACACACACCAACCCACACACAAAAGAAAGAGGTTTGAAGTAGAAATACTAAGTTGGACCTTGAAAAAGGTGATACTGATAGTACTAAAGCCAATACAATCCGTAGGAAAACCACCAGACTTTGTGTGGATTGCCTCATTTAATCTTCAGAACAACTCATTTCACAGATAAGGAAGCCAAAGCTCAGAGTGGCAAAGGACCTTGGCCAGTGAAGGAATCAGGTTTACCAGTAGTCTAAGCAGATATTCTTTCCAGCCTCAGAAGTGCCCCTACCCCAAGGGTAGACATGAGCAGTCTTTGTTGTCTCCTGATGAAAGGTGCCTTGATATTGTAAGGTTGTAGTATGATTCAAGAGCCCCTGGCTCAACCTAGGCTTCCAAAAGAAAGGTAGAAAGGGTTTCTTAACTGAGTTGGAAACTAGGTGGTCATTCATTTGTTCTAAATGGGCTCCAAATACCCCAAGGAGAGAAACAAGAACTTCTATAAACCAGAAACAAAAGGTGAAAGACCAAAACAAAAGACCTTATTCACTGGAAAGGAGAGGACTTAACTTTAAAAATACATATTTTTTTTATTTTCTACACCCCTTTATTGTGTGTGTGCTTGCACATACATGTGTAACGCTGCACACATGCAGAGGTCGGAGGACAATGTGTGAGACTCTGTTCTCTCCTTCCTCCGAATGGGTTCCAAGGAATGAACTCAGTTTTTCAGGCTTGGCAGAAAGTGCTGTACCTGCTCAGCCAGACCTTTGGCCCCCAAAATGATTGGCTTTCTGAGAGACTGGCCCAATGCTAATGGACTCCAATAGAAGTCAGCTATCATTTTATAACAGCCTACTTTTATAAGTGCAGATCAGAGCCCGAAGGAGTACCCCCTGAGCTTTCTAAGTTGTGTTTGTTTGGAGTCTCCAGCTCCATCCCTTCCAAGCCTCATCCTCAGGGTGCCAAGTGGGGACCCCTCCCCTGGAGTTGCCTCATTCTAGACTCCGCCCCTGAAGGCATTTAAAAGTCCCTTCCTAGTGGTTTCCCTTGCGATTTTCTCCTCTTCCCCTGGGAACACCCAGGAATGCTTTTGCTCAGCTTGAACCTGGATTTATTAATTTGCTTTGATTGGCTTATTACATCAGCGGCGGTTATCCAATAACCGGGGATTCTAAACCTGTCTTCTCCTTCAGGAACCTTCTCTTGTCTCCTCCCCTGGGTATTTCCTCAGTCCTCTATAACCATCCCAGCAAGATCAAAGATTATTCTACTGAGAGATGCATGCCTCTCCCTTTGGCTCTCATGCTCTTGAAACAGTAGACCGCATGGAATCAGAATTTCCTCAGGAATCTAGAGCCCTGGTGCCTGCTTCCCAGTTTCAGACACGTCTAACAATTTGCTACCACCTTGGAGTAGAGACCAACAATTATGGGTCTGTGATAGAAGAGACCACACCTTGACCAGGACAACTTAGCTGTGCATACCTCTTGCCCTCTATTTGAACCTAAATCTCATGTCATAACCCTGAAAGCGGACTTGGAGTCTCTGAATAGTCTTGTTTGCTCTTCGTTCTCTGCTATTCCTTGTCTCTGTGTTTGGCATATTGAAGACAGGTAGGCCTAGGTTTTAGCCTAAATGCCAATAACAATCCGTGGCTCCTCCCCCACTCGCATATTGCCCTTGCCTCCTTTCTCACAGCCATGACTCCTTAGGGTCTGCTTACTTGTCCGTCCACTGCACAGAATAGGGCAGGGCTCATCCCAGCACCTAGCTGAGAGCTTGTCACGTCACAGCTACCCAAAAAGTTAAGAAGGACTTAACTTTCAAGTTTCAGTGGCTCCTGGAACTCATAGCCATTGCTAGTTCTGGGGGCAGGGACAGCTGCAAAGAAACCGGCTGACTCCAAGAGCTAGTGGAGAGTCTTTGGGTTACAAGGACAAAGGATTTTCCCCTAAGAGAAGCCAAAATCAAAGGTTGTCTGCCCTCAGAGCTGAAACACAGCGCCAAGTGAACTGAGGCCCACAGACTGGCCTGAGACTAGGAAGCCAGCTCTGGACAGGACCCAGCATCCACCCAGGCTTTGACGTTATTCCAACAAATTGACCTTGATCTAGAAGTTAAGTTATCTTTATTTAGAAAGCAAGAACTGCCGTGAGGGAAAGAGCCCAGGCTAGGTGTGTGATCTGTCGAGTCATTAAGTCTAATCCAGGACCAGGCTCTGGTTAATCAGAAACTAGGTTTCTAGACAACAGCAGGTTACGGCAAGAGAAGAGGACACTTCGGGAAGTGGAGTTTTCCGTTTCTTTCCTTTCTGTAATTTGCTTTGGGAAATCAAACTCAAATGATGTTTTTCTTCATCTTGATCATGACCCAGAAGAAAGAAACGAAAACCCTCTTGTATTCCAGAGTTTCCCTATTCAATCTTCATCTGCATACACACCCTAAACCCAGGTGTGTGCCCTCATTTGCAGCAACAGCAGCGGCGGCAGCATGGCTGCATTGGCAGCACAGCAGAAGTCTGCAAGGGAGGTGAGAGCCAGACATTGAGGAGGCCAAGACAAGAGAACTCTGTATTAGGGGTCAGTGTACTCTGCAAGATAAAACGACATCAAAAAGGAAGAAATCAGAGTCGAATATGGTTGCATCTTTCAGTCCCTGGAAAGGAATTATACAAATAAAACACTCTGTGATTGTCAACCAATTTCTCCAAGAAGCCATGTTGTCCATGGTTAGTTAGCTTAGCCCCAGCTCACATCACTACTCTCAGTTTTCAGAACGTAAGGGTCCTTATTGTCCTCCCAGGCTCTGTTTGAGCCAAGGTAGCTTCGTTCTAATGTCTTGTTTCAGGTAGATTGTTTAAGAGATAAAGAAATCACGTTTTCTAGCTTGTTTGTTTTTCTACTTTACAAACATTTTTCCCAAAGAGAAAACTCTCGTTTCTGAAATTGAATTTATCTTTCTTTTTTCTTTTATGACTTTAGGCTATGTTTATGTGAGATTTCATATTGCATAATTATATATTTATTTTTAAATCTTTTAAGTTTTATTGTAAACTTCTGTTATCTAATTTTTAATTAAATTTTATGTGAATCATATACAATAAAATATAGCCATTTCAAGAGTACCCTTCAATGAAATTTGAGAAAATGTATTCAACACTATAGTTAGTATTTCCACCTCCCACTGAATATATAGCCTTTTATAGACAATCCCCCTTCTTGCCTCCACACCCAAGCACTGATCTCCTTCCTCTCCCAAGAGAAGAATGGCATAAGAATTGTACAGTGTGTTCTTCGTATCTTATTCTCTCGTTGAGCCTAATGTCTGTGGGATTTATTAATGCTGTGTATGTCTTCTTTTTGGTTATTTCTCATGATGCTGGAGATTGACCAGGGCTTTGCGCATGCCGGGCAAGTGTTCTTCCACTGAGCTACAGCCATCACCAGCCCTTCCTATTTTTTTGTTTTGTTTTATCTTGTTTTCCAAGACAGAGTTTCTCCATGTAACAGCCCTGGCTGTCCTGGAACTTGCTTTGTAGACCAGACTGGTCTCACACCGACAGAGATTCACCTGCCTCTGCTTCCCAAGTCCTGGGATTGTGTTTAAACGTGTATGCCACCACCACCTGGTACCCACTTTTTATTTTGAGATAGGGTCTCACTAAGTTCCCTAGCTGGTGTTAAACTCACTGTTACCCAGACAGGTCTTGAAATGTCCTTCTTCCTCCCTCAGCCTCCAGAGTAGCTAGGATTACAGGCTGTGTGCCACCATGCCCAGGTTTTCTTCCTCTTCCTCTTCCTCTTCCTCTTCCTCTTCCTCTTCCTCTTCCTCTTCCTCCTCCTCCTCCTCCTCTTCCTCCTCCTTCTTCTTTTTAATTGTTGAGTATAATTTCACTTTTTGGATAGATCATAATTTTTTTTATCTACCCACCAGTTGGGCATTTCCCAGGGTTTTTGTTTTGTTTTGATTAACAATTCTTCTTGGCTTTACAGCTTTGTTTTCTCACAGGTTAATTTTTAATAGACGCTTTTAGGTCAGAACAATAAAAAGCACAAAGTTTACATATACCGCCTATCCTACACAGGCTCAGGAGCCCACAGCCAACTTTCTCCGCCACAGTGGCACATTTGCTAAAACAAACCAACACACTGCTGTAGGCCAACATTCAAAGCTGGCACTGAAGGTCACTCGAGCTGTTGTCTATTCGATGGGCTCGAAAGATGCAAGCTGTCACTCATCCCTCACTATAGCATCACACAGCGTGGGCACAAAGCCTGCGTTCTGCCTGCTTACGCTCTTAAACCCTGATCCCTGGCAACTGATCTTCTTACCCTGGGCCTAGTTTTGTTTTTTTCTAAAATATCTGTTGATGGAGAGAGGGCCTGCTTTTCGTCCTGGCCACCCACCTAGCTTACACCCAAAATAACTACACAGAAATTGTATTAATTAAATTACTTGCCTGGCTCACTATCTCTAGCCTCTTATTGGCTAACTCTCACATCTTGATTTAACCCATTTCTATTAATCACGAGGTCGTGGCTTACTGGGAAAGATTCAGTATGTCTGATTCTGCCAGCCCCATGGCGGTTCTCTCATTCTGCTTTCTTCCTTTCAGAATTCAGTTCTGTCTTCTCTGCCTGCCTAAGTGCCACCCTATCAACTAGGCCAAGGCAGTTTCTTTATTCATTATCCAATGAAAGCAACACACAAACAGAAGGAACTCCTACACCAAATATCTCTTTATGTTCTTAGCTTCCGTCTGTATACCTTCTTTGGTTGGGTTGTCATGTCTTATTCACATTTTGAAGAGTGGGTTGAATAGATTTCTTTTTTGTTGTTGTTGAGTTGAGTTTTAAGAATTCTTCATATGCTTTCATGTTGGTGTTTCGTGGCTGTGACAAATACCCAGAAAGAAGCAATGTAAAGGATGAAGGATTTGCTGCGGATCTTCATTTCAGAGGTTTCAGTCCAAGGTCAGCTGCATCTATGGCTTTAGGCTTGATGTTGGCAGACCCTTGTAAGGTTAGGAGCATGTGGTGGGAAAGGCTACTCACCTTGAGTTCATCAGGAAACAGAGAGAGAGAGAGAGAGAGAGAGAGAGAGAGAGAGAGAGAGAGAAGGAAAAGGAGGAGAGGAGAAGAGAGGAGAGGAAAGGAAAGGAGAGGAGAGGAGGGGAGGGAAGGGGAGGGAGCAGGGGGACAGAGAAGAGAAAAGAAGAAAGGGGAAAGAGGATACAAGGATAAGAGGATAAGGCAAGGGGAAATAGGAAAGGTGGGGAGAGATGAAGGAGCCAGGGTAAGACTCAGTCCTCAAAGACACATCCCCAGTAACCTATTTCCTCCAACCCTCCCTACCTACTAGTTATACTATCTTCAGATAGTGCTATCAAATTATGAGTGTTTCAGTGGACTTATCCACCGATTAGGTTAGAGACCTCATGTAATAAACTGTCAAATGGATCCAAGTCATGTATGATAGCATATACCTGCAATCCCAGCACTGGGGACTCTGAAGTAAGAGAATTCTGAGTTCGAGACCAGCCTAAGCTACATAGTGAGTTTCAAGCCAGCCAGGGATACTTAGTAAGAAATAACAACATTAAAAAAAAACACAGATAACCAGTGGGGACCAAGGTTTTAGGGTTTTCATATCTAAATTAAAACATCTTTTTTGTTGTTGGGACCAAATACCTGACAAGAAACAAGAAACTTAAGGGAAGAAGTGCTCATTTGAGCTTTCAGTTTAAAGCAATACAGTCCATCATTGTGGAAAGGCATGACAGCTGAGCCAGAAGGTCACACTTCATCTACAGTCAGGAAGCAGGAAGCACAGAGGAAGTCTGGCCAGGCTGTAAAACTTCAAGGTCTGCCCCTTCCTCTGCCAAGACTCTACCTCCTAAAGGTTCTGTAACTTTCTCAAACAGTATCACCAGCTGGGACCAAGAGTTCAAACTCATGAGCCTACGGGGGAGTGAGGTGGGATGTCCTTCTGTACGCTCCAAATACATGCTGCTTTTCTTGGTTGATGAGTAAAGCTGCTTTGGCCTACAGCAGGGCAGAATAGAGCTGTGCAAGAAATCCAAACAGAGATACAGGGAGAAAGAAGGTGGGGTCTGGGAGACACCATGTAGCTGCTGGAGGAGTAAGATGTAACATGAGGGGCGGGCTTGTTGGGGTATCTGTTCCCGCCCAGCAAGTCCCAGAGAAAATCAACCACACGGAAATCTCTATAAGTTATAAAGCTGATTGGCCCATTAGGTCAGGCTACTTATTAGTTCTTATGACACATATTACCCCATTATCCTTATCTACGTTAGCCATATGGCTTGGTACCTTTTTCAGCGTAACAGCTTACACGCTGCCTCTTCGGTGGTCTGTGCAGGAGTGGCAGAGGGAGCTTCTGCTTCCAGAATACTCCGAGTCTCTTTGTTCGACCCCTACTTCCTGTCTGGCTTTCCTGCCTATACTGCCTGCCTGGCCAATCAGCATTTTATTAAAATATGATTGACAGAATACAGACAATTCTCCCACACCATTTCCCTCTTTTTAAAAAAAAAAACAAAGGAAAATACCCATAGTCCATTTGTTGGGAAAGTGGGTGTAGTATTTCAGGCTACTTCCTGCTGGTTGGGGGCGCTGATGATCTTATGGGGACCTAAAGAAAATTTAGAGTTATAATCAAGTCCTGACTGGAGTATCCTGTGAGTCTCGATCATCTCAGGCAGGAGTCTTGAATCAGTTCTGGATGTAGAACTCAGACATCTGGGCCATCTGTTCCTATCAGAGATTTCTCAGGTGGTCTTTCTTTATCAAACCTGATTTTTCTTAACTCAGAATGAATCCACAGCCTCTCATTTTCTGTGGAAACAAAAGCAAAATCTCTTCTCCAAAGTAATACACCTTTTGACTTCAGTTTTGAAGCCAAGGTATTTTCAAAATACCTATCTTGGGTTAGTTCAGCAGCATTTATAAACAACAGTCTTTTAGCAGCTGTTGCTCCTTCCTCAGCATTCAAACAATTCAAAGAGAGCATAATGGCATACAGTATCAAGATTCTCTGTATATTTTCCATCTTTATTTTAACCTCTATTTCTTTTATTTTTACTTTTACTTTTTGAGACAGGTTCTCTGTATATCTTTGTCCTGGAATAACTCTGTAGACCAGGCTGTCCTTGAACTCACAGAGATCCACTTGTCTCTGCCTCCTCAGTGCTGGGATTAAAGGTATGTGCTACCACACCTTGAACTCACAGAGATCTGTCCCTGCCTCCCGGACATTGGGATTAAAGGCGTGTACTACCATACCTTGAGGTCACAGAGGTCAATCTACCTCTGCCCCTTGAAGTCACAGAGGTCAATATGCCTCTGCCTCCCAGGCATTGGGATTAAAGGTGTGTACCACCACAGTAAGATGCATTACTAGTAAGACAAGGCAGCGTGGCAACACATAAATTAATTGAAATGGGTCAATTTAAATGTAAGAACTAGCTAGTAACAGTGTGAGCCATTTGTCAAACAATTATAATTAAGCCTTTGAGTGATTATTTTATAAGTGGCTGTGGGACACAAAAGGGCTTCCAGCTACAGGAGAGGGCATATTTTTATATCCAAGTCACAACATGGATATTATATGATAATGTTTTGCAAATATTTTCTTGCATTCTGTGACTTGCCTTCCAAGTTTCTTGATTTGATTTCCAAATTTAAAGTTTTGATCCACCCATTTAGATTCAAAAGAGGGAGATGGGGAAACCAAGTACAATTATTCACCATGTAGCAGCATTTCAGCCAACACGGGTAATGAGGATGAATCCCAACACTGTATCCAACAGTAGCCATCTTATTTTGATTAAATATACTCTATGGAGTTTGCACAACCATCAAAGTGCCTAAAGACAAATTTCTTCAAATACATCTACAATGTTAAGTGATAAGTGGCTATACTCTAAGTTTTGAAGGAGAGATACCTTGGTCTGGAGGGACACTTCAGTAGTTAAGAAAATTTGCTGTCCTTGCAGATGGATGACCTGAATTCAATTCCCAGCACCCATATGGTGGTTTACAACCAACCATTGGCATACACATGGTACACATACGTACACACAGGCAAAACACTCATACACATAAAATTAAACAAATAAGTAAATCTAATATATAAAAAAAAATGTTTAAAGAAAGAAATTTACCTCTTCCCTGCTGATCTTAAGTGGGGTTTTTTTTTGGTTTTTTTTTGGATTTTTTTAATATTTATTTATTTCTTTATTATTTATACAATATTCTGTCAGTGTGCCTGCAGGGCAGAAGAGAGCACCAGACCCCATTACAGATGGTTGTGAGCCACCATGTGGTTGCTGGGATTTGAACTCAGGACCTTTTTGGAAGAGCAGGCAATGCTCTTAGCCTCTGAGCCTTCTCCCCAGCCGGATCTTAAGTGTTTTTAAAAACTAAATCCATGTGCATTTGACTCAAAGTCGTTACCTGGTAGTTGCTTGAAACAAAATGAATCTCCAGACACGGTGAGTTACTCAGACTATTTCCACGCATGAGCTCACCATATCCTGGAATGTATAGTAAACTGCTGTGGAACCACATTGGACAAGACCTTTCCCAAGGGTAATCAGAGCATCCCAGAGAGCAGAGACCATTAACCTAGAAGCTCTGGGCACTCCTCTTCCTTCTTAAACTGAGCATTCCTTAAGGGCAGGAAGGGTATCATATCTCTCAGAAAAAGACAGTCTTTCTCATCAGTCAAAAGGGCTTCTGTGAAGCTGGCAATCCGCTAAGGCGGTCTGCGCCACTTTCATGAATCATTGGCTACCTGCCTGGAATCTTGGCCACTCCCTCCCCCCATTGGCCCTCTCTCTCCCTATTAAAACTGTTTCTGGTACTGTGGCTCCCTGTGACCGTGTGAGCGATGGGCCGAGAGAGATAATAACTCCCTATGTTTGGTCCAGTGCTTACATTCCTCCTGACCAGCAGAAAACCACCTGGGGAAAGAACAGCCACACCCCACCGCCAAGCACCTCTGGAGGTTAAACATGCCTCCTGTGATGTCTCTTGCTGAGTCTGGGTGGGGAAAGTGTGCTTTAGCTTGACTCTGCCTGCCTGCTACATTCATCTTTTTCTGGACTACCTTGCTTTGCCACCTTTACCTGCTGCCTTTTTCTTCTTTCTTTCATTCTCATCATTTGTTTTCCTTCTCACAAAATTATATAACAACAACAAAAATAATAATAATAATAATTTGCGGCTTTAGTCAGAAGGGCAAAGGACAGACGAGGCAGAGTCCTAGGGATACGGGGATGTTCTGGTGGGATAGAAAAGATCATGACATAGAATCCAACATGGAAAATGGAAGTTAGGGATTCTCAATAATAAATCAACTGGACCAGTGGTACAATGGAGGATGCATCTAGCAATGAGTCAGAAAAACAACACAAATTAAGGTTACTTAGTGCTGACCAGACTTGATAGCCACAAGAATTCATGATTAATCTATCATAGAGAACAAATTAATACACTGTACAAATAAACGGTCACTTTTAGCTACTCCATCTTCATATGGCCTGCAGCCAAAGTGATAATACCTGGAGCAAGAGACAGAGCAGAGCACTGAGCTGTCGTGGCCTGGGGTCACAGGCACCGACAGCTCCTCATCTTTCCAGTGATGGTGGCATTGCTCAGTTCCCTTCTGAGATTGTCATGATGATACAAAGTATCTTACATACAGTAAGCACATGGCACATTGCTACAATTGTATCAGTTTGATTAATGGAAGTTAATTCTAGTCAATCATTCAAAGTGCCCTTGTCCTGGTCATGAAGCTTCCTAGGCTAGCCTCTCTACAGTGATGAATTAATTTGGATTAAATAATATTTTCACAAAAAGTGCTGTGCGTTTTCTTCCTGATTCCACCCACTCACTGTCCTCTTACTCCTGCCCACCCCCACCTCCCCATCATGCCACTGAAAATGCCCTTTCCGCTGAGATCACTGGCCAAGCTGCCACTGGCTGTCGTCTCTGAACAGATCTACTTCCTTTCCTGTCCTTCTTGTACCCGATTTCCAAGTGCTACCGAAATGATTCTTGGAATGTGAATGCTGGTCCCTCACACTACCCACACACACCCCCACCCTCCACCCCCCTACCCTCTCACCCCAGCCCCCCACCGCCCCCACCCCCTGCTTAAAGCCTCCAGGAGTTTTCCATGTCACTTGAAACCCTTGCAGCACCCTACAGCAGGAGCTGGCCCTGTCCTGCCCTTCCTGCTTCCCCGCTTGCTTCAGCCCCACTGTCTGCCTCTTTCCTTACTCAGGGCCTTCACGTGGTCTATGCCCAACTCATGCACTTGGCCTCTCATTGTGAATTATACCTTCCGTGAAAACACTTCACAAGCTGAAGGACTAACCTCCAGTCCCTGCAGGAGTGTGACTGCTTTTGCAGACTGGGCCTTTATAGAGGTCATTAAGGTAGAAATCAGGTTATTTACGTAGGATCTAAGGCAAAATTATTTCTTATCAGAGGAGATCTTGACACAGATGCATTCAGGAACTACTACGTGAGGTCACAATTAGAAGGTACCTATCCACAAGCCAAGGAGAGGCCTCAGGAAAAAACTAAGCCTGTTGACATTTTGACCGAAGCTCTGTGTTAAAGCCCCTAGTCTGTGGTACTTCATGTGGGCAACCCTAACAAATGCCCACCACCTCCCACCACATCTTCCTATGGTTGCTTCCTTTCCATTCTCGGTTCTACTCACAGATGGCATATTCTCAAAGAGGAGGCCCCTCCCCAATGCATTCTAAACAACACTCTTCTTTCCTTTGTTTACTTCCCAGTATGGGCCTAGTCTGGAGACCAGACAAGGTATGTGGTGTTGTTGGTTTCCCACTAGAATCCAGCTTTGGTAAGAGATGGCTGTCTTAATCCACCCCCTCAACTAGGGCAGAGTCCAGCACAGGGAGACAACTGGAAACTGTGGATTGAATGTCCACAGTGGCAAGTATACAAGAGGCTACAAACACAAGATGCTGCAAGCCTGGAGAAGCATGCTGCCAGCTATGTGCCTGGAATCCTGGCGCTCAAAGGGTACCTGAGCTGAGGCCTTACATGGAGCATGCTCTGGAGAGCTCAGAGGAGAACTGGGCAGGCACAGAGCTGGGAGGAGGTGTTCCAGAGGAATGTCTGCAAGTCCAGAGGAATGTAACAGCTGTGTGACAGTGGGCACTGCCCGTAGTGCCACTGAGCTGCAGGAACCTGTATTTGCAGGAAGGGTGGGAGGGTGGGCAGGAAAGGCAGGCAGGCACTATATGAAAGGCTGAGTGCCGGAGTCAGTTACTTGAACTTTCCTCTCATTCTCTCCACTCATCCTTCTGCCTCATAAGTAGGGGGGAAAGTACAACTCACACTGATAAAAATTAACTAAATGAATTAGTTGCATACCTGTGTACACAAGCTTTGTTTCAGTCTTTGTTCCAAATGGATTCTGCAGTTTCTCAACCACATGCATGATTTGGCTAATTTGGGACTTCTGCAGATGCCCAACCCTTACATGTAATACTTGGTAATGTCATGCAATTGACATGACCTGTTTGTGCACCTCAAAGTAGAGTTGTGCAGACCATTTCTAATAAAAAAAAAATGCATCAGCCGTAGATTCACTCAAGCCTGAGACAATCCTATAGTTCAGCTAAAAGGACTAATTTCCAATTTGACTTTCTTTGTGCTCAGAGAATACAGTCCGTGTGACCCCAGTCCTCTTAAATCTAGTGTTTTATAGCTGATATGATCTGTATGGTGAATGTTCCACGCTGCACATAGTAAATGTTCTATATGTAAAGAAAAAGAATTCTTCTGGATATGTGGGAACACACCTGCAATCTCAGCACTTTGGAAGTGGAGGTAGAAGGAAAACAAGGCCAACCTCAGCTACAAAGGAAGTTCAAAACCAGCCTGGGTTACAAGACACTGTCTTCAAAATGACAACAACAGAGTTAGCAAATTTGGGTTCAATTTTCAGGACTCGCATGATGAAAAGGAAGAACTGACCCCTGCGAGCTGTCCACTCACCTCTATACGCATGCTATGGCATGTGCATTTACTCCCTGTGCCCTACACAAAAATAAAATGAATGAAAAGGGATTTAAAAAATAATAACAGCACAACAAAGAAAAAGGTGCTAAGAGGCAGTCTATAAATGTCAGGACAAGAGATGGATAGTGTTGTTCAGATTTCATCTATGCTCACCAATCTCTGCCTACTTGTTCTGTCACTTATCCACATAATAGCATTAATTATCTGACTATAATGTTAAACTTGTAATTTGTCTATTTCTCCTGAATAGCCTTACCCCCCCCTTTTTTTGCTAACTGAACTGTACCATAATAAAATGACTTCCTTTCAAGAATAACTTACTGATATTCTTTGCTATGAAGTTCATTTGATTTCATTTTAACCTATCCAAGACAGCTTTAACTGCTGTTAATATGGTATGTGGTGGTTTGAGTGAAAATGGACCCCGTAGGCTTCATAGGGAGTGGCACTTTTAGGAGGTGTGGCCTTGTTGGAAGAAGTGTGTCACTAGGGGTGTCCCTAGAGGCTTCAAATACTCAAGCCAGACCCAGTGCCTCTCTTCCTGCTTCCTGCTAACCCAGATGTGGAACTCTCGGCTACTCTGTAGCACCACGCCTGCCTGTGCGCTGCCATGCTCCTCATCATGATGATAACGAACTAAACCTCTAAATTGTAAGCAGGCACCAATTAAATGGTTTCCTTTATAAGAGTTGCCACAGTCATGACGTGTCTTTACAGCAATGGGACGCTGACTAAGACAGAAACTGGGAACAGGAATGGGTATTGCTGTGATAGGCCTGACTAGACTTCTTAACAAAATGTGAACTTTCAGACTTTGAATAAGAAAAATAGTTGAACACTTTAAGTGGGACTTTATGGGCCATACTAGTAGGAGCAGGGAAGACAGTGGCGCTGAGAACAATGTAGATCATGGCAGCCCAACTCAAGAGGTTTCAGATAAAAAGAATATTAGTAAATAGCCTAAAGGCCATTCGTGCCACATTTTGTGGAGGAATACGGCTGCTTTCTGCCCTTGTTCAAAAATCAGCTTGAGGATAAATCGAAGAGTTTTTGATTAATATCAAAACAGCCTAGATCGACTGTGTTGCATGGTTGTTAGTGAAGAAATAACATTCTATGAACTCTACTCAATTTTTCCCCGATTTGTGAGATTTTTCCACTTTACCTGAGGTGAAAAGGCATTAATCTTTGATCTTAACCCCAAGGACAATATAAGTCTCCATCACCTATCTATTTGCCCAACTATAGCCTGCTAAGAGGTGAAGGGTGGAGGCTTAAGAAGAGGAAAAGTTGCTGAACCTGTTTTTCTAAAACCCAGCCCTCGAGGGAAGCAGCCTCCTGGAAAACCGCAGCTGCCCTCACACTCTTCACCAAGCCTTGTTTACCAAGAATGTGCCCCTGTGGCTTCTCACAGCACCGCTGCCAAACTAGAAGCCGAGCCCCTAAGCAATGACCCTTGACTGTGGCTGCTGGCTCAGAGCTGACATTGTGCCAGGGATTGTAGGAGAAAGGAAATACTAAACACAATTTTGGTTGGGGAGTTGAAAGATAAGCTGGCACTGAGAAGCCACTGTAGACAGTCCAAGGGTGTTCCCAGTCTTCACTTTCTCACCAGGAAAGTCCACTGGGGACCCAGCTACAGAGTAAAGAGAACCCACCAGCATCGTGGTACTTTGTCAGGGAAGTTTTCAAAATGGGGGATAAAGATAAGGTTTGGTTTTTAGAGACAGGGGTTCTCTGTGGTTTTTTGAGCCTGTCCTGGAACTAGCTCTTGTCGACCAGGCTGGCTTCGAACTCACAGAGATCCACCTGCCTCTGCCTCCCAAGTGCTGGAATTAAAGGCCTGTGCCACCACTGTCCGGCTTTAAGATAAAGTTCTTAAAGGATTTTGAAAATATACGACAGAGGAACAGACAAGCAGGAAACGGGACCAGAAGCTCCGTCGGCATCGACTATAAGCAGAAGCGGAGCAGATGAGGTAGAATCCCGCGTGGGAAGGTGAAAGGAACACCCGGAGGAGGAGAAACCCTCACACAGGAATCTGCCTTTCTCGCTGGCTAAGAGACAAGAATCTCTTCACTACTGAAGGAAAACTTTGGAAAAAAACAAAAGAGCAATCAAACAGAAACACATGAAGGATTGCCAGTAGACACGATACCTTTGTTCTAAGAAACATCTTAAATAGTATCAAAACAGAAGAGGAGAGGGCTTCAGGTTTTAAGAGCACTCCCTGCTCTTCTAGAGGACCCAAGTTCAATTCCCGGAATCCACGTGATAGCTCATAAACATCTGTAAGTCCACTTCCAGGGGATCAGTCACCCTCTTCTGGCTTTTGGGGGCACTAGGCACACACATGGTGCACAGAAATTCATATATATTAAATAACCCCCCAATAAATAAATAAAACCCGAAAATGGGGATGGGATGGGTGGGGTAGAGAGATGGTTCAAAGGTTAACAATTGTTTCTCTTCTGGAGGACTGGAGTTGGATTCCCAGGACTTCTATCAGGCAACTCACAACCACTTGTAACTCCAGCTTAGGGGATTTGAGGTCCTTTTCTGGCCTCTGAGAGCGCTCTCTCTCTCTCTCTCTCTCTTTCTCTCTCTCTCTCTCTCTCTCATAGAAAATGTTTGAACTAGTACATCAATAAAACACTATAAACTATTATTAAAAAGTATGATGGAGTTACTGTCACATCTCCTGTCCCAGTATCCCCTGCTGTGTGAGTGGCTAGTATCAATAAAGGATCTAATCCACCTGAAATCCAGCTCAGCACCCCTCCAGTCCCAACCTGGGAAGAATCATGTGGTATGACTGAAGGGGGGGGGGGGAATGTGATATTTAAACAACTTTAAAATTAAGAAAAGTATTGGTGAAGAATGTGGCTGCATTTTGCTCTTGTCTGAAGAGTTTGCCTAAGGCTAAAGGGAAGAGTTTTTTTTTTTATTAATTCCATTGGCAGAGGAAATTTCTAAACAGCCTAGTATAGACTCTGTCATGTGGTCATTAGTGGTAACTCTAGTGAAGATTTATAATGAAAAGGATCAAGCTGAGCGGGGTAAATTACAAAATGTAAAAAGGAGCACAAGGAAACAGAATGAAGCTAAATTCTGTGTTCAAGGAAATAAACAGGTTAAGAAATGGAATAAAGGGAGTGGTGACCTCAGTGCAAGATCCCATCCTGCTAAGTTTCCAATTAAAGAAAAGCTTAGAGCCAGGTATGGTAGTGCATGCCTTTAATCTCAGCACTTGGAAAGCAGAGGCTGATGAATCTCTACGTTTGAGGTCAGTCTGGTTTACAGAGCAAGTTCCAGAACAGCCAAGCTTAAACAGTGAAGGAAATCACGGAAAACAGAAAGCTGGTGAAGATGTAGCTGAACAAGGGGGCCATGTTCCAGCCACAGCAAGCAGCAGAACTTGGCAACTTCAGTCACATGGTTCTGTAGTTAAGGAGAGAAGAAATGGCTTATGGAGTTTGCCGCCGTGACTAAAGAAAACAGCTGAGGCCAGGCCTGTGTCAGGGTGTCCCTGCATGCAGGCCCAGAGAGGCCATTGTGTGAAGCTGTAAAGGTGAAGCCTGGATTGCCTTGGAGACCCCAAGATGTTAGAGATGCCAGAACCATGGGTACCTGCCAAGGAGAGCTGCTATCAGAGAGTGGAACCAGCCCAGGAGAAAGAAGCATGTTGCAGTCAGCAAAGCTGAAAAGAGTTGGAGATCTGAAGATGGTTTTGACATCAGATATGGAGATTCAGAGTTTGAAGTTTTCTCGGCTGGTTTTTGGTTTTGCTTTTCTCTAGTATTTCTCATGATGCTCCCTTCCCTGCATTATGGTAATGTGTATCCTGTGCTATTTTATGCTGGATGTATGTGATCTGATTTTTGATTTTGATATTAAAGGGGAATATAGAAAGGGAGCATGAATCTCAAAGAGAATTTGAGCTTTAGACTCTTAAGCAAGTTTGAGACTATTATAGGCTATGGTTTTTTTAAAAAATTGGACTGAATGCATTTTACATTATGTTATGGCTACAAGTCTTTGGGGGCCAGGGAGTAGAAAGCAATGATTTAAAAGAAAATGGCTTACCGCACCAGCATGGCTGGAACCACGAGTCTCAGCGGAGAGTGTCCAGGTTGAATGAAATCCACAGAGCACGAGGTTGAAGTGAAACAGCAGCTTGTTTATTGTTCTGCAGGGGCTAGCTTTTATACCATGGCACCAAATGGGGAGGGGGCTGCGAAGGGACTGTCACCTGACCCAAGGAGGGACTGTCACTTGACTACAGTAGGGGTCAAGGACTGATCACGTGCATTCAACCTTCACCTGTCCCCAGTAGGGACTGTCACCTGACACTAGCAGGGATCAAGGAATAATCACGTGCACTCAAACTTCCTCATCCAACTCCAGGAGCAGAGGGAAGTTATGATTCTCTGCAGATAAGCACCTCAAATGGGGGCAGGGAAATATAACTCGGGGAAGCAATTCCCACAATGACTCCCAAATGGAATGACACTATAAGGAGGGATGGCCTTATTAAAGTAGGTGTGGTTTTGTTGGAGGAAGTATGTGTCACTGTGCGAGTGAACTTTGAGGTCTCATATGCGCTCAAGATACCACCCAGTGTCTCAGACCACTTCCTATTGCCTGCCAATTGAGATGTAGAACTCTCAGCTCCTGCTCTAGCACCATGTCTGCCTACATGCCATCATGCCACACTGTGATAATAATGGACTAAATCTCCAAAAGCGTAAGCCACCCTAATCAAATTTTCTTTCCTTTGTAAGAGTTGCTGTGGTCATGGTATCTCTTCATAGCAATAGAAACCCTGACCAAGACACTAAGAAAACATGCTGGGCAAGCCATGAGGAGCGAGTCAATAAGCAGCACCCCTCCATGGCCTCTGCAGCAGCTCCTGTCCCCAAGTTCCTATCCCTATTTGAGTTCCTGTCCTAACTCCCTTCAGTGATGTGGAAGTGTTTTCCTCCCAGTTTGTTTTTGGACATGGAGTTTCAGCACAGCAATAGAAACTCTAATGAAGCCAGGGCACACACTTTCCACAGGATGAGTGTGGAAGTCAGAGGACAGCTTGTAAGAGTGAGTTCTTTCCTTCCACTGTTTGAGCTTCAGGGATCAAACTCAGGCTGTCAGACTTGGTGACAAAACACCAAAATCCTGCTGAGCTGTTTCGCCTGCCCTCTATTTCTGAGTTTTAAATTTTTTGTTTTTTAAGATGTATTTTTTTCTTCTTTTGTGTGTATGTGTGTGCTTGCTTGTTTGTATATGTACCGTGTGTGTGCAACGTAAAAAAAAAAGAAAAAGAAAAAAGAAAGAGGGTGGCAGATTCCCTGGATCTGAAATAACAGGAGTTGTATGCCACCCCACACGGGTGCTAGAAATCAGACCCAGGTCCTCTGAAAGAGTAAGTGCTCTTAACCAGTAAGTTATCTCTCCAGACCATATATGTGTATATATGTATGTATCGAGACACAGCCTCATTATATAACTCTAGTTGGCCTGGAACTCACCATGTAGACCAGGCTGGTCTCAGACTCATAGAAATCTTCCTGCCTCTGTTTCCCCAGTGCTGAGATTAAAGGCTAGTACCAGCACACCTGGACACTGCTCCAAACATGGACACACCTATGCTGAAATGTTAGCTTACTAAGGCTACTCCTGACACAGGGCATTAGCCACAGCTTATAGTACTTCCCCTAAACTGCTAACCTCCCAATGTGTGGCATTCCCATAAGATTATTTTCCTAAATGACAGTCTTGTATCCTGTCCAGGACCTTCACTAAACTGTTAAACTCAGAGGTTTTCCCCTCTAAACTCAGTGACCCCTCTGTCAAAGCTCAGAGATCCCCCTGCTAAAGTCTGTAAATAAGAGGAACTGCCTTTGTTCTGCATGTGCTGTTGACTCTCCTACTCCTGCTTTCCCTGTTGTGAACGGTTGAACTTAAGAAGGACTCAACCACCTGAATCTGCCTAACCGCATCTGACTACTGAACTTGAATCTTTATTATTTGAAAGACTGAGCAGTTGAGGCTCCAGGCCCAGGACCAAGCCCAGCTTCCACCTGGACCCGTTTTAGTCAGTGCCATCAAAACGATCCATATCACTGTATATCCATGACCATTTCCAGATTTTCCATTACTCCAACTGAGCTTTGTCCTCATTAAAGATTAAAGTTGCTACAACCCCTCTCTCTCAGGAGCTTCTATTCTGTTTCTGACTCCATGAATTTGCCTTTCTCTCTCTCTCTCTCTCTCTCTCTCTCTCTCTCTCTCTCTCTCTCTCAGAAAAAGACGAAAAAATATGGAACTAAAAGACAGAAGCAAAACCTTATAAATAGTTGCTCATAGAGACAAAATGAGGCACTAGAAAGGCTGGGGAGCTGATATCTTCCTTGTAACTTTTCTAGTGGTATATATTTATGGCCATGTGCACTGCCTACATACTTTTATTGTGGTTAAAATTCCATAACATAAATTTTTACACATCAACCACTATGGAGCATAAAATTTACTGGTGAGCTCGATGTGCTGGTGCATGCCTGAAATTCCAGCACTCAAAAAGATAAAGAAGGAGGAATTTAAGTTTCGGGCCAGCCTATGATGCACATAGCAAGTTCAAGGTGAGCCTAATATATGTAGTGAGTCTATCTGAAAAATTCAAGATCTCAGCATGTCATTCTGTGGTACAGAGCTTGACTGGCCTATGAAGACCATGGGTTTAATCCCCAGCAACATAACCCAGACGAATGCATACACCAAACAGACAGGCCGACAGACAGACAGACAGACAGACAGAGGACAAAGGTGTACATTCACATCATTGTAAGGCCATCATCACATCAATCAGTGCCTGGAACTTTTCTGCCTTAAACTGGAATTCTGTACCCATCAAGCAGCAGCTCCCCATTCTTGTCCCCTCTCTTCCCCTAACCCTGGTGATCATTTTCCTTCATTTTTTTCTATGACTTGACTATATATTTTCATTTTAGTGAAAACAAAACATCTGCCTTTTTGTGTCAGGCCGATTTCATTTAAAATCTCTCCATGCTGTAGTATGGATCCCAGTCTCTTTCCTTTTAAAGATGAGTAACATTCTTCTGCATGCATATGTCATATGTAGTTCATCCCCTAATGTACTTGTGATGGGGAAATCCCTTCGGCCACCCTGGATGATGCTCTCATGAGTATCTCTTTGAGTGCCTGCTTTCACATCTTGGAGAGTGTGCCCAGGAGTGGAACTGCTGGAGGCTATGGGAATTCTGCTGGACATTTCAAGGAAGTACCACGAAGTCCCTCACAGCATTTTACATTCCTCCCGGCAGTGAGCAAGAGTTTCAACTTCTCCACTCCTGGTCAACTCTTGTTATTTGTGTCTGTCTGTTTGTTCATCTATCCTATGGGTAGATGTAATATCATTTTGATTTTGAGCTCTATTACCTTAATAGTTAAGTATATTTTCTTTCTTTCTTTCTTTTCTTTTTTTCTCTTTCTTTCTTTCTTTCTTTCTTTCTTTTTTTTTTAAGCCTGTCATGGAGATCTGCCTGCCTCTGTCTCCTGAGTACTAGGATTAAAGGCATGTGTCAACACTGCCTGGTCATTAAGTGTATTTTCATGATCTTTCAACCATCTATTTTTAAGTCTTTTTTAAAAAAATGTAAATGCTGTTTCAATTCTTTCCTTGTGTTTGATCTGTACTATTTATTTATTTCTGTCAGCTGTCTGTTTTCTCTCTGTCAGCTGTCTGTTTTCTCTTGGTTTCTTGGCATTCAAGAGATTTATTGATTTCCTCCATTGTTTTTGGTTGTCTTTTCCTCCATTTCTTAAAGATTTTTTTTTTGGATTTCTTCTATAAGGACCTCTATCATCTTCATAAAGTATTTTTAAGACCTTTTTCTTGTGTTTCAATGTTCAGATCTTGCTGTCATAGGATAGCTGGGATCTGGTGGAGACATATTATCCTTTCTGTTATTTATTGTATTCTTATACTGGTATTTAGACCTCTGGATTTGGAGTGAGTGTAGGTCTAGGTGTTGATTCTGATGTTTGTCTTTGTTGAATGGGTACTTTTATTTCTTGGTTTTTAGGCCTAAGTGGCTGAGGGTTCTGGTGATTGATGAGTCTTCAGGTCCAGTAGAGTGTATGTCATCTGGGATTTTTGGGGCCTTGGGACCCTTATTCCAGTCTGACCTCCAGTAAACCAAAGTCTTCTTGTATAGACAGAAGTTTCTGTCCTGCCCTGTCCTGCAGCTGTTTAGTTCCAAAGGAACACACAGAGGCTTATATTAATTATAAACTGTTTGGCCTATTAGCTCAGGCTTATTATTAAGTAACTCTTACAACTCAAATTAACTCATAATTCTTTTCTATGTTTAACCACGTGGATTGGTGCCTTTTATCTGTAAGGCATTCTCATCTTGCTTCCTTTGTGCTTGACTGGTGACTTTGTCTGTCTTTCCTCTTTACAGAATTCTCTTAGTCTAGTTGCCCCATCTATACTTCCTGCCTGGCTACTGGCCAATCAGCATTTTATTAAACCAATACAAGTGGCAAATATTTACAGTGTACAAAAGCATTTTCCTACAGCACTTTTGGGTCTCTATATCCCCAACCTGGCCTCCAGTAAAGACTGAGTCTTCCTCTCAAGTATCTAAAAACAGCCTGGCCTCTGGTAGAGCTGCTGGGGCTGCCCTTTCAGATGTGCGGACTGTGTGTGAGCTGATGGCACCTGTTCTTCCAGTTGCTGTGGATTGTGTCTGGGTGTATGGAGTCTGCTGAAGTTCCGTTCTAGCTGGTGTGGCCTGGGCCCATTCTAGCTGGTGTAGTCTGTGTCTCAGTGGTAGAAGCCTGTTGGGATTGGGGGTAGAAGCCCAGCAGCAGCAGGGCCAAGGACAAACTGAGATGGCAATGGCCTGGGAAAGGGTCCAAGGGGATAGAATCCAGGGAGGAATAGTGTAGGAGGTCCTTCTGTCTTTGTGTTGCTTTCATTGGTTAATAAAAAATTGCTTTGGGCCTGTTGATAGGGCAAAACTTAAGTAGGTGGGGAAGACTAAATGGCATGCTGGGAGAAAGGAGACAGAAGCAGAGAGATGCCATGAACCTGCTGCCAGAGATAGACATGCTGAGACTTTCCTGGTAGGCCACGACCTCGTGATGATATACAAATTAATAAAAAGGAGTTAAATTAAGATGTAAAAATTAGCCAATAAAAAACTAAAGCTAATGGGCCAAGCAGGGATTTAATTAATGCAGTTTCTGCGTGGTTGTTTTGGGGCTAAACTAGCTGGGTGGCTGGAACAAGCAAGCAGCCCCTCCATGCAGCAGAACTGTATAGCAATAGAGCGATACAGTTCTGCTGCTATGCAAGTCACCCACCCATCCTAGCTGGTATGGCCTAGGCCTGTTTTATGGGGCTGGGGGGTGGGCCCAGCTGTGGGGCTGACGACTAGCTGGGAAGGTGTGAGTTTGGGGACAGCAATCTGGACTGTTTATTTGACTACATTGATTTGTTTGTTTGTTTGTTTCCCTGTTTAAAACAAAGATTTAGGGACCACAACAGTCCGCAACGGAATATTAGTTGAGGATGTGTTACATTTGTTTATGCTGTGGAACATTTATTTAATGTTATAAAGATGTGTTGCATTCATTTATGTTGGATTTGTTTAACTTTGTGAAGCTGTGTTACTTTGCCTGACTAAAACACCTGATTGGTTTAAGAAAACTGAAGGGCCAATAGCTAGCGAGGAAAAAGGATAGGAAGGGCTGGCAGGCAGAGAGAATAAATAGGAGAAGAAATCTGGGAAGATAAGATCAGGGAGCAAAAGGAGAAGAGGAGGACTCCAGCAGCCAGCCACCAAGTCAGACACAGAATAAGGAGGAAAGAAAAGATAAACAGAAATAGAAGAAAGGTAAAAGCCCAGAGGCAAAAGGTAGGTGGGATAATTTAAGAAAAGCTGACTAGAAATAAGCCAAGATAAAGTCAGGCATTTATAAGAAAGTATAAGCCTCCATGTACCTATTTGAGAACTGGGTGAAGACCCCTAAAGTAAAAACAATTACAAGGGACTGTGAAATGGCTTAGTGGGTAAGGACATGGGATGGTCAATCTTAGTTGTCAACTTGACCACATCTGGAATCAACTAACAGCAAAGTAACTGGGCACACGTTGGGGGAATTTTTCTTTATCAGATTATTTGAGATGGGAAGACCTGCTCTACAACAGGAACATTTCGTATTAAAAGGCCCACCCTAAATTTGAATCTTGCTGTAGACAGTTTTTGTTCTGCCCAGTTCCACAGTTGTTCAGTCACAAAGAAACACACAAATGTTTATGTTAATTATAAACTGTTTAATCTATTAGCTCAGGCTTAATACTAATTAGCTCTTACAAATTAAATTAACCAGTTTTACTGATCTGTGTATCACCCATGTGGCTGTGGATTATCAGTAATGTTCTGGCATCTTTCTCCTTTGGCAGCTACATGGTATCTCTCTAATTCTGCCTTCTTTCTCTCTGTATCTCAGTTTGGATTTCCTGTCTGGCTCTATTCTGCCTGGCCATTGGCCAAAACATCTTTATTCATCTACCCATAAAAGCAACCCATATCACAACACACAGAAGGACATCCGTACCTCCATGCCTTCTGATGGCAGCCCATATAAATAACATAAAAAAAGGAAGCTTTTTGCTTTTTCCTTCTTTTTCTCTCTGGTGATAGCAAGTTCATCTATCCTGCTGCTGAGGAATTCCTTTGCTGATATTAGAACATAGTTCTTTGGAATTCTAGCACAGACTGAAAACCAACTGAGACATCTACCCTAGTAGTCTGAACAACTACCTGATTCTTGGCCTTTGCATTGGGAGACAGCCATTGCTGGACTAGGGGACCACAGCCTGTGCATCACTCTAATAAATCTATTTTTAATATTAGTCAGGATTCTCTAGAGTGACAGAAATTAAGGGATGAATCTCTTTCTCTTCTCCTCTTACAGGCTGAGTTGCCTGGTCCCAGGATGCTGGGTGTCAGCTGGTCTTCTGCATATGCTGGAATCTGGAATACTCCAACGCCAGTGAAGGGATGGATCTGCTGACAAGGCAAGGGCAAGCAGGCAAAGAAAGAACACACTCCCTTCCTTCTTTCCCTGTACTTAGTAGACTTCCAGCAGAAGGTGTGGCCCAGATTAAAGGTGTGCCTTCCAGCCTCAATGTCTGGATCCAGCCTCAAGATCCGGATCAAAGGACTGTTCTCTTCTTACCTCAAGGTCTGGATAACAGTTGTGCCCTCTACTTCTAGACTACAGTTCATTCCAGATAAAGTCAAGTTGACAACCAAGAATAGCCCCCACAAATATATAGAGAGAGATTCATTCTATCAATTCTGTCCTTGAGAACCCTGGCTAATACAGATAGTTGCACGAAGTTCAATAGTTCAAAAGTCTAGAGAAACACAAGCATTTTGTGGAGGAGAGAAAAGAATCTGATCAAAATAGACTGTGTAAAAAAGATTCTTAAATAAAAAATGTTTGAGGTTTTTCAGGAGCTCTTGGGCATGCTTTTAGGCCCTGAGACTTAGTATTTCTCACAAGGGAACAGTTGATTCACCATAGGAAAATTCATCTTTGCAAGTAAAGTATTTTATCTACCTCTGCTACTCCCTCTAAATGCTTATCACCAGGGTTCATGGTTAAGTCATTAAATGTCATTCAGTACAAGTGTCACAGAGTGACTGATGGGAAGGTACCCACTGGGAGATTAAACTGCATAAGGAAGCTACTGCCCTGGGATTTTCCATTTGGAACTCAGATATATGTACACACTTCTTCTCCAGAACCTTCTGGAGAACCAATTCTGATGTCTCTTTCCAAAGCTATTCAAGTTTTTGTAGTAACTTCAGTGTTTATTCTCAGTGGGGGAAGACTATTGAGCTATCAGTGCGGACTAAAAGATGAGAGAACAGACTGTAGAGCCTGACTTCTTCAGTTTCCAGCCCAGCTCATCACTTGCAAGTTGAGTCAGTTCAATAAATCCCATAATCTCTTTGCATCTCAATTTCCTGTCTGTAAAATGGGACTTCCCTGCCTGTCACATAAGAGGAGCAAAAGTATATGTCTATACAAATGCATGAACGTGAATTTATATGTAATAACTGAACACTGCATACAGCTTAAACGGTTGCCACAAGACCAGAAATGAACTACTGCATGAATTAGTCTAAGAGTACTAATGAAAAGAAGCCAACACACATATGCATATGTGGTAATGTATATATATATGTGTACGCATTCTGTGGTTTTATTTAGATGAAATTGTGGACAAATGTAAGTGAATATACAGTGGTTGCCTACAAGGGTTAGAAAGATTGGAAAAACTACAATGGGCAGGAGATTTGGGGATGGGGTGGAAGGGCACTGATGGATATACCACTTACTTTTATTACAGCGGTGCTTTTAATGTATACATGTAACAACTCATCAAATTATATTACTTTATGTGTGCGGTTTACTACATGTCAACTGTAACTCGATAAATCTTAAAACAAAGCAATCAAGGGCTAGTCATAGACAGTGTTGTCTAAATATAAAGTGCTTCAAAGTGTCCAAAGTGTCCCCATGGCACAAAGTGTCCAAAGGGATAGTCACCCAACTGTAGACAATAGTTTCCACTGAAAAGTATGATTTGGGAAAGGATACTGACAAGAAGATTTTAATTTTCTCTTCAAACCCTTCTGCATTTGAACTCACTGCTGAAAGTAAAATGAGGACGCAGGGATGTGGCTCTGTTGGCAGAGTCATCCTAGCAGGCTTGAAGTCCTGGGAACAACAGCAGCGCTACCTTCAAACCACAGCACCACATAAAAGCCAGGTCCGGGGTACTTCAGAGGAGGAATCTGGGTCAGAAGTTCAAGGTCATCCTCAGATAAGTTTGAGACCAGCTGGGAAGTCTGAAACTCCACCTCAAAAAAAAAAAAAAAAAGAAAGAGAGAGAGAGAGAGAGAGAGAGAGAGAGAGAGAGAGAGAGAAGGGACAGAGGGAGAGAGGGAGGGAGGGAGGAAAGAAGAAAAGAAAGGAAGAAAGAAAAGAGAAAAATAAATGCCACATTTGGTTAAAAAAACTACTTTGCCTTTTGAGATGGTCTGAATCGCAAATGTCCCCCATAGTTTCAAGTATTTGGATACTTGGTCCTCAGGTGGTGGCACTGTGGTGAAGCCTTTCTGGGGAGATACATCCTTGGGAGCTTTGACATAAAAGACAGTAGGCTGTCTCTGCTTCCAAGGTTCCCATTGAGGATGTGAGTTTCCAGCTTCCTGCTCTGGCATCGTGCCTACAGCTGGCTGCTAGGCTTCCCTACCAGGATGCACTTAGGTTTCTGGAAGCCTAAGCCAAAATAAACTCCTGCTTCTTTGAGTTGTTTTTGGTCATGGTGTTTTACCATAACCATAACAGCCTTACACAACAAAAAACCCACCAGACATTTAAAACTGACGCTGCCAGCCTGAGGCTTGAAGCTTATAAAAATTTCTAAACCTACAAGAAATAAAGATAGCAGGCATAAGAAAAACAAGAGATTAGCAATGTGGGATCAGTCCAGCTGTGCTCTACTGCGCCCTGCCCCCACCGCTACTAAGAACTTCCAACTAGTTAGCAATTACAGTTAAAAATCATTATTTGTCAGGAAGTTGAGGCCCTTGTTTTGAGGTACTCATCTGATTGTGAACCTTCCAGAAGCCTTTTGGGTAGAAATTGGGCGGGAGCTGGTAAACAGGTGGGAAGTGTTTTGTTTTGGTTCCATTCACCTGGTCCTGGTAGAAAGGGCAAAGGGGGCTGTGGAAGGAAGCTGCTTATGAGGTCAGGAGATAAGGAAGGTTATGACAGTGGTGTGCTTGGCAGCAGGCTTGGTTACCTCAGGCCTGAGTCCTCGTGGACTTAGCAGTAGCGCCCCAGTGGGCAGCGCCCCATTTTAGCCAGATTGTGCCCGGTCAGAGTCTTGCTTCCATAGTGGTCTCTAAGAGAGACAGAAAAGGAAGTGGTAACACCGGACTTATCACTGACCTAGGAATAACGGTAATTGTCCAGAAACATGTCCACGGTGGAACTTGTCCGCAGCTGCAGCATTGGGAATAGCCTCAGCGTGGAAACGACCCAATCGGCCATTTACTGAATATAGATCATATTGGGATATAGCCAAGCAAGGAAACAGGCATGAAAGAGAAACGAAGTACCCGTCATGCAGCATGCATCGTATTATTTACTTAGATGGAATGTGCAGCCTCGGCAAAACCAGAGGGATAGCAACTAGAGGAGTGGTTTGGAGGGAGGAAGAGGAGAGAATGCCAGGGATTGCTAACAAATCCGTGGTGGCATTGGTGGGAGGAAGTGGTCCGGAATCGGGTAGGTGAGGGTTGAACAATCAGGGAAACTCACTAAAACCCATCAAACCACACATTTTAACAACCACTGTTTGGGAATTGTGTCTCAACAAAATTGCTGTAGGATGGATAGAAAGAAATAGGCATTGGATGTGATGCCAGAATTTTTGTCGTTTGCCCAGGGTTGTTACCCTTTCAGGCTGCTCTTCTAGCTCTGCCCAGTGTTTTTCTTTTCTGATCTAATAGATGGCTATTTTCTTTTACAACTAAAGTTCTAAAGTCAGACTCTCCTGGATTAAAACCCCATCTCTTCCAGGAGTGCATAACCTTCGGCAAAGCACTTTGACTGCACATGCCCCTCCCCCAACAACAATAATAATCAAAATAAGAAGGAAGACAAGATCATTGGCACTGTTGAAATTCTTTTCTTTTTTTTTTTTATTTTTGAGACAGGGTTTCTCTGTAGTTTTTGGTGCCTGTCCTGGAACTAGCTCTTGTAGACCAGGCTGGCCTTGAACTCACAGAGAACCGCCTGCCTCTGCCTTCCAAGTGCTGGGATTAAAGGCGTGCACCACCACCACCCGGCACTGTTGAAATTCTTTAAATATTTTTACACACTCAGTCAGTCCTCTATTGTGGCATAAATACTTGAAGTCTGTGCGTTTTGTAGGAATTTAGGAGCCAGTGAAACAGAAAGGGAGCTAAGGCAATCAGAGACTTTATCAAAGAAGTGATGTCGCCAGGAAAACGGTTGTGGAGAATTCCATGTGGGCTGGAAAGGGTGATGGGGGCCTACAAATGGAGAAGAAAAAAATAAAATTTGCTCCTCTTTGGGTACTGCCGACCACCAGACCCTGAATTTCTTGTAAACACTTCCTTTCCTCTGCTCTGAGCAGCCTGATCTGATCTGAGCACAGACCCTGACGGCAGGGGAGTGGGTTCTGAGGAGTCTGCAGCTGAGAGCTGGGGCGTGGCCAGAGCACTGTGTAAACTGCCCCTGAGCACAATAAAGGGGCATTCTTGTCCAAAGGATGTTCCCACGACCCTGTTTGTCTGTCTGTCTCTGTGTGTATGTTTTTAAATTTTCATCCTAGTTCCCGTAGTGCGTAGAGAGTCGGAACGGTGTAGTTTTACGGTTCCTTCTGTGTGATTAGCATATTGGTGTCTATTATATTATTTTGCCTGTTCATTTGTGCCTCGGAAATAATTACCAGTTAACAGGAATTAAAAATATCAACCATTTTCTAGAGAAAAAAACGCCATTTTCCTTGGTCCTATGTATACATATAAGAAACATGTGTTGGTCAATAAAATAGTTATCTTATTCCTATAGTAAACCTTCAGATTAATCTCCTTGCCCTTGAATCTTGAATGCCCTAAGAATCTTGGAAGGTCCCCCCCCCCCCACGTAACTCTACCTTATCCCTGTCAGGAATTCTCTGCCAGCATTCTACCACAGGAATGTTCCGCAGAGGAGGTTTAAGGCATGCAGGTCTCTGTGAGTTGGAGCCCAGCCTGAACTTTATAGGAACCCCAGACCCACCAGGGTTCGTTTCACGGTGAGGCCTTGCACTCCTCCTGACAAAAAGTTTCGTGATGTATCTCGTCTCTCCCCTACAGATCCCAATTTAACACTAATGATTAATGATCAGGTTTAATACTGTGCTGTTGGTGAGCATGCACGCGGGTATCTGTGCACGAGCGGTTTCAAGCATTCAGCGATTTCCGAAGCACACACAGGAAGCCGAACGGCTCAGTCCTGAATTCACATTTGCAGAGTAGATCAGCAGTGGCTCTTATTCCAGACTGTCGCAGCCGGTCTGCTCAGGTAAGTGGCCGTCGCCCGGCCGCTTTCCGGATTAGCGGAGCAGGTGCGACGGCGAGTCGACCCACTTCAGTTCCGCACGCGTTCCCGTCCTGCCCCGCGGCCCTTCATTGAGGAGTCCCGTGCCCCCGCCCCCACAACCGCGATCACGTGAAAGAGGCGTGCGGGTCTCGTGACGTCACGTGGCCTCACCCAATAGAAGCTTCTGTTTATGTAGGGACGTAGGACTCCTCGGGACTCGGGCTGCGCAGTCGGGTGGAGGTCGCCGAATCGGGGACGGCGCCGGGAGGGTTCGCTGGTGGCCCTTCCGCAGCTGCGGCTCCGCCCGCTCCCCCGGCGTCCCTCTCGGCCCACGCCTCTGCCAGTGGCGGGCTGCCGGCTCCGCGTCCCGCCTCTGCGCCCGGAGGACATGCAGAAGAGAGGATGAGCCAGAGGGACACGCTGGTGCATCTGTTTGCCGGGGGGTAGGTCGGTGGGGCGCGCGGGGTGCAGGCTGCGGGCGGGACGCGCGGGCCCACGGAGGCCACGCCGGGCCTGGGCGTAAGTCGCGGCCTAGCTTGGCGGTCGTGCGCGGCAGCTGAGGCGCACGGACCCCGGCCTCTCCTAGGAGGCTCGGCCTGGCGACAAAATGGGAGCCGCCTCGGCCTGCCTCCTCGCCCCGCGCGCCTGGCCCTCACGTCGCCCACGTTCGCGAGCGACCTTGTTTCCGGCCGCTGCTGCGCGCTTGCTGCTGCTGCTGGTGGCGTCGCAGCCGTCGGGAAAGGCGTTGTTGTGTTCTCTCACCCGCGGTACCTGGTGGTTATTTCCAGCTCTGAAAAATTTCTCTTTCCCTAGTTTGTCCCGGTTGCGGAAGATGATGCAAAACGGCAGTGACTTTGAAGTCCTTTCTCTTATTTTTATTAATTTTGCGGGAAACCAGCCCCTCGAGCACTCACCGTTTTGGAGAAGGGCTGGGTTGAGAGAAGTCATGCACTTAGATGAATATTTAACTATATATGTGCACAGGATTAGGATGGAGCCTGAAGTCTGTTTTGCTGATCCACAGCCATTTTGCTGAGCCAACTTTGTTCCTCCATTCGAGATGTTCTTTCCCTATTAGATAAATAGAACAACGTTAAGATTTTTATCAGTGCGATTATAACCGTGTCATAAAAATAGCTATGGTGAATTAACTTTCTAATCTATACAGCAGAATAAAGTAGTCTCAAACCCCAAGGGTTTGATTTTGTATCAGTCTCTTTAAGACTATCAAAGGAATACGTATGCATTCTCTTCGTGGTTGTGTGGTTTGACTTAATATATGAGGATTCTATTGCTGATAATGACAATACTTTCCTTAGTTGGCACACATTTAATTCATAAATTAATAATAATTTATTCTCCCGTTTTGAACCGCCCTCTACTCTGGCGGTAAAACAACTGCTAATTTTGCGAGAACCCATTTGCTTTTCCTGCTTCTGAAATGTTTACTACCAGTAGGTCTCTGCTGTACCTGAACTTTGCACATGCTAGACAAGCTCTCCCACCTCAGGGCTCCATCCCGGGCCTTTAAAACATTTTAGTAAACTCTGTGTATTGGGGGGGAGGGAGTAAGGGAAAGTAAAGATGTATTGTCCTGAAGTTATTGGATTTCCACTTGTAATTAGATCTTGTAGCTACACCTGCTGCAAGGTAGAAGACCATAAATGTAGTTCAGGCTGGCCCTTTGAATTTGAATTAATAGACAAAACTCTTTCATCTTGATCACTTCACCTATAGGGCAAAGTTGATGGTCTCTCTAAGGCAGGACCTTCTGTGGCTCCTGTGTTCAGGCTTCGTGTTTTGCAAGTTTTGTTAAAGATAGAGCGCACGTGTATATGAAAAAAAATGTTAGCAAAAATGCATTAGTTTTCCAGCTTGTACTGGGATCATCACTTTGTGTTTATTAATACTTATGAATTTAGACCATTTAGGGTTTGGTTTTTTTTTTTTTTTGGTTTTTGGGGTTTTTTTTTTTTTTTGGTTGTTGAGAACTGGAATGAAGGATTTTTTATGGGATCCAAAAATACAGCTTGTTCCCTCCTTCCCAAAGAAGTCTAGTGTGTGCACAGTAGAATGTTAAGTGGGACAGGATACAGTGCTTTTAAATTCTTTCCCTTTGCATCTCATCTCGACTTCATATTTATATAGAGTGAATGTCTAAGTGATTTAGCATACACTCCTCACAGAAATAGTAGAGTGATAGGTGATAGCAAAGGTCCTTTCGATCAAAAGAGAGAAAAAATGCTAATGTCAATTTCTCTTCCCTAAGGTCAAACATTTTCATTACAAGTAAAATGAGAAATAAGTAATTATAAAGTCTTGATAATTCAATAATACGTAAATACTGTTGTATCATATTCTGGCAGTGTTGTGTGTGATAAACATTTAGAGATGCAAGGCAGGTTACGTTGGAAATGTTCTTAATTAAAAATGTCTAATTTGTGTACCAAGCTTGCATGTTTTGACAATAATTTGGTGTGTTCTTTGTAAGTGCTGAGTTTTATCATTACAGGATTCTATCCACACTAGGAGCTGTAAGATTTATTTTACCTCACAGAAGAGGTGTGCCTTTGTAGACTATGTCTTGGCTTCCTCGCATGGTATTCTTTGGATTACACTCAGCATACCTTAAAAGAACCAAGAGGAACCTTTCATGGTGACATTTATTCTTAGGCAAGGATTTTCTTCACACGGGAGCCTTTGAGCTCCTTTTCTGGTGACTTAAAATGGTGTATACTCGTGCACTTCAGGATCCCAGAAGATTTTTACTAGGGGCTGTACTGTTAGTAGGAACATTTGAAACAGGCTGGACCTTGGTTCTGAATGACATTCTCATGTGCTTAACTCGTGCTTTCTTTAAGGCACCCTTTGATCTCATTATGCTTTTCTAGAGTTAATATTCAGGATTTGTAAGGGCATTTGTTGGGTTAATTGAGTTACAGAGACGGATCATGGTAGCTGTGAAGAAGAGAATGTTGATTAAGGTTTAGTTTCCACTCCACCTCAAATGCTGTATGTCTGTTCATAGACACAAGTACTATAAAGACAGCTTTCTCAAGTTACTTATTTATTGAGTAATACTGTGATTTGGGGGGGGGGTTGTGAAATTTTTTTGCCTGGCTCTTTGTAAGCTCAGGCCATAAGTAGAATACTTATTTAATGAGGTTTTTTTGTATTATACTATGTTTATAATTTTTTTTACCGTTCTCATTTCTTCCATCTTTTCTATTTTTCTGTGGAGTTCTTTGGGGTTTTTTTTTGTGATTTATTTATATGTGGCTGGAAAAATGGCTCAGTGGTTAAGAACACTTCTTGTTCTTGGAAAGGACCCAGATTTTGATTCTCAGGACCCATACGGTAGCTCATAACCATCCAAAACCCTAGTTCCAGGGGATCTAACAGACACACACAGTACAAAACACTCACATACATGAAGTAAAATAAACTTAAAATTATATATGTGTGTGTGTGTGTGTGTATACACACATATATATACATACATGTGTGCATATTTTGGTATATGTATGTGCACCCATATGTGCAGGAACCCATGCAGGCCAATCAAAAGAGGGCATCAGAGTACTCTAGTGGTGGTGCACACCTTTAATCCCAGCACTCTGGGGGCAGAGACAGGCGGGTCTCTGTGAGTTCAAGGCCAGCCTGGTCTACAGAGGGAGTTCCAGGACAGCCAAGGCTACACAGAGAAGAAAAAAAAAAAAAGAAGATGAAGAAGACGACTTCAGATATCCTGGAATTGGAGGAACACAAAGTTGTGAGTCGCTATTTAGGTGTTGGAACTGAACCTAAGTGCAGGTGCTCTTAAACACTGAGCCGTGTCCCCGGTTCCATCCTGTGTCTGCTTAGACCTTTTGGGCTGCGATAACAAAATACCATAAATCGGGTGGCATCTAGAAAGTTAATATTTATTTGCTCCAGGTCCAGAGCCTTGAGAGTCCAGGTAGCAGATTGCATGCCTGCCTAGTGAAGACCTACTTCCTTCGACTTCATTCTCAGTCTCAAATGGTGAAAGGGGCTAGCTAGCAGCACTCCTTTATGTCATAAAGCTCTGTCTCAGTATCTAGTCACTTCCCCCAAACCCAGCCCTTCTCAGTGCTGTCACCTCTTAGGGGTAGGATTTGAACCTATGAATGGGGAGGCAGGTGTCTTAAACATTGAGATATACTCCTGTGAGAATTTCATTCTAATGGATTGGAAAACTAAGGGAAGTTACTTATTCTGACAGTGTTTTGTTAGCTGTTTCCCTGTAGAGGGTTAACTTGGCACAGTAAGGGGTAGTTGGGGCAGGGGCAGTAGCAATTTGAATTCCCAAGAACCCTTCTGGTGGTCCAGCCATTCTAAGTCACAAAAATAGTATGATGTTGTTTGCTTTCACAGATGTGTTGGTATTTGTGCCGGTAGTCTGTTCGTTTAGGAGCAGAGTCTTTTAGGTTTTTGCTAGTTTCCCTTAAAATGTTCATACAGGGACTAGGGAGTGCCTAATGCCAATCATGAAGACTTAAGTTCAGATCTCCAATACAAGATTAGAACAGAGTAGAAGAGCCAGATGAGCCTGGTGGTGCATGCCCTTGGTCCCAGCACTCAGGAGACAGAGGCAAGCAGATCTTCGAGTTTGAGGTCAGCCTGGTCTATATAATGAGATTCTGTCTCAAAAAAGAAAAGAAACTAGAAGAACCAGAAAATACATTCTGAAACCAAATGCAGCAAGGAAGAGATGGTGAACTTTCCTGTGTTACTGTCATACAAATTTAGCTAAAGAGCTCTTAGTCACTGGATCTGATCTGATTGGAGAATTTAGTGATTTTGATTAGTTGTTAAAAATGTGAAGAGAAGCAAATATAGTCTTGGTTTGTTTGTTTGTTTGTTTGTTTTTCAAGACAGGGTTTCTCTGTAGCTTTGGAGCCTGTCCTGAAACTCTCTATAGACCAGGCTGGCCTCAAACTCACAGCCTGCCTCTGCCTCCTGAGTGCTGGGATTAAAGGTGTGTGCCACCACCACCTACCTGAAATTTACTTTTTCAAAATAATCATGTTTCCTCGTGCATATTTTGTTTCCATAGTGGGTTATTTTTAGTCCTTAGTCTGGTACTATACAACTGTGTCCTGATCTCGGTGTTAGTGCCCTTCCACACATCTATGTTTATCTAACCAGCTGGCCAGCATTTTTCTGATTTGGGTATTATTATTATTCTTTATTTTGCTGTAGCATTCAAAGTAAGAATGGTCTTTTTAATTTTTTTCTGAACCAGAAATATCACACATACCTTAAATACCCCTTTCACTTCAACAATTTATTTAGTTTTAAATGGTAATCTAACACTGTATAGGAAATGTTCCTAGCCATTTTGAAAAAAGTGTGTTTCTTGCCTTAAATACTAAAGACTTGAAGATAATACTCATTCTATAGTGTTGGTTAATAAATTAGGCTATAAAAGAAAAGGTTGGGGGTTAAAATTCCTTAATGAGGTTTATAGGATTTTAGAGGTGGCCCACATGTTTTGGTGTTGTTTGTCGTCCCCCCCCCCCGCCCCCCCAAGACAGTTTCTCTGTGTAGCTTTGGATCCTGTCCTGGAACTCACTCTATAGACCAGGCTGGTCGCAAACTCACAGAGACCTAGGATTACAAAAAACCTTAAGATAAATTAACATTTTCGTGAACTGGTTTTTAGTGTTGTTTCTCATGAAATGGTGTGTTACTTGGAAACAGAAAAATGGGTCAACCTGTTCATTTTGCTTTTACAAAGATAAACTGCATTTGTTCGAGGAAATAGATTTGTGTAAATATTAAGAAAGATGAATTTCCAAGCACCTTTTAAAATGTGTACTCCACCCAGATTTGTGGACCTACCTAGGAAATACTTAGCACACTTTCTTGCCTGTCCAACAAGTGTTCTGGCTCAGGCATGCTCGGAACCTCAGACTGAAGGCAACCTATGTCTGACAGTCACAGTCTTGGAATCTGTTCTGTTCCTTGTTCCTCCCTTTCCTTCAGCAGAATCTTGAAAGTTCTTAGGTTCCTATGTGTGCCCCCCCCCCCCCCACATACGCCTCAGTTCGGTTTGTAAAAGTTTTTTATAGACCGCGGAACTGGTCCTAGTGATTCAGCTGTTTGAGACTATAGAACTGTATTTGTAACTGTATACCTGGCAGGTTCAAGATTCTTAGCAGTGTGGTTGAAATGGATCTGCTTGCTACTTCACTGCTGTTTAGTGAAAACTTCCCCTTTGCCTTCCCCACCCCCTCACCCTCAGCTTACAGTCCTTGTGCCCTGTGGTAAACTTGCGCAGGAGAACACTTTGAAGCCCTCAGTCTCACAAGATGTTTGCAGTTTTTGAATTCTGTGCTTTTAAACAGTCTCTTGGTGCCTAGCTTACTAAACTGTGCCAACTTACTCAAGAGGTTGGTTAAAAAAAAAAAAAGTACTAAAGTAGTTGACCACTGGCATGCCTGAATTTTTCTTATGTACATAAGCAAATAGAATCAACTTGTCAAAGTTGGGTAAACTTACCACACAGACAAACATAAAGGTAGAAGATTATAAAATAGTCGAATTTAACAATGTTGAATAGTCTGTAGATCGATGCATAGAACGAATGATTGTCTTATTTTTCTAAGTAATCTTGGTTGTTTACCCCTTTAGTTCCTTTTCCTTCCTAGTCCGTCCTTTCCTTTCTCCTACCTTTCTCCCCTTCTTCCCTCTCTCCCTTCCTCTTTCTAGGTGGCAGTGTTTTGTTATGCAGGTCTGCAGTTCTTGGTCCCTTTGTCTTGGCCTCAACAGTGCTAAATTATAGGTGTGGACCACTCCCCATTAATTGCCTATAAACTTTATTGTTTTATGTGCCTGGTGTTTTGCCTGCCTGTATGTCTGTGCACTGTGTGCATGCTGAGTACCGTTGAATCCTCTAGAACTGCTATTACATACTCTTGTGACCCTCCATGTGGATACTGGGCATTGAACTCTGTTCTCTGGAAGAATGACCAGTGCTCATAACACGTAAGCCATTGCTCTAGTCCCTGCCTATAAACTTTTAAGATGCACATTGGTTCAGGTAGTTTGACTAAGAAGAAAAAAATTGAGGTTACTTTGGATATATCAAAGATACAATACTATTTTACACATCAAATACAGAAAGATGTGTAGTGTAGAGATTGATGCTATTATGAATTTTTAATGTTCCTTGGTCTCAAACTGGACTATTTTCTCCTTCGAGTTGCCAGTGAAGAAAACAGAGCAAATGAGTGATTGTTTTACAGAAATAACTTTTAAATTGTAACTTTTAAGTAGTAAAATATTCACATTAGCAGATGAATTGCCTGCCATCCTACATGGCTCTAACTTATGGCCAGGTCCCTGGGCCGGAGGAAAATAGCTCCTATAGAAGGCAGGAGACCTCAAGGCTTGCTTTAATCACTTGGAGTCAGTGCTGAGTAGATGTGCACACAGCCAGAGAGAGTTGAATGAAGGTAATTGATTTTTCTTTTTCATTTGTTACTTTGTGTCTTTAGTGTGTTTCCTATGCTTTTTGAGACAAATTCCATGACTGGCCTGGAATTTGCTCTGTAGGCCAGACTACCTCAGAGATCCACCTGCCTCTGTTTCCAAGTCCTGGGACTAAAAATATGCACCACCATGCTTGAGTGGTGTGTCTTTTACTATTTCTTGTGTTTTCTGATAGTTGAGTGTCAGAAAACCTTGAATCCTTTTTATCTTTCTGATGATTTTTAACTTCTAGACCTTTTCTGCATGGGTCTAGGTTTTTTTTAGCTTGTTTCGGTTTAAGATACTTCATCCTGATTCTTTATTCTCATGCTACTTTGCAAAGTAAACCCAGAGCCTTATGCTCCAACCTCTTTTTAATCTTAACTTGGCCTGGCTCATCTTAAAGTGGAGTATCCTAGGTAGGCCTTGAGCTTGTAGTCTTGCTTCTTGACTTCTTGCTATTTTTTAAAAAAACGTGATTATATTGTTTATGCAGATTGGTGTTTCTGAAAAGTTTAATTCTGTCTTAATGAAAATTTAGTTGTTTATTGATGTGAAACTGAAGGAGTGGAATAAGGCTCAAATAATATTACATAGTATTTGTTTTTTGAGATAGGACTTCATGTAGCCTAGCCTTGCTTGAATTCACTGTGTAACTAAGGATTACCTTGAACTTCTGATTATTCTTCTGCCTCCTACTTGCTGAAACTATAAGCCTGCATCACGGCTCTCAAGCCCTTTCCTTTAATTAATTACTTGCTTAACTTTGAATAATTGTGCATCCACATCTTAGATGCATAAGTGAGCTAAATACTGTATACTTAATATAGTTTGGTTGTGCTTACGTTCATTTAGACATAAAACTAAATGCATTATAGCACAGTGCTTTACTCTTGTGCACGAAGCTGATGATGCCATAAAAATGAAATACCTTTCGTATAAGTTAAATTAATACAGTGCTGCACTCATTATATGGCCATGTCTGGTTTTACAAGGGTGCTGAGGATTCCAACCCGGGTCCTCATGTTTGTATAAGTGCTCTTACCTACTGAGTTATTCCCCGACCTAGTCTGTTCTCAGCTTCTTGAGAGCTGGGATTACAGATGTAGACCATTATGTCCTACTCTTGTATTTAAAGAGAAGTATTGCTTAGGTTATTACTTAAATTCTGTGGGTTTTTTTTTCTAACCAGTTTAAACAAGACATTTTATTAAAAGTTTTTATTTTGTTCCTCTGATGATCAATCTTTATATAAAAAGGGTTTTGTTGATTTTTTTTTCACTAATTCTGCCTGTTCTACACGTGTGGACATAAGAGATAGTGACTGAAACTGTTTTTTAACAAAGTTCTTCTGAGAGTTGGGAGTACTTAAAATTAGAAATACGCATGACTATCCATAAGTAATTGATCTCTGTCCTACTGTTCAGAATGATTTCTGGGATCTTAAAGGGTTAGAAATGTGAAAAATGGGCTGGGCGGTGGTGGCGCACACTTTTAATCCTAGCACTCGGGAGGCAGAGGCAGGCCAATCTCTGTGAGTCCAGCCTCGTCTACAAGAGCTAGTTCCAGGGCAGGCTCCAAAGCTACAGAGAAACCCTGTCTTGGAAAAACAAAAACAAAAAAACAAAAAAGAAATGTGAAAAATGAAATACATTTCAAGCACTGGTATAGATCCGACAGTGCTGTAAGTCATACCGTGGCAAGAAGCACTGATCAGCTCTTTTGCCAATCGTTTTAGGAATGGCCCTCACTGGAGCTCCTCCTGTACCCAATTGTATGTAAAGTACTAAGCTCAGTGTTTGTTTGTTTGTTTCAAATTTTATTCTGATATTTGGGGACGGGGCTACCAGTTGCAAAATGCTGGGTGCATAGTTTCCTCAGTACTTTTAAATTTTTGTAGGTTACAAAACACCTTTGGATTAGAGCACTAAGTAAAAATATATATTCTCATTGGCTGTTAGATACCTAATTCTGATCTTTTCGTCTTTTTGTAGATGTGGTGGCACAGTGGGAGCTATTCTGACATGTCCACTGGAAGTTGTCAAAACGCGGTTACAGTCATCTTCTGTGACACTTTATGTCTCTGAAGTTCAGCTGAACACCATGACCGGAGCCAGTGTCAACCGAGTAGTGTCCCCTGGGCCTCTGCACTGCCTAAAGTGAGAGCTAAGCATTCATGGATTTTGTTGCTGCTGCTGCTTATCTTAGTGGTTCCCACATGCTTAACTTTTTTCTTACACATTTTAAAAAGGTTTTTTAGAAAAGCTAATGACAGAAGTTAGCATGAATCATACTTATTAGTTGTAGCAGACTATAATGGAGTAGAACAGTTATAAAAATTATATTAAATGGAATATTTCCAAGTTGTATATATTTAAACTATTTTTTCTAAATTTATCCATTGGGTTTCTTTTCTAAAGTTATTCTTTAGAAATACTCTTTAGAAATTCTTTATTTCTTAAAGTTTTCTAAGTTATAAAGGTATTTTGCATTGAATTGATTAATTTTTGAGACCTGACTGGTCTGGAATTCAGTATCCAGAACAGGCCTACCTCTGTGCCACCATACCCAGATGGCTGTTGTATTTAGTTTTAAAATGAAGGTAGTATTGGTGTTACTATTGTGTGTTTAACGTTCACATATATGCACAAGTACCTGCATCTAGTTGCTGACAATTTTCTTTTATAAAATATATCACATATATAATTTATACAGCTTCAGCTTGAAACAGTTATACCAGTTTTGAAAATCTCTGTGTTGACATTTTCTAATGATTAGAAGAGGATTGGCCTGTTTATGTTACTAGACTTAATCACGTTGCTTTCAAACTTATTTAAGACTGGCTGTGGTGGCACACACCTTTAATCCCAGCTCTTGGGAGGCAGAGGCTGATAGATCTCTTGAGTTTGGGGCCAGTCTAGTTTACAGAGCCAAGTTCCAGGACAGCCAGGGCTTCACAGAGAAACCCTGTCTTGAAAAGCAAAACAAAACTTACTCAGATCATTTTCTGTGTCGTTAGATTTGTATTAGAGCTCAATGCTTGTGTGTCTACCTTATCAGTTCACTTGACTTAAATCTGTTTGAACTGACCAGTAGTATTTATTTTGTAGTAGCAAATGAACTCATCCAGTATATTTACATTTGCTACTAAGAGATTGCATCATGCTTTTTTCAACTTGGTTACCTAAGTACATGAGTAAAACTGTCAGCAGTTTTGAATTAAAATGTCAATTACAGTAAAGTACTGATTGGTGTGAGAAATGTATCTTTTTAAAAATATTTTTTGCATATCTTAAGTGTATATGGGTATTCTGTCTGCATATATATGCACACTAGAAGAGGACATCAGATCCCGTGGGACTCCAGTTATAGATGATTGTGAGCTACCATGTGGGTACTGGGAATTGAACTCAGGATCTCTAGAAGAGCAGCTAGTGCTCATAACCAGTGAGCTATTTCTCCAGCTCCAGGAAATGAATCTTAATTCATTTCTGAATGAATAATTTTGACATTACCATTAATCAGATCTTTTTTAAAATTCTGCTTTAGACCCTTGCGATATACTTTGTTTTGGTTTTCATAAGAACTTACTTTTTTTTTTTTATTAAATTTTTCAGGGGTGTTTGTTTGAAACAAAGCTTCATTAGGTGACACTAGCTGACCTTGAACTCTATGTAGATTAGACTGACCTCAAACTCACAAAGATTAACCTGCTTTTGCTTCCCTGGTAATGGGATTAAAGGCATGCACCACCGCCATTTCCTCAAGTTTTTTCATGCCCACCTTTAACTTCTTTGTAAATCATTTAATCACTAAAGCACCCAATAAGTGAATACTGTTTTGTTTTCTTATCCTTAAACTAAAATGGGTGAGATTACTTTTTTCCTTTTTTTTAATTTATGATTTATCTTTATTTTATGTGCATTGGTGTGAAGGTGTCAGATCCCCTGGCACTGGATTTTCAGACAGTTGTGAGCTGCTGTATGGGTGCTGGGAATTGAACCCGGGTCCTCTGGAAGAGCAGTCAGTGCTCTTAACCGCTGAGCCATTTCTCCAGCCCCGAGATTACTTTTTTCATACAGTTGTTTTCTACCTTTGGACTTCATAGAAAAAATCTTGCCTTCAACTTATATCTTTAATTAACTGTTACATTCATTTGCCTTTTAAGAGATCTTTCTTGCTGGGCAGTGGTGGCACACGCCTTTAATCCCAGCACTAGGGAGGAAGTATATAGATACTCTGAGAGAAGCACTTGATTTACCTGTTTCTTAGTGCTAAAGTTTCCTTTTTTTTTTTTTTTTGGTTCCAAGTCAATTCTAATTAGACTGGCCTGAACTTCTTCAGCCTCGTCCTCCCAAATATGGGACTACAGGCACATGCCACCACGTCTGGTTTCGCCATTAAAATATTATTTTCCATCTCACCTCTACAGCTTCATTAAACCACTTAATCTCAGAAAGCCTCTTATGTTTTAGGCTCTTTATCCCTTTTTCTTCTGGGGATAAATATCTTGTATAGTATTTGTTTATTGTGACCTATTAAATTATTTGCATTAATATGCTTTTTTCTCAACTATTCAGTAGAGTTTTGAGTGTGAGGGCCTATATCTTTTTTTTTTTTTTAATCTAGTCATGAGCTCTTCATACACTAAGTTCTCAATACATTAGATATTAACTAATTGGAGGGGAAATTGACCAAACATTCTAGTAAGCCATGGTTAGGGTGATAGACTTGTCATAGCATCTCCCTGAAACTGTTGATTGACATCGTACTTCAGAACTTGAGAGTTTCCAGGATTGGGTAAAGACTAAAAGGATTGGGCTGCAGCTCAGTGGTGGAGGATTTGCCTTCTGTGTATGAAGCTGAGTCTGATCCCCAGTACCAGGCAAAACCCTAAGAGCAGAAAGAAGCTACACTCTGCTTGTGGAATCGAATTTGCTGATGAAGTGAAAAGGAGAGAGAAAGCATGTCAGTGCCACATGCTTATTAGATATTTCTTAATCTCCTCTGTTATTTTGAGACAGGGTCTCACTGAAGCCCAGTCTGACTTTTAACTCACACAAACTGGGATGATCCTCTTATCTCAGCCTCCCAATGTTGGAATTACAAGCATGAGCCTACATACCTCAATAAAACTGTTATTTTTAAACATTTTATGCATGTGTATATAGGTACATACATGGCACAGTATACATGTAAAGAAAGAAGCCAACTGTGTGGAGTCAATTTTCCTTCCAACATTAGGTGAGTTCCAGGGATCCAAATTAGATCCTCAGACCCAGTGGCAAGTACCTCTACCCACTGAGCCGTCTTGCCAGACATTTTAGAAAAGAATATGCAGAGTTTTATTACTAGTAAATCACTTTGATTTTCAGTACTTTGCCTGTGCCCCCCCTCAAAGTTTTTATAGTAATGAAATTGGACTGGAAAGATACATTATAAATAGGAGAAATTGGTTTTGTTCTAGGATATTGTAAAGGACGATAGAAGAACATTTCTTTCTAATATTTCTTTTTCTCTTTTTAGAGTTATCCTGGAAAAAGAGGGTCCTCGCTCATTGTTTAGAGGATTAGGCCCCAACTTAGTGGGAGTGGCACCCTCCAGGTAAAAAAAAAAAAAAAAGACTAAGTAAAATTATAGCAGTCTTTGTTTCAAGGTATCTGGATATAATTTGTAGACACAGTTAAATTTATAAATTTGACTTTTCAGTATTTGTGGGAAGGCATTTGAGAGTTTCTGGTGCTAATCAGAAGGCATCTACAAAGAAAAGCTTGATTCTGGGACTAACATTCATTGTATTAAGTAAATGTTTCTTGTTGTAAGGGAAAAGGTGTAATGTTTGCTTTAAACTGTTAAAACTCACACTTGGAAAATCTTGTAAAATGAAGTGTGGAATAAAGTAACTCTGAGTTCAAAACTATTTGTAGACAGTTTCATATTTTAAATTGTTATGAATGGAACTGAGATTTGAGGGGAGAATAGGAAACTATAAATTAAAATAGCATCTTTAAATTGGATTGACTAGGACCTATTATATTAGTAATGCTTTCAAAATAAATCTTAATTTTCTCATAACTATTGACTTGCCTATTATGATACTATCTGAGAAAATGCTTATATTCTCTTTTGACCTTAGAAATTATAAGAATTTTATACGTAATGGGAAGGGCCAAGTATAAACTGATGTGGAATGGGTTCTTTTTTGGGGGGGGGGGGGAGTCTGATCTATAAACTATGTTGGCTTTGAAATCACAGAGATCCACCTGCCTCTACCTCCCAGAGTGCAGGGATCAAAGCTAAACTGATGTTTTATGATAAATTGTTAGAAGTTATGCTTTAAATTTAACTGTGGTAACTTAAATTTTCCTTAAAAAATGTTTTTTAAAGGATTTGGTGTATGTATGTGAGGGAGTGTTCCATATTTTTGTTTTCAGATAGTCTCACTGGGTAGCCCTACTAGCCTCATCTACCTGCCTCCTGCCTAAGACATCTGAGTACTAGAATTATAGAGGTTAACCTGGCTATACATAGGGTTTTTTAAAAATGTTTATTATGTATGAATATTCTTCCTGCATACATGTATGTACACCATGTGTCAGAAGAAAGAATCAGATCCCTTGCAACTGGAATCTTCCATGGTAGAATGCTGTCCAGAAAAGTTCCTATTTAGAATGTATATGAACACCTAGTTCTGTACTTTAAACCACATACCCCATTCATACCTTGTTGCTTACTGGATTTCACTTCTTTCATCTTAAGAAATTTTTCAGAGCTGTGCTTGGTGGCCTACACCTGTAGTTGTGAGGCTGAGCAGCCTTATCTTGCATTCAAAGCCAGGGCAGCCACATACTTAGGCATGCTGGCTACTGTCCATCTTTTTAATATTTACTAAATGTACTAAAATTTTATTTTGACATTTTGTCATATTTAATTTTTTGTATAGTTATACCCTATTTATTATCATTTGTTTTTTATTTATATTTTCTATATGTCTATTACATAACCTATTTTTTTTTTAAGATGTCTTCTGTGATTCTTTCTTAGAAATGAGTTTTTCTTCCTTCCTGTTTTGGAATTGTATGTCCTAAGATTGTAGGTTTGTTTGTTTGTTTGTTATTTTCCTTATAAATAGAACATTTTGTTTCAAATTATTAAATAGTCCCCTCTTTTTTTGAAACAGGCTTTTACTTTGTAGTTCAGATTACTCTTGAACTTAAGATCCTCTTGTCTTCCCTGCTGATTGCTAAGATTTGCAGGTGAAAGCCACGTGCCTGGCCCCTTTTTTCTTAAACACATTTTTTAAAAATACAGTAGTGGAAGCTGGAGAGATGATGATTTAGTGGTTAAGAGCATTTGCTGCTCTTGCATTCTTAAGAACTGAACCTGAATTCAGTTCTCAATACTCTTATGGAGTCTCAAAACCATCTATAATTCCGGTCCAGAGAATCTGACACCTTCTTCTGGTCTCCATGGGCTCTTCATGCACCTGGAACACTTACCTGCAGGCAGAATACTTACACAATCAGGAGGAAAAGTCAGGGTAATGAAACTTTCCATTACCAATTATTGGTCTACTTTGTTACTGTAAGTCAGCTTTGTTGAGAAATAATGCAATATTTGATTCAGCAAGGCAATAATTCAGTACTTCAAAGGCTGAAAGAGCTCTAAGTCTAGTGGAGTATTTTACACACATTGCAAAACATAAGCTGGCCCAATGGGCCTGATCACATTTGTTAAAATTATTTTGTCTAAAGAATACCGTGGGGCAACGCCAGGCAGTGGTGGTGCACGCCTTTAATCCCAGCACTCGGGAGGCAGAGGCAGGCAGATCTCCGTGAGTTTGAGGCCAGCCTGGGCTATAAAAGCTAGCTCCAGAACAGGCTCCAGAGCTATAGAGAAACCCTGTCTTGAAAAAAAAAATATTAAAAAAAAGAAAGAATACTGTGGGCAAGAGGTATAAAAGGAATAAAGACTTGGGTGGGATCTCCAGCACCAAAAGGTAGAATGTGTAAACCTGTTCTGTGTGTGTTAGAGGGTAAAATATACTACAGTAGAATGTGTAAACCTATTCTGTATGTGTTAGAGGGTAAAATACACTACAGATTCTCAGAACTGTCCAGCAGCAGACCAGTTAGATCAGCTCTACCTCTAAAGTTATGACCACCTAACTCAGGTTAAGTACACTAACTCAGAAGTACAAATAGCATAGCCGCACTGGTGTACAGGATATGATTCGCATTGTCAGTATGGAGCACAGCTTAGGAGCTGTGACAGTGGGTGCTAGGAACCACACATTGGCGTTTGGCCTTTGTGAAGTACAAAACATGCTTAGTGGAAACATAGGTAAACTGATGTTATGGTGAATATGACAGACTATTAGATTTCTCTATTCTAGAATTATAAAGATTTATGCTTTTTAAATTATTTTTAGAGCAATATACTTTGCTGCTTATTCAAACTGCAAGGAAAAGTTGAATGGTGTTTTTGATCCTGATTCTACCCAAGTACACATGATTTCAGCTGCAATGGCAGGTATGAATATTTAATAGTAAAACTTCTCAAACCTGGAAATGTTAATATTTTATGATGACTTTATATCAAATTAAGATAGTGTGTTTTTTAATAATTAAAATCTATAAAGATGATTTTGTTCGTTTGAATAAAACATTTGCTATACATAAAATCTGTTATCAGTTACATCTTTGTAACTTTGTAAACTGAGTTTAAGTGGCAGACTGTAGATAGTATATTTATTTTGCTGTGTATTGCCTAATATTTAATGCATTCATGCTTTAAGAGTCCAGCCATAATCCCACTGGAATTAGAGCTGCCATTTGCTCTCTTCAGTTTCCGTTAGTGCCTACCTGCTGCATGTTTTGACTTCTGTCTGAAATGTGCCGCCAATACTTGGTAAAGTATTCGTTGTGTCCTGTGCTTGGATGCTACAGTTTTTGTGATCTTTATTATGGTTCAGTTACTATAATTTGTTATGTTTGAGAAGATGTGTATCATTCCTCATAATCTGGACTATATACTGATCTTAGCTTTAGACAATGGCTTGTGTGTACATGCTTGTGTAGAAATGTTTCCAGGAACTTCTGCATCAGCACACCCCTCACAGGTCTTTCTAAGAGTAAGTGGTAGAGATTGGTTTGTCACTCTGGTTCTGGAATCATTTGCTGCCATGCATGTTAAACAATGCCTTGAATTTTAGTTCTTAATAGAAAATTCTTCCAATTTTCTGAGAATTATTTTATCCACCCATTTCCAAATTGTTCTGTAACTTTGTAAGGAAAACTATAGTTGCTTTTATCAGCTGTTGATCAATAAATTGACTTCCCATTGTGCACTTAATGATGAGTGCCTTGAAACTGCTAATCATTTTCTCTTTGGAATAGTTTAATTTGAACCACATTTTAACCAATTTAGCCAAGTGTAACCTGAAATGCTGATTTATGAAAGACTGGTAGCCTCTGCTATATAATAAATCTAGCATATAACTTACAAATTGTTTTCAAGACTTTTTATATTTACAGTTGATGACTAATTGACATTTTGAAGCTGGAAGGGGCAGTGCTTTAAGTCAAGATAGTGTATACTCTGATTTGCCAGTCTGGAGATCTTGATTCCTGGGAGTTTGGGGGAACTTATCCATGGAATAACTGGATTGATCTGGATAGATCAATTATTGAGAATTAGTATTGATTAGTAATAATCAATTATTGAGAATTAGTATTGAGAATTAGTTCTTAGTATAATAGTATTTGCCTAGTTACAAACTAGAATTTTTTAATTGTACTATTTATAGATGTTGGTTATACATGTTTTCCTCTCACAGATTTGACTGGGTATAGGTGAAAGTTGGGCCAATTAGTTATAAACCCAGCAACCATTATACTAGGTTAGCAATCTCTTTCTAGATTGTCGACATTTGTGTGTGGTGCCTATTTGTCTGTAACTCCAGAACATTAAAAAGAAATGTTTATACTTTTTAAAAAATTGAAATCAAGAAACTAGATAAGCTGGGCAGTGGTGGCACACGCCTTTAATCCCAACACTTGGGAGGCAGAGGCAGGTGGATCTCTGAGTTTGAGGCCAGCCTAGTCTACAGAGCAAGTGAGTTCCAGGACAGTCAGGAATACAGAGAAACCCTGTCTCAAGAAAAAAGAAAGAAAGAAAAAGAAATTAGTTATTTTAAAGTTGACAGTGTTTATTATGAATTCAATATTACACATTTAGAAGTTCAGGGTATCTAAATTCTTATAGAAACATTTTCTTATATTAGACTATCTCATCAAAATTTATTGTTTCTATATCACATTGAAAAGTAATTCAGTAAAACATTAAAAATTCTTTTCTTAAATGTATAATATTTTCATTAGTACTGTTTCCCAACTTGAATTCCTTCCGTTTTCGTAAATTGATAAGCGTGCATATTCAGACATTATTACCCTTTGCATTTACCGTGTAATTTGAAAGTTTTTTTTATTTGTTTGCAGTTATATTTCCTGAAAATTACGCCTTCAGCATTTCCTTGTACTATTTGTTAGCATTAACATCTAGCTTTGCAGGTTTTTATGTGTAGCTACATGGCTGGTGAAAGAGAATGGTCCCGTACAGATTGATTAAGGTAGCTTTTTGCCCCCTTTATTCTTAAAATAATCAACAGCAGATTGCTCTGGGTTTTCTTCAGGGTCATATATTTGGACATCAAAGAATGATTTAAGAGGTACAAAATACTTAAAGATAAGTCATGTGAAAAAGATTTTAAGTGATTGTTAAAAAAAAATGCTAACCTTGTCACCTTAGTAGCAAAACTGCATTAAAAGAGGCTGTTAGCCCTATTACCTGGGGATTTTACCACTCCAGTCAGCATCCACAGCCACAGGGCCTGTCTTCAGTTTCATTTTGCATGTTACCCAAATTGACTAAAACATGTAATTTAAATATTAAACTTAGTTAAAACTGCAGTCAAAGAGAGTCATTTTTGGCAGTGTTGTAAGTGGCCACAGCTAAAATATACTGTTTGTTTTTGTTTACGGAAACATTTTCCAGTAACAAAGATATTTAATCCGAGTAATCCTGATTGTTTTTGTGCTCTACGAACCCCTTTACCCCTTACACATGACTATGGGTACACTGTTTACTGTAGCTTTTGGGGTATCTGTTTTGTGTCTGTCTTGTTGAAATAATCTTGAGTAACCTTCTGAGTATACCATGGCACCCGTTGGTATGCCTAAATGTATTGTTTCTTCTTTCTTTACAGTAATTCTTAATTTTTAAAAGTTTACCTGACAAACACATATTTTTTATATGTGACATAAGTATAAAGGAAATTTCTGTTTCTATTTTTAACTGTAACCATATATTTGGTGTGAAATTTCTAATGTGTCAATAAATATCATTTTGTGTCATCAATATATCAAGTGAGTAATATATGCTTACAGAATGCATAATTATTATTTGGGTTTTTTTTGTTTGTTTTTAAGAACACATTTTTTCAAGGTATCTTTTTTCTGTGTTTTTTTTAACTTCATTATTTAAATGAAGGTTAGGTGTTTTTTTACTCCTTAAATATAAAGATTACCTTACAGTAGTCAGCCAGGTGCATGGTTGGACAGCTGCTTTGTATACTTATTTGTGAACATTTTTCCTGTTTTCTGTTTTGTAGAACACAAGAATTAATACAAAATAATCCAAAATATTCCATAAGTATGGATGTGCAATATTACTGCTAGAGTCAAAGGGTGACAGGTACTTTTGTTAGCACTGTGATCTTCATTAGTTATGCAAAGTTCCAGACTTTAATATTCTGTTGGGGCTCTTATTTCTGTTTGCTTGGTTGCTTTTTAAATCACTAGATAATCTGATTTTTAAAGAACAGATAAAAAGTGTCTGCAGCTCTTTTCATGGTAGATAACAGTGGTAGGAAATGGAACATAGCATCCCTTCTAAACTTTTATTAGAGTCTCCCTTGACAAGGTTAGCATTTTTTCTTTAAGACAAAATTGATCATCTTTTTAGGTAAGTATTTGGACTCTGAATCTGCTGAAGATGGCGGGATTGTCAGTACTCTGTGCACTTTTGTAATAAAGCACAAGGCCCATTCTGATAGTCTTCTTACTTAAAATTTTTCAAAAAAAAAAAAAAAAGATCTCACAGTAAATATTTCTTAAATCCTTCCAGTGGGATTCAGTTTGTACACATGTATCTGATGAGGTCACTGTTGTTATGATACAGAAAAGCCTGTGTCTATTTTAGGCATTTACTGTACATTTCTCCCGAGAAAAGAGTGAGATCGTGTCATCTCATGCTCCCCATCCGCAGGTCACTTCCTGTAGAAATATGGACTAACTTAACCTCGTGAGTACTGATCTGAGCATCTCTTGCAGCCTCTAGTATAAGAAACACACCCTGGGATTTTGTAATAGCTGTGGAATGAGTAGAAGGTGGGACATGGATTTGTGTGCATTATTGAGTATTTCATAAAGATTTAACTCTGGTCCCTTTGTTATCCTTCTAGAAGGAAGCATGGGGTACTCTCCAGTTACCATGTAAATAGGGGGTCTTCAGCTTGGCTGTAATATAGCCTTGGCCTCCGCGGAATGACAACACTATATATTAATATATTAGAGAGAGCTGTAGTTGATAATATGCTGTCTGTCCTACAACTGTTACATAGTGATAGCTGTCTTGTCTTTACTTAGCTAATGTTTTAGCTAACATTTAAAATTCTGATATAGTGCTTTTACTCTAGTCTGTTGGTATTTGAATGACCTGATTACTGCTGTTGTGAAAAGACTGGTGTCTCTACTTTCTAAGAAGTGCAGACTATAGTGAATGAAGTCTTAGATGTTTTAGTGTAGTTTTAATTTTAAAACAGTTTTGATACTTTTATCTTAGGTTGTATATGTTTTGCATTTTCAGAATTTAATTGAAGTAAGTACTGAAATGCAATACTGCAGATATCACTTAAACATTTTCAGCGAGTTTCTATGGGTGGGATTTGTTTATATTTTTAATTGGCATATTATCAAGTGGAGTTTTATTTGGTGCATAACTTAAATTTATATTTAAAGTTTTCTCATAAAACACAGATACTACTAATTAAATGTATTGGCACTTTGCCTTAGTTGATTCTGGAACAGTACAAAGCCTTAATTATAAGTGAACGTTGTTATACTTTTCAGCTGGTTTTAATGTTTTATTTGGATGTTCTGAATACATTAACCTTTTATCAAAATGTAGCAAAACTAAAATGCAAAATAAAAAGTGATAGGCAATTTCTAAACTTTATATCACCATGCCCAATATCTGCGTGCTTGTTGTAAATGTAGGAAGAAGACATGTTTAGTGGGGCTAACCACAAACTGCCTTACCACATAAATTTTGTCTTATTCCATTTGTTTCATTTCTTGTGTTAATAGGTTATATTTTACCAGATTTAATTAGTCTAAAAATGTCTATTTGCTACTTAAACTATTTTTTGGTTAAGAGAAAGTAATACTGTGAAATCAAGAATCAGCATTTTTTTAAAAATATATCCAAAATTTTAAAGAATCAACAGCTAAAACCCTGACGCTAATGCCTAGCTTCTTTATTCAAGCCAGTAGTAGTTTGCTGATTGGCTGGTTGTCTGTCCTGAGCACTGGTGCCAATTCCACCAAGAGTTAAGCCAGAACAGCCACAGCAAGCATAGCCTTCAGCAATACCAAAATCTTAGTGGTGGTCTGGTGCATACTGTGTCTGGAAATAAATTTTAGTTCAGTGAGAAATACCTGCTGTTTGCTTTCTGACATTGTTTATTTGCAGAGTAGTTTTAAAGTTACCATTTGAGTCTTCAAAGTTTTGTATTCTGAGTAATATTTTAAAATAATTTTATATGCATTGTTCGGATCTTAAAGTGAGGGACTTTGTGACTTGGAGAGAGATTTAGGACAGAAACTTTAACTAAAAGTTTTATTTTAAACTTACAATTGGTGGTAATCTTTTTTTAAAAGTTAAATGAAAAAAATTTTAATTGAATAGTTTTATTTTTAGTTTAAAGAAGGATTTCCACTATATGCCTCTTAAATTAAGTTTTTAAAGAAGGCAAGTTTTTCTTAGAAATAATTAAAATTATTGTGAATAGTGAATAATTGTAGATTTACACTGCTCCCTATCTTTTTACTTAAAAACTCTTAATCTTGCTGCATAGACATGTAACTACTAAAAGTTCTTAGGAGATACAATTCTTGTTTAAGAATCGTGGCCAGGGCTGCGACTTTGTAGTTAGATCACTTGCCTACCAGTGGTGAGGCCTTGATTTCAGTCTCCAGCAAGGAGTTACTTGGTGTTTTGGCCTGTATTGATGCCTGATCATACATAATTTTAAAATGTTGAGTTTAACTTTCTCATTTAGAAAAATACGGTTTAAAGGAAGAAAATAACAGTGTAAGTTCATTCTGAAACTAAAGATGTAAGACAAACATTTAAACTAGTCAGATGGTCACATTTATTCTTTCACCAAGAATGTACTCATGAGAAGAATCCCTTATTAAAAAAGATGTTCCCTAGCAATCTGTTCCGCATTTATTATGTTATTACCAGCTAATGCTGCCGTAGTTACTGTTCTCACTTCTCTTTATGTATGTAGTATTAAAAGCACTTAAGAAAAGCAGAATCTATGTACTGGTCACAAAATTCTCAAAGTTAATAAGCCAAGACTTCATTTATCTTGCTAAATAGGTTTAATTGGGATCCCCCCCCCCCCCGCCTTGTGTGTCATGTGGCTACTTCTACAGTGTTAAAACATGGCATAAAACAAGTAAAATTTGAGTGAGTTAATTATCTGGTATTGCAGAAGGGGAAAGAGCATTCATTATGAAACCTAGTTTGGCTTTGTAAACAGTTCGGTAAAATTATTTCCCTTCCGTAGCAGCTCTAAAAGCCAAGGAAAGTTTGAGTCTAACGGCTCTTAAAGTAGTATTAAACACATCACAGTATTTTTGTTCATATTTAAATGCTATGAGTATAGTATATCTTTTTAAAAACAATCTGCTTGACTTGATAGTATTTGATAGAAGGTATTAAATAGCTAAGTTCCTTATTTCTCTTCATGAGTTTTCAGTGAATTTAAAGGCCAGTGGAGTAAATGTAATTCTCTGAAGTTTGTATTACTGATCTTAAATGAGAAAACAAAAGGAATGCCCTGTTTTGTATAGGTGAAACATCTTTATAAATTCCTGTCAATAAGACTGCATTTTCTGTGTTGTTCTTCTAAAAGTAGGAAGACACCAAGTAAAAGATAGTGCATGGTCCCAGAAAACTCACTGCCCAGAGATCCTAATTTACTGTCTGAGATGAGCCACCGTGGGAACTGCTCCCTACAGTAGTTACTAGGTGACACTTGAATGCTAGTAAGAGAGAGTGCCTTCTACCCCATTGACTTTTCACTGTCTGTACAAGTGAGCAGGAAATTCCAGTTTGTAACTTTTTTGGACTTTAGAGTTTTTATTTGTTTAATTGGATGACAAGTAGATCCCATCTGTTAACCCTAACAGAAATCTTACGTCTGTGCTAATACTTACTTTAAAAAACAAAAACAAAAAAACACAAACTAAAAAACAGGGCCCAACAAATCTTTGCTGGTTCACAGGCCTATATTATTGAGTGGTGCCATTTGTGTAGACGTCCATGTGAATGGAGTGTGCAGGTGATGTGACTGCCCCAGGCAGCTACTGCAGAATGCACAGAGTTTCTGTCTGTGAGCTTGACTCACAGAGTAGAGAGCACCCTGTTTGCACGTGAGTTAGAGCGACACTTGAGGGGAGATAAGACTTGTTCCTGAAAGATTCTTCTAGGAAGGCCAGAGTGGAGAATTTATGTGGATGAACAGGTGTTCAAAGTGTAAAGCTTACTTCAGTTAATAGTTTGAACCTTTGTAGCCATTGTCGTTACTATAGATTCATACAGTGTAAAGATCCTTAGTGTGAATAGTGTGGTTCCTGTCTACTGACATTCATTTTAAATATATTTGTTTAGGTTTTACTGCAATCACTGCAACAAACCCCATTTGGCTTATAAAGACCCGGTTACAGCTTGATGCAAGGTATGTGCTTATTTGGGTGGTTTGGTTTGGTTTGGTTTGGTTTGGTTTGGAGATAGGGTCTTCGAGTAGCCGAGGAGGAACAGAGGCTGCCCTCTTCTGGCCTCAGACTCCCAAGTGTTATGCTTATAGGTGAGTCACCACACCCAGCTTAAGGCATATTTATTCTTGAAAGTAAAATAAGGGGGCTGGAGAAATGGCTCAGCGATTAAGAGCACTGAATGCTCTTCTGGAGGACCCGGGTTCAATTCCCAGCACCCACATGGCAGCTCACAACTGTCTGAAAATCCAGTTCCAGGGGATCTGACACCTTCACACCAATGCACATAAAATAAAAAAAGATGAATAAATCATAAAAAAAATTTAAAAAGAAAGTAAAATAAGCTAGCTAACATAGATTTAAGTGTTTTTTATATAAATTTGTATCAGTAGTGCCTCAGGGCCAGGTTGCCTTACCTCATTTTATCCTGTTTATACACAAACATGGAATGGCATTACGACATCTCCATACATGCCCATGATGCATTTCTATCATTCACCCCCCATTACTCTCTCCTGCCCCATTCTCCGTGATCCCTTTCTTCTAACTAGCCCCACTTCTGCTTTTGTCTGTTTTGAATATGCAGCTGTGAATTTATTTAGAGTTATTTATAGGAGCCATGGAAAACAGTTTATTTACAATAGGGTAGGCTCCTTAAGATAACTACACCACTGAAGGAATCCTCCCCCTATCAACCTTTAACTGCATCTAAGTCTTCGGAAAAAGTGGCATCCCATGAACCCCTTCCCCTCCCTGACAGTGTTGACCAGCCCAGTTTTGTGGAGATCCTGTGCAGGTCATCACAGCCGCCATACTGCAGTCACACCATAACTGGAATCAATGTTCCACACCTATTTTTTTTCCCTCTGGCTCTTACTTTCTTTCCAGCCCTTCTTCCAGTAGTGTTTGTGGATGCTTGGAGGGGCTTGTGTCCCATTTATAGCTGAGCGTTCACCAGTCGCTTATTCTTGGCACAATGACCAATCTGTAGTCATGGCTCACCACTACGAAAGGAAGCTGGCATCAGCATTCTTCTGTGGACATGAGCATAGTTATTTACAAGGCAATATGACAGGGGTATTCTGTTCATTGAGGAAAACACAAGTAGCTTCCCCACTTAGCCATAGGGTTTTGACAGTTTTCAGAACCAAATGTGAATCTTTGCTATGGAGCAAGCTTCACGTTCAATCAGAAAGCAGATTGGGTATCCCCTGAAATAGACTTGCCAGTATTGCACCAGTAGGTTCATCTTGCCTAGCCAGTCAATATTCTTGCACACAGGATCCACAGCTGAGTAAAATCTGGTTGAAACTTCTTCCCAGCATCCTGAATAGCACTTTCTGGTGCTGTGGGGGCTATCTGCTGAGTATTTATTGTTGCTTTTGTTTCATTCTGAAATGTGGATCTCCCCTCAGATGCAAAAAAGTTACATTAGTTGATAGTGAGACAGTACATAAGAAAACTGCCTGTATGTTAAAGAGTTTCGTGTGCTTTTTATTGGGAAACAGTAGGTTAACCACGCCAGAAAGTGATATTCTACCCACCTGTATGAATTGCTTGTAAGGGCCTCCCAATAGCTAAACAAGTTACATAGTAGCTAGTCTAAAGTGATGACCATTGCTCAAATCCAGGGACCTATGTATAAAAACCCTGAGCTAGGAGGTAGTATTCCTATGATGTGTTATAGTAAGTGTTTTTAACAAAGTGATTCTGTACCCTTAAGTGGTACTAAAGATTATCTTGGGAAAGATACTGAGTAAGCACCTTGTAACTATAGGAACAGAATTATCATTTACCAAGCTACTAACAAGGACATCACATAGGCATTACATTTATCTGGTAAGTTTTCAGGTGGACCTGGGTGAAATGGAAGAAACTCAGTCATACTCCTTGCTTTGTGATACAGTGTCCCTCAGTTGTTGTTTTTTTATTTTATTGGGGACTGTTTGAGAGGTGTTTTTTACTGTGTAAACGAGGCTGGCCTCGTATTCACAAAGGTCCACCAGCCTCTGTCTCCCAGAGTATTGGAATTAAAGGTGTGCACCATCATACCTGGCCCTCATTGTTTTTGTGTTACTAAATTCAAGGAAAGTTGAGCATAATTAGAACGGGGATGATCACAGTGTAGGGTTTGAGTCTTCCTTGAGTCAATGCTTGAGCATAGAGTTCTCCCATATTGAGGAGCACAGGAAACTGAAGAGTTACAGTGTGCTTTGTGTTTGGTAAGATAATTACATGATATCCATCTTAATAGAACAAATTTAAGAGAAGAAAATGAATTTTTTTTTTTTTTTTTTTTTTTTTTTTTGGTGGTGGTGGTGGGTTTTTTTGTTTTTCGAGACAGGGTTTCTCTGTGGCTTTGGAACCTGTCCTGGAACTAGCTCTTGTAGACCAAGCTGGCCTCAAACTCACATATATTTTGAAATTCTTAATGAGTTGACAAAGACCATTGTTTATTAGAGTGTCATATTGAAATATATATATTGTTAACTGATAAAAATCTTCCAGTAATTAATGTCAGTTGTTTTCTCTCTTTTCCTTTCAGGAATCGTGGGGAAAAGCGAATGGGTGCGTTTGAATGTATTCGTAAAGTATATCAAACAGATGGACTGAGAGGATTTTATAGAGGCATGTCTGCCTCCTATGCTGGCATATCAGAGACAGTTATCCATTTTGTTATTTATGAAAGTATAAAGCAAAAACTACTGGAGTGCAAGACTGCTTCCATGATGGAAAGTGATGAAGAGTCTGTGAAAGAAGCATCGGATTTCGTGAGAATGATGCTAGCTGCTGCCACCTCAAAATCCTGTGCCACAACCATAGCATATCCACACGGTAAGAGAGTGGCTGGGTTTCTCTGTGTGGTCCTGGTTGTCCTAGAACTCACTCTGTAGACCAGACTGGCCTTGAACTCACAGAGATCCACCTGTCTGCCTCCCAAGTGCTGGGATTAAAGGTGTGCCACCACCACCCGAATCAAAATGTTGTTCTTAATAATTTTAGGTATGCCATCATTTTCAAATTGGAAACAAGAAGAAATGCAAAAATACAGTAATTGCCCAAGGGTACATCAGAAATGGATCTCAAATTTAAAGTCTTTAAACTGTAAGGGCCCAAGCGATTTTGTTTTGTTATTTTATGTTGGCACATTAAGAATGCCTGCCAAAAAATTTTCCTATATTCATAGCTTAATTTCTATATTCATATCTAATTCTTATATCCATATACCTATGGATATTATTTATCATGCTGTATATACACCCTTTTATCTGTTTCTGCAACAGATATGTTAACTAGTGTATATGATCTGGGCTGTATTAGTTTGCTGTTATGTAATCTGACTGGTTTGGTCAGCTATACATTGAACCACTGTCCTGCATTTATAGAGTAATAGATCAGGTATGTTCTGTATGATGAGAGTGGAAAGATAAGAAAATGTTTCGATAAATTGATTCTTCTTTTTTTCATAAACAGAAGTTGTAAGAACACGACTACGGGAAGAAGGAACAAAATACAGATCTTTTTTTCAGACACTATCTTTGATTGTTCAAGAAGAAGGTTATGGGTCTCTTTACCGTGGCCTAACAACTCATCTGGTGAGACAAATTCCAAACACAGCCATTATGATGGCCACCTATGAATTGGTGGTCTATCTACTTAATGGATAGCAGCGTGGGCTGTCATGCTACAGAGCAGGAAGACCAAAAGATCACAGTGGACCATGGAATCTTGAAGCCAGCGTGGTGGACAGAAGACAGTAGTCTGGAAGCATATAACTGCTATGGCTGAGTGGAAGTTTGGCTGTAGAAAGTAAAGTACCACACTACATTAGTATTTCAGTGAAGAGGCCCTGGGCCACCTCTAAGAGAATGCTTTGAAAAGCATTTGTTTCTTAAAATTGCCATTTTCTCTACCATTGTTCACAACTATGTTTTTTTAAAAATTGATTTATGACATTCAGAATATAGTATTAATTGAATTCTTTCAGTCTTCTAAACAAAGTCATCTCTAAGTAATTATCCAAAGATAGTGGTGACAATTGCAAATGTCTAACTTGACATCTTTTGTAATACTGTAAAATAATGATAGATAGATCCTTAGTACAATTTTCCTGAGAGGGCCCTGCCTGATACAGTGTTCTAAAATTGTTTGGCATCAGTAGTCACTGTATTTGACAACCAGTGAAATGTTATCTAAATACCTTACTTTCAGCATTAGAATGTTTTGGTTACAGCTAATATATTTATTACAATGTGGACTTTATCATATAAGATGTGCATGGCTAATGTGGGGGCTATAAAATAAGCTAGTGGATGCCACCTCAGTGACTTTTATGACAAGTGCTTCGTCACATCTTCTCCAATTACATAATGCATGAATAGAGCCATATGTGATTATCAAATTCCCATACCCACATGTTATTTACAAAAGTAGAGAAGCTAATGATTTTTGAGTCTGTTCTTCTTACTTTCGCATTAAGAATTTTAACCTCTAAATTATTTCCACATCTGTATAGATTATTCTTGGTTGATAGAGAAAATGGTAATTTTTCACTTTTGCCCTTGAAGTGATACTAATGTTTAGGACAAGATGAAGAGGTCTTCAGCTATGTGACAGCAAATCATAGTCGACCAGGAGTTTGTCCGTCAGTGTGCTGCATTGGACAAATTCTGTTCTGTCCTAGTTTCCTGAATGCTCTATCGTAAAGTCAGGCGAATTTTAGTTCAATGTGTTAACAGGATATAGTTTTTAAATTTTGCTATTGAGTCAGCAACACCTTTTAACACTTTAATTGTATTATATATGGCCATTACAAAGGTGTTTGCTGTAATACTATAGATTTTCCAATGGATGTTGCTATACTGGTATATAAATAAAACTTCTACAATTAAACTCCACTGTGGTACTCATCAGTGTACCCTAACCTTACATTTTGTGCAATGGCTTTCTCTTCAGAATGACTATGTGAATGCACTTTGTGGCCTTTTAAGGGGGTAAGAATTCGTGGTTAATTTTTTTAAAATATTGTTAGGTATTAGGCAGAAGCAGTGTTCATATTTTTTTTTGGATTTTTAGACATGTTTTGGAGATATTTTGGAGATCTTCCAGCGTTCTAAGTGTGCCGTGTACTGTGTAATGCCACAATATGGAAAAAGTCGCATGCCATTGAAAGCTTTCGCTGCTGTCACCAATGAAGTTAATGCCCTCTTAAATCTCTCACCTTGACTTCCTTGTAAACAATAACTGGATGTCTTTGAGGTGCTCATTTGGAATTAAAAATATTCCAATCTGTTTGGAGACCAAAGGCAAGTTCAGATTGTTACCTTTGGAATTATTACAGCTTTGACATTTATTGCATGGAACATACCAAAAATAAATCCTCGCCTGGGGGTTTAACTTAAATCTGTAGAGAAGGTCTCAGGCTATAGTGTTTGCCTCTTCAGGTGCCATTGTTACTGCCCGATACAGTGCCATTTGCTCTGTGAAGATCCATAACTCTTACTTGTGTTGAATGTAGGACATGTTCTCCTGTGTTACACGGATCTCAAATGATGAAGAATGACAAGAAAACCAGCAGCTAAGGAACAGCTTGTGTAGTTGTAGCAAACCCATGATAAGTGTCCTTCAAGGATGAACATGTGTTCTGTGTTTGTAAGAAAAACTTTACATTAGCCTCTGGTGCGCTGTCCTCGGTGTTTAAAGTGTTAGTGTGTGTTCTGCAAGAAAGGGGGTTAAAGTCTTAGTATTTACTTTGAAAGCAGTCATTGGAAAGGAACAATGAGGTCTGTTTTGTTTTTCCCTTGAGTACTGTCTGCCATAGTTTACTTTATGACAGAGATAATTAAAAAACATATATGTGTGTTATGTATAGTTTGTCTCTTTAAAGATTTTCTTAAATCCATTGTAATGTTAAAAAGCTGTGCATACTCAGAGCATTGGGTTTTTAAAAATTGCTTTCCATCAGATAATCTTGTTAAAAATGTCTTAGAGAGCTAGAGTGGACCTTGTTGTATACTTTTATGTGGTCCTCTCAGAAAATTGAACTTATTCAGACAAGCTAGAGCAGTAGCTACTGGAAGCAAACCCTCACCCATCAGGACTCTGCTGCTGTGGCTCAAAGGCTTGAAATTTGGGTATTCCAGCTGGTGAACCTCTGGGCTCTAGTGGGTACCATATCGTGCTTTAAATTTCCAGGGAGTGCTCTACCACCAAACTTTGTTTTTTGTCTTATGATAGGGTCTCTTATTACCCAAGATGACCTTGAACTCCAAATTCTTCTGCCTCTGCCTACTAAGTGCTGGTTTTACAGACCCTCCCTTCCATGCTCACCAGATCTGTCCCAGTTCTCATTATATGACTGCAGAACCAGCCTGACTCACTAGAGGGAGCTCAACTGGCTTATAATTATGAAACTATGACAGCATCCTAAGTCATTTAGCCCAGCCATGTCTCCTAACCCTCGATGTCTGCTGTGTGGTAGCCCTGTTAGAATGAGCACAGTTTGGGATGTTCAAAAGAAAAAAAAAATGTATTTAAAGTGGCTTTTTAAAATCACCGTGAAATAGCGATTTCAATTTGAAGAACTTAAGTGGTAGGAATTAATCTCCCCGTTTCTCTAAGGACTTTCTTTGTATCTCTGTTTACATGCTCTTCTGCAAACTGCTCGTGTTATAGGGACCCCTGTAGGGCTGAAACATAGCTCATTTGTCCTCGTTGATCATGACCTAACATTCCTAAGAAGATAGGTGTCTGCTTTAAACAGGACCGCATTTTACCCTATGAAATAAAGTGCTTTCTGCCCCTCACATACCTTTTCTAACGTAACTTTGTTTCTCCTTAACTCTCCCTTGGTTTTTATGCTACCCATTTTAGAAACTAAAGAGTCTAGTTCTGCTCAGTTATGTTAAATTTTTTGACTGTACCCCAGTGGATGTGAATTAAATTATACCAATCACTCATAGTTCAGCCAGCTTTAAAAGAGCTGATGAGTTTTGCCCATTTATATGAGTGTTGCTATTGCATTTTTGTACATGGCTGCAGATTATGTGCATTTATTCTGTATTTATGTTAACTAGCTGACTTGTACTTGAATTAAAATTTAGAAAATTAAAATGCTTTTGAAAATGTCGTTTTTAAAATATATATTAATATTTTGTTATGGTGAAGATATAATTGTACTGTATGTGGAACAGACTATATTACTCTCTGAGTTAGGCATTAGGTTCATTTGTTCATACAGCAAACAAACTTTCTACCCATTAGACCTGATAGTTGTCTAGGTATCAAAAAGTCAGGTAGTGTAACTCTTTCATAGCTTGGTTTAAAAAAAAAAAAACTATTCTTTGTGGTCTTTGTTGCTCTTTGAGTCCAGTAATGCTTTTCATAAATCAGAACATTGAACAATTAGTCTGATTAGAGTAGTAAATTGATGAATTCTGTCTAGGTTGTAACATTTTACATTAAATTTTTTGTTCTAATTGTAGATTTCAGGCAAGCTAATATTTTTGGAAACCAAAGGGCTTTTAGAATAACCAAGTGAATCCATACATATTAGGTGATGTGGATAAAAATAGATGCTAGTAGGCAGGCAAGATGGCTAAGCAGGTGGGTTAGATGTGACCTGAATTAGGTCCTTAAGCTTCACATGGTGGGGGGGCGCAAAAACCAATTCCTGCAAGTTGTCCTTCGACTTGCCCATCCATGCATACCATGGCACTCTTGCTCCCACACATACACACTAAATAATAGTTGCTGCTTTTTAACTGAATTGTGCTTCTGGTGCCTACCCACTTTACATTTGTAATTTTCCCTGAGTCCCATCAACAACAAACATGACATGTTTTTACAGACATGAAAGCCAAGTCAAATTGGTGCTGTTCTGTGGCTTGTGCCTGTTGTAAAGTTGAACAGTTAGTGCTGGTAGTGGTGTTTCACACAGGATACACCGACAGAATAACAGTTGAGACTGATAGGACTTAGTTCACGATTCAGGTTAAGGGGTCGGGATGTAGGTGTGTCTTACTAAATGTCGAGCTGTGGCAGGGAAAAGAATTTGGATTTATGCTTTCTCAGCCTTAGTGTCACATTTGCACAACTTGTGAAACTCAAGGCATTTTCATTGTGCAGATCTTTCCTGTCCTTTGTTAATTTTTTTTTCCAAAATATCTTTTTAGGCTGTCGTGAATGGAATTTTTTTCTTTATTGCCTCCTCGAGTATGTAAGAAGGCTGCTGGGTTTTATGTTCATTTTGTATCGAACCATTTTGCTGAGAGTGTTCATCAGTTCTTAAGAGTTTTCTGGTGGTGTCTTAACCTCTTGTAGAATCTACCATCCACCGGTGGAGGTGCTCGCTCTTCGACCTCTTCCCTTCCTGCTGGCTTTCCTTTCGTTTGTTCTGTTGGTTTTGTGGCTTTAGTTTAAGACTTCTACTACAATTGAATAGAACAGAAAATGGACACCTTTGAATTATATTAACAAAATACAAGTTTGTCATGTAGCCTTCGTGATGGTGAGATGATATTCCTTCTATTCTGAGTGTCTTTAGGACTTTGAACATGAAAGGGATAACATGTATTGATATATGTCTTGAGCTGTCTTTGCATATCTGGACCCAGCTTGATAATGATCTTTTTCTGAATTCATTTGCAGGGGGGTTGTTGAGTGCTTTATGTTCATCAGGGAAATTGATCTGAAATTTTCTTTTGTTGTCACATTTTTGTCTGGTTTTGGTATCAGGTTAGTAGCATCATAGAAGAGTGTGGTAATGGTCCTTCCTTTTCTGTCTTATGGAGTATTTGGAGCAGTGCTGTTTTAGTTCTTGGAAGGTTTGATAAAATTCACCAGTGAATCCATCTGGACCTTAAATTACTACTACATAATTGCTCATCTTCATGTTATTTTGTAAGTCATATGTATCTATAAATTCATCCATTTCTGGGGCTGGAGAGATGGCTCAGTGGTGAAGAGCACTGGCTGCTCTTCCAGAGGTCCTGAGTTCAATTCCCAACAACCACATGGTGACTCACAACCATCTATAGTAAAATCTGGTGCCCTCTCCTGACCTGTAGGCCTACATGCAGACAGAACACTGTATACATGATGTCTTTAAAAAAAAAAAATTATTATTTCTAACAGCATTTCCAATTCAGTGAAATGTAAGTTTTTAAGTTAAGACTTGATGTTACAAATTTTATCAGTATCTCTTGTAATGTCTCTCTTTTCATCTGTTTTGTAATTCTTATTTTTCTTGGTCTGGCTAAGGGTTTAACAACTCCAATTAGCTGTTCAAATAACCAACTTTTTGTTTCATTCTTTCTGTTATTGTTTCTATTTCATTAATTTCTTTCCTGATGTCATTTTTTCCATGTACTGATTTGAAGTTTGGCTTATTTTTGCTTTTCCAAGGCCCTAAGCTGTATCATTAAGTAATTCGTTTGCGATGTCTATCATTTCTTACTTTGGGAACCAGTAGCTGTAAACTGTCTTCTTGGGACCTCACCTTCATTATTTTCCATGAGTTTGGGGATGTTGTGTTTTCATATTCATTTTTTTCTAGGATTTTTTTAAACATTTCTTGACTTCAGTTATTCATTCATTCATCATCCAATTTGGTGGTGTTTAGTTGCCCTAAGTTGGTGCGTGCCCAATAGTTTCTCTTTTTAAAAAAATCACATTTTTTTGAGTGCACAACTACCAAGGAGGAAGGAAGAGAGCGAATGAAAAAACTGGACAGTAGCCCCATCTTGCCTTCTAGTCTCTAGACATCAAGAGCCAAATGAACCTTGTAACTCAAATTGTTCGTGTGTGTTTGCAGACATGCCCCTGTCTTTGGAGACCTGGGCCTCGAAAGTTGCAGAGCCCGAAAAGTTGCAAGTCCCTGAGAGTGGTGCGTGGACTCGGTCCCATCGACCGTGTGTTACTGTCTCCAGACATGCAGAACCATGTAACCTTTCATATTTGGTACGTAGGTACCACTTTGGTGTCTCATGTAATTGAGTGTTACTTGTGGGCTAAAGTTTCGGATGTACCTTTGTTAGACCATTGCAGTGACTTTTAAGGCCAGAAGCTTAAGTGGTACGTTGCATGATACAAAGTTCTGCGATCACAGGCAGGCCTAGCCCCCACACTTTCTTCCCTGTAAAGCGGCCAGTTGACATGCAGGCCACATTCTTAGTTCTCAGATGGTGGTTCTGGTGAGGCAAGGACAAAAGTCAAACACACATGAAATGAACCTTCTCAAATGCCAGACACTGTATATAGGCAAATTCCCACTATGGTTTCTTGGCACTTAGCTTCAGCCTTCATTAAAGGAAAACGGCCAGTAGGTGGCAGCAATAGCTACATCAGACCCGATAGGCCATACTGTTGGGCCCAGGGATCCCTCCATATCTATGGGGGAGATTACTTTGCTACAGTACCTGTTTTGAGCACTAGGGTAGGAATTTAAGTTTTTCAGAGACATCACTCCCAGATCACACTATCTAGGAACTTTTTCCTTCCCAATCACAGCTCTGGCTTGGACATGGCAGACCTGTCTTAGTTAGGCATGCAGTCTTTGAAGCCGATTCCTTCCATGTTGCTACTCCTCTCTGGCTTCCATCTTGGTTTTCAGCCGCCTGCCAATCACTGCAGCCTTGGCTAGAGCAGTCAGAAAGCTTAGTCACAGCCGGCCAAGTCCATGTGTTTGTGCCTTTTGAATGTATGTTGTGTACCCACTGAGTAGGCTTGTCTCCACAGTTTTGACAATAAATAAAAAACAATGTGGTGGGGATGGGGAGATAGCTCAGCAGCTAAAAATACTGACTGCTTTTTCTAGAGGACCCGTGTTCAGTTCCCAGCACCCACATGGCAGCTCACACCTGTCTTTAACTCTAGTTCCAGAGTTTCTGGCACTCGTACATGCAGACAAAACACCAGTGAACATAAAAATGTTATCTTTCAAAATATATCTCAACAATACTCACATCTTGTTCCCTTCTTTATTTCATTTTGCCTGGAATGAAACTGTCATTCCTGAAGCCAACCTGAAGTCAGTGACAAGACAGTTAGAAGCATACACTGTGGGACTGAGCAGAGAGACTAAGGAATCAGGTGCCAGATGGCACAGTGAAGCTACCCTAATACTCTGGACAATCTACCTCTGATAGTCAAGTAAAATAAAACCTGCTTAAGTCACCAGATTTTGGATTTCTGTTATAAAAACAAAAACAGCAAAATACAGCTCATCTTAATTGTAAGATTATGGAAATGTTAATAAAATTGCAAACTATAAGGATGACCAAAACTATCAATATTTGCACATACAAGCATCCTTGGCGGTTTTAGTCATGTTTTACCAGCCACACAAGAACCAGATCATTCCAAATATACAGATTTTACCAGAGGATAGGAACAAGGCCGTCATCCGCATGCTCATCTTTTGGGTTAGTATATTGTGATAGGAAAAGCTGCAGGTGTGTCTCATTCATGGACCTGGAGCAAACTGAAGTTATTCCTGACTTTCTTAAAGGTCTTTTTGGTTTCTTTTGAAACAGGCTCTCTTTGACTCAGTCTGGCCTGGTATTATTTATGTAGACCAGGCTGATCTCAAACTTACAGCCACTGAATGGTAGAATTATAAGTTTGATCTACCATGCCTGGCATTCATTTTTTTAAAAGTATTATTTATGTGTGTCTATGTATGCCTGAATATACCTGCAGAAGTCAGAGGAGGGTGTCAGATCCTCATGAACTGTTTGACTTGGGTGCTGAGAACAAATTTTGGACCTCTACACAGAGCAGCAGCACCCTCAAGCACCAAGCCGTCTTGCCAACTCTGTTTGTGGCATTTTGTAAAAAGATAGTAAGTCTTGACAAAATTGGGTTAAGTTTCATGAATTCGAGGTTCATTTATTGTTAAATTTACCATATCTGACCAGGTGGTGGTGGCAAAACGCCTTTAATCCGAGCACTCGAGAAGCAGAGGCAGGCGGATCTCTGTGAGTTCAAGACCAACCTGGTCTATAGAGTAAGTTCCAGGACAGCCAAGATTATACAACGAAAACCTGTCCCCCCACAAAAGAAAGGAAGAAAGAAAGAAAGAAAAACAATTTGAAGTTTAGTGAAGAAAAACTTAGAACCCTCATGGAAAAACATTCAACAAGCCTAGTGTTTACTCAAATTGCTTAGTAAACTCAAGATAGAAGGGGTTGATTTTCCATGGTTTAAAGATGTTTTCCCATCATTAGGGAGACAGATCTCTGAGCCTCACTGGCTAGCCAGCCTAGCCTAGTCACTAAGATCCAGTAAGAGATCCTGTCTCAAATGGCGTGTTCCTTGAAGGATACATGAGGTTGACCTCTGATCTCCACATGCACTCAGGCATATGAGCATGCACACGCATGAACACATAGAAATCCAAAATAACCAGTAGAACGAGAAACCTAACTAGCCTGGATGCTTGTCAAGTGAGGAGAGGTAGGTGACAATCCAATCACAGAGTCTGGGATAGTTAAAGACCATGGGGCTTGAAAACGGATATAAAGAAGACAGTGGGGCTGAAGGCAGAGCCAAGAACAGACACACAAGCTTAAAGTAGAATCTTGACTGGAAGATGGGTGTGGTGGTGAGCCTGCAGTCCCAGCCCTTGGAAGCCTTGGGCAGGAGATTGAGAGAGTGAAGCCAGCCTGGACTACGTAACAAAACACTTAAGAGGAGGGAAAGGAAACTTATTTGGGTCATAAATAGCATGACAAAAACTGGATGGACCAGCCAACAAAATGGTATTGCTTCAATGGTTATCCGTGTGAAAAGATATTCATCTCCAGTTGGCACACACGCATGCCCTGGACTCCTTTCCAGGTGGATTAGACCTAACTCTGGCAGGCTAACCTTTTACAGCGGTAAGAAACCATAGGGGAGAGAAGGCTTTTCTGAGAACAATATTTAAGTGCACACCAGACAGGAAATGACTGGTAAATTAGTCTCCATTAAACTTTAGAACTAAGTAGTTCACAAAAGGGAAAAATCTAATCCAAAGCCTGGAAATATTTGCAATGCATATTACTGTCAAGGGATAGAATCAGAATACATAAAAACTTCTATGAATCAGTCACCTAAAGGCAACCAATAAAACTGGACAAAAGTCCTAAATTGGCATTTTACAAGAGAATAAGGCCATAATAAATGTAGGGGGAAAGCTCATCTTAGTGGCAATTACAAAACAGCAAGTTAAATTTGGAATGAAATGTGATTTTTAAGTCTTTAAAGAATGCACAAATTAATAAATCAGACAGTATCAAGTGGATGTGGGATAAAGAAATCCGTAGGTGCTGCGATTGCCCAAAGTGAGACTGTGTTAACACCGGAAAAAATGTGTGCTGTACAGTTGATGCTAATAGCATCTAAGCTGGCCGGTTTGCTCCTAGACACAGACCCCAGAGAAAACATAGCTCAGATGTTCCAGGAGTCACACAAGAATGTTCATAGCAGCCTGGTTGCCATAGCAAAGCAGTGAAAACACTCTCCGTGTCCAAGACTAGGAGAATGGAGAAATTCACAGGAGGGAAAACGAATGAACTCCAAGACCAGGCCGACTCAGTCCAGGGACCTGATTTGGAGTAAGAAAAGTAAATCATAACGGTGAACAGAAAAGTAAGCCACAACTGAAAGATCAAACCTGCAAAATGCAGTAACATATTTAGGCAAGTGAGGTACCTGTCAGTACGGTACAGAAAGCCAAGAGAATGATAAAGAAAAAATTCTTGAGATGGTCATCTTAGGCAGGAGAAATTATTTTTTTCTGTCACCACATAACTACCCCCGACTTCACTTAGATATTAACTTCACTTAGAGATGGTAGATAATAAGATATATTCACTTATTAGCAATTAGTTTCTAGGGACCAGGAGCCTGGGTTTGCCATCTCAAGAACTCTTCTAAGCAGCGTGGAGCGGCATGGTTTCTGATGGGGCTGGAGGCAGTTGAGGATCTGCTTCCACTCCTTCCTGTAGGAACTGCCAGGCCTCGTCCCGCCATTGCTGGGCTAAGGGTTCTGGATCTGTAGTAGCTTAGTCTTGATTCCTGAGCTCAAGGAAGCTCTAAACCGCTAAACACTTTCCCATACTGCCCATGGGAGGAACAACCTGATGCTGCACTTCTGGGAGCCACTCTCTGTAGCACTTCATCTTTCCCCACCGGCTGGTCATACCCTACCCGTCTCCTGGACAGGTTGGCTCACCCAGCAAGTAGCAGACAGGGCTTTTTCCCTATTTCCATCCAGGCACCTGAAAGAGGCCCAGCACATGAGCAGTTAACACAGCATGGACCAAATGTTTGGATGCAGTCAGTAGTGGTGAAATGTGGTTGTCATGAAAAAGGAGTAAAGGATGTAAAGTTCCCAGTGAGTCAGGGTTATATAGAATGGTGTGTGTTGTGTGTGTGTGTGTGGGGGGGGGGATCACTTTTAAAACCTTTTGAATTTCAGATAACAGGTTGTATATTTGTGGTTGTTTAAAATACCCATCATTATTGGGAGGCGTTTCCTTCTTCCAAATGAGATTTATCATCTTGAAAAAAATTAAAGCCTGGTGATAGTGGTGCACATCTTTAATCCCAGCATTCGGGAGGCAGAGGTAGAGGCAGGTGGATCTCTGTGAGTTCAAGGCCAGCATGATCTACAGAGCGAGTTCCAGAACAAGCTTCAAAGCTACACAGAAGAAACCTGTCTCAGAAAACCAAAAAAAAAAAAAAAAAAAAGTTGCTTAATATGTTAAATGTTCTTCATTTATTAGGTCATTTGTTAACATCCTGATACATTTACTTGGTGTGTGTGCATAGGCACACTTGTGTGTTAGGCAATGGAGTGTATGAATGTGTCCACACCCTACTCTCAGGACATGTTTGCTGTGTATATGGATGGCAAGGAGGGATTGAGGCTCCTAATCAGCAGACCTTAAACCGAGAGGCTATCCTGGGCTATTAAGGCAAGCCTCGTTCAATCACAAGTGCCTTTGTAATTGGGAAGAATGAGTGAAAAGAGACGGTAGAAATTATCAGCTCTGGTTGGTTTTTAAGATGAGGGAGGCCTTGCGCCAAAGAATGCAGGCAAATTCTGGAACCTGAAAAGGCAAAAAACCAAAAATCTGCTGCAGTTTCTAGAAAAGAATGCAGCCTAGCGGGACCCATCTCCGACCTCTGACCTTCATGACTGAGAGACAGTACGTCTGGGTTCCTTAGAGCCACTAGAGTGGTGTGTTAGCTTTCTTTTGCAGTGACACGGTTGTTGTAAGAGCTGCTTTTTCATTTCCCAGCTGCCCAGACTCCTAAAGTAATCACACAGAAACTATATCATTTAAAGCATTGCTTGGTCCATTAGCTTTAGCTTCTTATTGGCTAACTCTTACATAGTAATTTAACCCATTTCATTAATCTGTACATCGCCACATGGCTGTGACTTACGGGGCAAAGTTCTGTCCAGCATCCATCTGTCTCTGGCGGGGCTACATGGCTTTTCTCTTTGCCTTCCCTCTCTCAGCATTCAGTTTAGTTTTCCCTGCCTACCTCCATTCCCTGTGCAGGCCCAAGACAGTTTCTTTTTTCATTAATCAATACAAGCAACACATAGACAGAAGGACCTCCCACACCACATGGTACCTGAGAAAATCACTTTATATGGAGTAAGGTTTATTTTGGCTCATGGTTTTGAAGGCTTCATTCAATCAGTGGTCAGTTGATTCCATGGCTTTTGGGCCAATGGCACAACAGAGTATCTGAGCAAGTGTACATGGGTAAGAAAGCTGCTCAATTCAGGGCAGCTGGAATCACAGGAGGGGCTAGGATCCCAGCATGCACTACAAAGACTCCCTGTGGAGCCTAGTCTTGGTTGTCCGCTTGACATACCTGGGAAAAGGGAACCTCTATTGAGGAACTGTCTTCATTAGATTGGCCTGTGCGCATCTCTGTGGGGGCATTTTTTTGATTGCTACTTTATGGAGGAGAACTCAGGTCACCGTGGGTAGTTCCCACCCCTGTTGTGGAATGTTATTTTAAAATGTGTTGCTTTTGTTTATACTATGGAACATTTGTTTTAATGATGCAAAGATGTGTTACATTCTTTTATGCTCCATTTGTTTAACTCTGTGAAGCTGTGTTACTTTGTCTAAAACACCTGATTGGTCTAATAAAGAGCTGAACAGCCAATAGCTAGGCAGAAGAAAGAATAGGCGGTACTGGCAGACAGAGAGGATAAATAGGAGAAAAGGAGAGAAAGGAGATCAACAAATGAGAAAAAAGGAAGAGGAGGATGCCAGCCACACAGTCAGACACAGAATAATAAGAAAAAAAAAAGATATATAGAAATAGAGAAAGGTAAAAGCCCAGATGCGAAAGGTAGACGGGATAATTTAAGAAAAACTGTCTAGAAACAAGCCAAGCTAAAGCCGGGCATTTATAAGTAATAATAAGCCTCCATGTGTAATTTATTTGGCAGCTGGGTGGCGGGCTTCCAAAACAGCAAAGAGCCAAAAGAGGAAAAAACAACAACGTTACACCCCTGAGCAGGTAGTCCTGAATTGTATAAACAAGCTAAGTGAGCAAGCCAGGGGAAGTGAGCAGTGAGCGGGTTTCAAACCCGGAACAAATGGCTCATGTGCCTATTTACCGTATCAAAGCTGCTGCTGGACAGGGAGATTCTCCCAGCAATGCTCAACCCCTGCTTGTTACAGGGCCCTCCTGGCTCGTACCCTGCTCCCTACCCTAAACTTCTCCAGCTCAGGGGCTGGGCTGCCCTTCCCCCAGCCGCTCTTCCCTATGTAATGTAATTCAACCATTTTGGTTACCAGGTCTTTTCTTCTACTCTTTGGGCGTCTTGACTGCTGGACCTGGTTCCCCTCTTTCCCACCTCCCCACCCCCCCCCCCCGCTTCTCCTCACATGACACACAGTCCTTGACGTGTCCACTGTGGACTCCCCCAGATGTCCCTGCCTCTGGCTATGCTCTCCCTCGTATCTGTTCTGATGGAAGCTTCACCCCAGTCCCTGGCATCCATAGGCCCAAAGAGTCTGGAATATCCGAGTGGAAGTTCCACTCCAAGCCCCCTCCCCCATCTCTCTCCAAACCCTGCCACATTTTAGAAAGCCCCCAATGATGGCCTCCCTCCCCCAGAGATGCTCAAGACCACTCCCACAGGGTATTTAAACTGCCCCCTCCCCAGAAAACAGATATGTGGTTTTCCAGTCTTTTTCCCATCTTCTTGGGGCGGGGAGCTGGAAAATCATCCATTAAACCTGGGCTTTTTCTAGTTCAGTTGGATTGTTGCGTTGGCGGAGAGGTTTATCGGGGTGCAGAGACTTTTCATTATCTTTAATAAACTTCTCCTCCACCATACTTAGGAGCAGCCATGCCCTCTCTTTCCTTCCCAGTGTTCCTCCCTACAATCTGCTTCAGTTCCTGCTCTGGCTTCCCTTCAGGATGGGCTATGTGCTGTAAAAGCTAACTAAGTAAGCCCTTTCCTCCCCAAGTTGCCCTAGGTCAGAGCGGTTTATTACAACAACAGCAAAGCAACCAGGACTACCCCCAGTGAATTCCTCCCAGTAGCACTAAAGCTGGGAACCCAAACCCTTAACAGGGGAGTCCTTGGGAGGCACTCAAACTCCAAACTACCGCATTGGTCCAAGCAACTACACAGTGTGCAGATCCTTTATGAATTTTTATGCAGATTTTCCCTTCTAAGTTTCTTGTTTTGTTTCACTTTGATCATTTAACAGGGATCAGCACATTATTTCATATAATCACAATACAGTGGTCCAGTTCAGGAAAACTGGTATCTGGCAGTATAGCTAGCGATGTTCAGCACATGCTCAGTTGTGCCTGTCCAGTTCACACGTAGTTATCACATCTTTTTGAAACACTTATATTTTCTAAACAGGCTAATTCTTGTGCAGGATGACCCACACTTATACACTTATAGCCTGTCTTATTTGTTCTTATGCTTACATTGACATTGTATGGGAGGGAAGGGATACCACAGGAACAGTTTCGTGTTGTTACAGGGCATTTTTAATTTTAAATTGTATTTGTTATTATCACGTGTGTATCTACATGCATATGATGTGTTCCACGGGATGCATGTGTGAAGGTCCGATGACAACCTTCAGTTCTCTCTTTCCACTGTGGGTCCCAAGTGTGAAGCTCAGGTTGGCAGGTTTGCAAGGGGTTTTGTCCTCGAAGCCATCTCCATGGCCTCTCGTAAGGTACTTAAAGAGCTGGTAATTCCTGAAGCAATTAGAAAATAATTACCAGGGCATCTCAGTTCACGAATTGGGTGAAGGATTGATCCTGAGGAAGCCATCCAGTCCAGTGTCTCACCACGTTCCTAACTGAAAGGACTTTAAGTACATTAAGTAGGCAACACCCACCCTCAGTCTCCAGGGGGCGCCAGCACCTGCTGTGGGGTACAGAGCCACTATCTGGTCTCCAAGGAGTTTCTTCCTGCCCTTAGAGGCACAGGCACCAGGAGCCTACAGAGCATGCCCAGAGGAGTGACCCTAGACGTATAGAAAACACTCCAGATGCCAGCAGTCTGATAAGTTGTACTCATTGAAACACAAAGGAAATAAGAAATTATTTTATAGCCTTATGTAGTAAAAGCCAATTAAATGTAGTTTGAGTAAATATATTTACCATTAGGCATTTACCCAGCAATAGCACTGTATTTAGGCTAGGGGTAGTGGCTCATGGCCACAGCCCTAGCCCTTGTGAAGGATAGCCATAAGTTTGAAGGCAGCCGGAGGGACACAGTGAGTTTCAGGTTGGCCTGTGCTGCAGGGTGAGACCCTGGGTCATGAAACAAACCAGTGAGCAAAGCCCCATCCTATCAGTGCTGTTGAATAAATCCAGACTTGTGTGGCATATTAATTAGTTTATGATTGAACGTTGTAATTTAGGTAGGATGAGATTGTAATGTTGGAAATAGCAGCCAAGTATTCCCAGAGTCCCCATTTCCCAGAAAAAGGGTCTACAAAATATTGACACTGTATCTTTAAAAGCAATTTAATTCTTATCTAATTGCAACTCAGACAAGTACCCTCTTCATCTCCCTCTAAGCCCCTTCCTCTTTCCTGAGATGGCATTTTACACTGACTTGAGTGGCATTAGTGCAATACTTTGCCACGCCACTAAGCAAACCAAGGATTTAAAGTAATATTGTGTTTACTGGTGCAATTTGCTCTTCGTTCCCTGGGGTTTCAGTTTAAAGCAGGTGGGACAGAGAAGAACCCAGGCCTTCAGTAGCCACCCCAGCCCCTCCCTTATCTATCACTCATTGAGATTGTTCATGGCCTGGGGAAGTATGGGATGCGATCATCAACTTTCTTATTTATTCCTCTATATTCAGCAAGTGTCTGCTGAATTAGACAGGTCCTGGAAGAGCTAGCTGGTGTTTGGAACTTCTTCCTTAGCTCTTCCTTAGCGTCTTAGACCTGTGCTCCTACTAAACCCCGGAAAGAGCTGTTCTATACTCCGGAGAGTACTCCAGAAATAGCCACCCTATACCTCTGGAGAGAGCTGCACTATACCCCGGAGACAGCCACACTATACCCTAGGAGAGAGCCGCCCTATACCCTGGAGAGAGCCGCACTATACCCAGGAGACAACTGCACTATACCCCAGAGAGAGCCACCCTATACCCCAGAGAGAGCCACACTATACCCTGGAGAGAACCGCCTATATCCAGGAGACAGCCGCACTATAACCCAGAGAGAGCTGGCTCTGGCCAGCGAGCTAGTCTAGAAAGGCCTTGAGGAAGAGTCCGGATTTACCTTGTGCTCCTGGAGTTCCATATTTGGGAAATGAGACAGATACCAAGAACAGGAAGTCCCGCCCACGGCACCCACAAACTACAATATTCAAAAAGGCAGTGCACTCCTGTGCCCTACATGAAACGAGGAGGGGGAACAAAGTCATTCAAACAGCCAATGACCTACCAGTAGATCATCTGAGAGGATCACATGATTTTCCAGTCCCAAAAGGTCTCCAAACCCAGAGTCTGTCACCCACTGTGGAAACTTGAGTAAGTTATATTCTTTTTTTCCCCAACAACTATAAAGCTAGATGATGGAACATAACACACAGGGCTGTTCGGAGCATAAAACTTGATAAGCACTTGTGCAAAGAAAGGCCTGATGCACAGAGGAAAAGCCATCAAGTACTGCGCCCTTCTGGTCCCAGGTGAAGGAAAGAGCTGGAGGCAGCGTCCTCCAAATACCAAACCATCTTTACATGCTTAGAGAACCTTCTGGCCTCCGCCTTTGTTGTTTCAAGAAACAAGACAAAACTGGCTTCGGAAAGGAGAGAGAATCGGTAAAGAAAGTATTTTTAATGATTGGAAAGTGAAAAATATATATGAAAACTATGAGAAACTATTTAAGTCAGTTAACTGAGTACTTATTTGGTGTCTATGGACAGGGGAGCAAAACCATAATGTATAAATTCACCTGCCAAAAGTTCTGCACGGCCAAGGCCACGTTGAAAGTGGAGAATGAATTGGGTGTGGTGGCACACGCCTTTCATCCCAGCAGGGGCAGACCAGTCTCTGCCTGGTCTGCAGAGTTCCAGGACAGCAGAGTAACACAGAGGAACCTTATTTTTTTAAAAAAAAAAAAAAAAAAAAAAAAAAGAACAGATGGAAGGAAGAAAGAAAGAAAAAAAGAGGAAAATAAAGAAGACAGATGAGGGTGGGCTGTCAGAGCTTTGACAGAAACAGTACAGTTGTTGCATTTGCTGCTTCCTCCCAAGCCTGTGCTCCTGGGGCCCTGAATTAAGAGCTGGCTGTGTGACTTCATGTGGAGCCTGTCCCCCATACCATGTCTCAGCTGAGCAGTTGCTGGTGCACATATGCTTCAAAGTCAGGCGTTTTCCCCCAGCAAAGCTTCATTAGACTGTAATTTGACAGTATCTAATTGAAGAAATTGGTTAGCAGTGGCTAGCATTGGGCTGTGTGTTTCAGGATAAAACAGACATCGTGTTAATGACCGTGATCCTTACTCTGTGCTAGGTCTTTTAGAGATCTGGGATTCAAGTTGTTAAGCATCTCAAAACACAGCTGTTGACGCACCAGCAGTTTCCCAGGGTCGCCTTCTTTCTCATCCCACAGATGGGGATGATGAGAAGATCCTGGAGCCACTGCTGGGATCCAGGTCGAAAGGCATCTGGAAGTAGAAGGCACACCTCTTGTTGAGCTTGTTCTGCAGGCTGCAGAGATCAGTGACTTTAGAGAGCTGCCTTCCGCCAGTGGAATTCAGCAAGGACACGGCAGTGCTGTCCTGCCTTGTGCCTAGCAGGAGTTTGTAGTGTCCCGTGAGACACCCCCCCCCACCTGGATGGAACACCTAGTCTTGACACTCTCTATAAACACAAGATATTTCTGTGAGCTTCTAATACGTAAGGCATTTGTCTTATTAGATTGTAAGTTTCTCGAGGGACACTTGCCATTTCAGAAAGTCACAAAACCTGTGGCAGTACCAGGTCTGTATCTGATTGAAAAATAGCTCACCCTTGAATTGGCAGAGCCCTACACGAGGTGAATCTGCCTATCAGGATTGGCACCTGACTGCAGCTAGTCCAGCTGTACCCAACCATTCACATACTGAAGAACACATCAGTACAAGCCACTCCTTTGTGTTTCTCCTGTATGGTGGGTATAGTTATGTATTACAATGTGCCCTGGCTTAACAATATCATGACCTATCTTTTTAATTGTTGTTAGTTTAGTGACAAGGTCTCACTGTGTAACACAGTTTGGTCTGAAACTTAGTGTATAGTTCAAGTTGAGCTCAGACTTACTCTGCAGCCCAGACTAACCTCTAATTCACTGTCATCCCTGATGACCTTGAACTGTGACCCTCTTGCCTCAGTCTTCTGGGTGCTAGGACGTGCACTACCACTCCTGACAAGACTTGGGGGGGGGTTGTTTTAAGACTTAGTTATTTATTATATACACAGTGTTCTGTATGTATGCCTGCAAGCCAGAAGAGGGCACCAGATCTCATTATAGATGGTTGTGAGCCACCGCGTGGTTGCTAGGGATTGAACTCAGGACCTCTGGAAGAGCAGCCTGTGCTCTTAGTTTCTGAGCCATCTCTCTAGCCCAAGACCTGGGGTTTTTGACAGTGGTGCAAAAGCAACACCTATTTAATAGAAACAACATTGCAAGTTTTGCATTTTGGTTCTTTCTGTAGCTAGACAGGAAGTGGTGTGGAAGTCTCCTGCTGGTCTGGGAGCAGCAGGGAGCCACAGCCCACCCACCCCGAGAGTGATCTGTTTCACAGTGTGCTGGGTGCGTGATGTTTGTTACACAGGGTGTGTTAAATGCGTTTTCCACCTATGGAATTTTCTGGGTATGGTGGATTTATCAGAATGTAACCCCATTTTAAGTTGAGGGACATTTGCATGTGTATTTGAGTATACTGTAATTTCAAGATGATAAGGAGGACCCCCACAAAATCTTTCAAATGGAAGGGGGAGTTTTACCATGAAGCAAGGCTGGAAGCCTGTGAGCTGAGGGATCGCCAAGGGTCTAGTTCTCTCTTGCTCCTGCTTTTTTTCTTTTCTCCTCCCCTTGCCCCAGACGAGACTTCGTGTGTCCCAGGCTGGCCTCAAACTCTCTACATAGTACAAGATGACCTTCAACTTGTGAACTTCCTCCCTCCACCTCCAAAGCTCCGCTTTCTGTGGTGCTGGGGATCTAACCAGAGCTCCGTGCAGGCTAGCCAGCAGTCTGCCTGCCAAACCCTTCTTCTGCATCTGATGCTTATCTATAACCCTGCAGCAAAGTACCCTAATAAATGGCTCAAATGAGACAGAGGTCTGTTTCTATTTCTCATAAATGAAATTCAGAGAAAAGTGATTGCAGCTGGCATGGCAATTCCGGCAGTCGCTGGGGACCCGGCTTCCTCCTAGGCTTCTGTTCCCTTATCTTTAATGTCAGGGCTTTCATTTTCAAGACTGGGTCCAAGATGACACGGGAGCGTTGGTCTTCACAATCACAGGCTATGCAGGAAGCTAGGAATGGCAGGAGGGCAAAGGGGTACCTTGCAGCTGTCTATCCTCTCCGAAGGAGCTTATGCAGAAGCCCAATCCAACAGCTGCCCTTCATCCTTTCGCCCCATCTCCTGCACAAGAGGCTGGGAGTGCCGTCTTTTCGCTGACGTGCATTGTTCTATAGACAAAATCAGGAGTGATTCAGAAAGGAAGAAAAAACGTTGGCGTGGCATTTAGTGAACTCAGTGACTTGCTCAGTGTGGTATTAACGTAGAAATACGGCCCTCCCCAGATGTGGAGAGCGGATGGCCTTCCAAAGAACAAAGGCTGTGCCGCTCAAGAGACGTAACGTCTCCTTGTGGCCTCTCCACCGAATTGCGTGCTGATTTGAGCCACATGACAGCATCTGGGCTTCCATATCTGTACTCAGAGGACGGAAACAGAACCTACCTTCTAGGGTCACCATGAACTTTAAAGAAAAATGTGTTCACAAAGGGCCCTGCCAAAGCCCCAAATCACCATTCTCCTCCTCCTGCCCAGTTACTCACTGAACAATAGCAGCGCTGGTCCCTCTGTAAGGAGGAAACCCCGTGCACTGTCCCCCTCCCGGCTCCGTGAGCAGAGGAAGCCGGTGTCTAGGAAAACACCCTCCTCACACCTGTCAGCTCTTGGCCCCTGCCTCTGCGGGAAGGATTCGGAGACAGCTGGGTTTGGTTTTTCTGGGCTCTTCTCCACGATCCTTTCCGGCAGGGCCAGCCAGAGGCCAAACTGTTGAGCGTAGTCGAGCCCCTTGCAGCATCTGCCTCCCTACACAAGCAAGGCTCTGACTGGTGACTCTGTAGGCTTCTCGGCCCCTTCCTGTCCACAAGGGACTTCTCTCCCTCAAGCCACCAGGGGAGCCAGGGCTCCTTGGAAACAGGGCCTGGTGCAGAATCTATACAAGTCTGGGATAGCTCATATCCAGAGGGTACAGAAGTTATCACAAAACCAGATCTAGGAGAAGGGACATAGAATCCAACAGGAAGGCCAACCCTTATGAGGACCAAAGATAAGATGACTTGTACATCACAATCAATGATCAACATTTGTGGAAACATAGTTTTAATACATTTTATTTTTAGCTTGTTTCATGTGCAGTGTACGTATGCCATGTATATGTATATATGCATGTATGTGCATGTGTGCATACACATGCATAAGGGGGCCAGAATTTAACTTCAGGTATCTTCATTGTTTTCTACCTTATTCTTTGAAGTGGGGTCTTTCATTAAACCCAGGGCTCTCTGATTCAGCCCCATTGACTGGTCACAAGCCTAGGGATCCATCTGTCTGCCTCCCCCGCACTGAGATTACAGGTGTACATGGACAAATGGGACGTTTTACGTGGGTTCTGAGGATCTGAACTTGGGTCCTCAACAAGTTCAACAAGCTTGCTCAACAAGCACTTACTGACTGGGCTATCATCTCCTCAACCCTCCAGTTTTTATTGTTTGTTTGTTTTGTTTTGTTTTTCGAGACAGGGTTTCTCAGTAGCTACGGCACCAGTCCTGGAACTACCTCTGTAGACCAGACCGGCTTCGAACTCAAAAGACCCACCTGCCTCTGCCTCCTGGGTGCGGGGATTAAAGGCGTGCGCCACCGCCGCCTGGTAGTTTTAATGCTTTAGATGACAGTGAACTCTTATTGTATTTTCTTGTTTAAGGTTGAAAGGTCAGTGTTCTGAGAGAAGGTAAATGAAAGAATCAAGTAGAAATATTTATTCTGTCCTTATTGGGTAGACTATATATCAAAGTAATCAAATAATTGAAGCTCATTTTATCTTTATTGAATAATCATAGCTGGTAATTGTTTGAATCAGAACTCTCTGGCTCCCCACTTTTTGCAAGCCCTATTGGCATCAGGGATCTGAGCCACAGCCATTCTTGTCCTGAAGCATCGAGGTGAAAGGTGAGGCCATCCAAAGACGGAAGAGCTTTCAGCTTTGATCAGAGCTAACGCTGACGAAAAGTGCACTGTCTAGTGCCCCACGCTTCTAGGTGAGTGGCCATAGAACACACACAGCACCCCAGGGAAAACCTCCTCCAAAGAGTGTTTAACCTGACAGAGACCCAGCCCCACTCCCCGTCATCCTCCCCCACAGGGATGAAAGAACATGCTAAGAAACAGTATGGGGATACAATCCTTCAGGGCCTAGGGGCTGAGCATCTGCAGGGAAATGGGTCTGTTTACATAGTGAGAAGTAGAGGAGGATGCTGACGGAGGGTAAGATAGTTGTGGGAGACACTGGGGACATCTAAGCCATAAATGCGAGAAGAATAATTAGAGTCTGATTTGGAAAAGCCAACAGCAGAAAGACAGTCAAGACAAAGGGGGAACCATGAAGGTGGGCTGGACAGGCAATAGCTAATAGATCTCCATGATTTGGAATACAATAATGATATTTTCTAATTTCTTAATTTTTAATATAGATGTATCCAAGTTCTATTATTTTATTGAGACCTTCACATGAGTGCTGCATCTACACCGCCCCGAGCCCCCAAAATCCTTTGCGTGCCCCTCTTCAAGCTTCAAATTGATGTTGTCTTCTTTGTTACTGTTATATGAATATACAACCTACTGTGTCCATTTGGTGTTGTTCATGTGCACACGTGTCCAGGACTGACCACGTGGGACTGGATAACACCTCTGTGGGCGCTGCCCCTGGAGGAAACTGCTCTTCCATCTCTCAGCAGGCACTGGTACCTGCGGCTCTTTATCTCTAGGAAGGACCCAGTGGAATCTTTCCTGTTCACACTGGCATACCAGCAAGTGTTGTTATTAGGCCAATCTCACTCCTTTTTTTTTTTTAAGTCTTTGTTGGAGATGAAACGATGTAATACCTGGGTTCACTTTAAAATGCTCCAGAAAAAAAAAAAAAAGCAAACAGAAAGTGAGAGAAGAGAGGAAAGATGAAAGTGCACCAGGAAGTGAGGGGCATACCCTCCCGCTGGGGAGGTGGGCAGCAGCCTACACACCTGTGCTCAGCCCCTCCAAGGCCTTCCTGGGCCTAATGATAAAGGGTCTCGACTGAACAACGTGATTAGCCCTCCCACCTCACTTGAGGTCGCAAAGAACAGATGGTGGCTTGGGGGACACAGGAAAAAGGAAGCTGATGGGCTTACCCAAAACCGGGTTGCTGAAGCGCCCCACACACACACACACACTGAGCACATTGATCTCTCACCCCTACTTTGTGAGTTTCTTCATCAGGAAGCCGAACCACTGGAGACCAGCTACCCCTCTGCCATTTTTCTGTTTTCGGGGCTCTCCATTCCCAATGAGCCAGCAGTTGCCCCAGATACTCCTTGTTCCTGGCTGACTTGAGTCAGTGTGGACTCTCTGAACCTATCCCTGGGATTCGGGGATTGAATACTGTGAGAGGGTAGCTTGGTCAGCCATCCACCCCCGGTGCTAGGCAGCTTCTCTTGACCCACAGCAGGCTGTCAGTGGGGCAGGTAACGTAACCTACTAATGCTACCAAAGGGGCGGCGGGGGTAGGGAGGGGACGTGAGCCTTGACAAAGAGGACACGAGATGCCCCTCCATCTCTTTACCACTTGTCTCCCATTCCTTGGCTGTAAGTGAAGATGCTGCTGCTTCCCAGAGGTCTCAGGGGGATCTGTCAAACTCCTGCCAGTCAAGCCTGTGATGACAGGAACTGTTCTTCTCTCTCTCTCTCTCTCTCTCTCTCTCTCTCTCTCTCTCTCTTTCTCTCTCTCTCTCTGTCATGGGCTTGTGTCCAGTCCCTTTTGTAGACAGCATCCTTAAGCCTTCAGGGTCCCCTGAAGCGTACACATGTGTTCATTCTAACCTCCATGGTATCTCACCGTCTTCTCCGCCACTGGTGGCAGGGAGCCCTAGAACTGACAATTGTAATTACAACAATAAAATTAGGAGACCGATGTATTCTGCTACGTGGACACTGAGTCGGCCACCATGAGGCTTTTGCAGAATTCAGCCAGTTGACCTAGCAGATTGGCTGCATTTCAATCTAAATATTCTTGATCAAAACTCTTTAAAAAAAATTTTAAAACATCTTAAAACATTTTATTATAATGTGGCTGGGTCTAGGCAAGTGGTGTGGCAGCTGGCTTCATTCATGCCACTTTGAATATCACAGGGTAAGGAACTTTTAGCATTTTGCCTTTTTTTTTTTTTTCAAGACAGAGTTTCTCTGTAGCTTTAGAGCCTGTCCCGGAACTAGCTCTATAGACCATGCTGGCCTCGAACTCCCAGAGATCCGCCTGTCTCTGCCTCCCAAGAGTGCTGAGATTAAAGGTGTGCGCCACCACCACCCGGCGCATTTTCCTTTTCTTTGGACCTAAATTGTTTACAAGAAGCCACGAGCTTATCATTTGCCGTCTAGAAATAATCTCATGGAGTAGATCAAACATGTGGAGTTTGGGGAGCAGACCTACTGCTTGAAATCCTGAGCATGCTAAGCATTTCTGAGTCCCACTTTCCACATCTAAAAGGAGGGGGGCAGAATTGAACTGTGGCAATTAAATGGAGAAATTGGATTTTCCCACGAATGGCCATTTCCCCTCCCTTCTGTGTGCCATTGTTTCCGGGGTATAGTGTGCCTCTGAGGCCAGCAGGGCAGGACTCCCTGTGGGGACTGGGCTATGTGACTTACCTCCTTTGTGTATACCTTTTGTCCGCCATCTGTCCTGAGAGCCCAGGCCAGCTGCCACATGAGCTTAGCCTGCTCCCCCACTGCCAGCCTGGGTGCTGTATAGGGCCTTCTTCTAAGTAATGTCCAGGATGCCTGGCTTTGCCTAGGCCTGTGGCTCTCTCTGCCTCAGAGACAAGCCCAGATGGACCAGCATGGAAAGGAATGTGGGGGACAGAGGATTTGCCACAGTGCCCTGGACCCTCCCTCCTTTGATCCTTGCTGTTGAGCTCAGATCTTGGCAATGTTTGCTTACAGGGCGGTTCTAACCATGTGTGGGGACTGAGCAGACAGAATCCTATGTGTGTTAGGACCCACACTGCATATACAGCTCATGCTGGCTTCTTGCAGCTAGTCTGTTAGGGGTATGCTTTAAGGAAGTAAAAGGGGTATGCTTTACTTGACTCTTGCAGTAACGGGATTAGGCTCTGCACAGGGAGAACTTGTGGGAAGACCCAGGATGTACAGGGGACAAGAAAGATGAGGGGAGGAAGGGAAGTAGAAACGAGTAAGGGAAAAGAATGGTCTTAAATACTGCGAGCGGCAGTTTCCATGTGTATTTCCCCGCATAAATAAGACTTTGAACACTCAGGCATTAAAGTTTCAACTTCAGACGAGACACAAAAAAAATCCCTAAGCAAATTTGCCTTCACTGGGAAAGAAATCAGATGAGCGCTTTGTGGAAGATTGTGGCAGATTTGTACATCTGATTGTCATTGACAGTTCTGTGTGGCCAGCAGCTTTTTCCTCAGTAAAGAGCAGGAAATGGCAACTCAGAGAAGGCGAGTGAATTTGCCACAATCACACAGGTGGCAGATGGCAGCCGCTGACTCAGGCCCAAGTTTGTCTGGCTCCAAAGCCTCTGCTCACCTCAGCAGACACCAGCCTCCTGTTAAACGTGCAGCATGATGGGGTGGGGTGTAGTTGCTGATGGGTGGGCTGAGTGTCTCAGTGTAGCAGGCCCACCTGACCTCAGTCTTCTTCCCTGGCAAGTGGGTGCACTGTGCATTCTATCATTCAAGGTGATTTTAAGCCTTAGTGAGATGTTTAGATATAGACTATATCCTGACAGTCTCCATGTAAATGCTTCCTTTTTCCCTCCTGTGCTGAGGTGCCTCAGGGATCTCCTCAGTGGAGAAGGGAAGCATGGGACAATTCTGGTCAAAAGAGCAGAAGACAGACAAGAAAAGAACAGGCCAGAGTGAAGAGGAGGAAATGAGGTGATCACAGGCAAGAAAGAGGAATAACTATGTACACAAACATGTACACACACACACACACACACACACACACACACACACACACGGGCTGAGTGCACCTGGAAGCATCTCCAGTGTGGCCCTGAATGGGTACGCCAAGACTGAGCGCTCGTTTCTCTCTCCATTCTCCGAAGGGAGCCTTCAGTCTTTCATCAATGCTATGGTGAGTTTGTAGTTTCCTAGTAGGTGTCACTTATCAGATGGAGAATTTTGCTTTGGGTTATTTTTATTCTTGGTTTTCTGAGAGGTTTTCAAAAATTGCAAGTGGGAATGAATTTTATTAATGATTTTCTTTGTGGTTTGAGATAACCAGAGTTCTATTTCGTATGTTGGTATCCTGAGGTACGTTGGCTGATTTCTGCATGTTGACTCAATCTTGCATTTCTGGCATAAATCTTACCTGGTCATATTATATTGCTATCTCTTAATATCTACTGTAGGATCAAATTTGCTGATTTAAAAGAATGATTTTCATTTTAAATATATGAATGCTTTGCCCACATGTGTGTCTGTGTACCACGTGAGTGCCTGGTGCCTACAGAGACCAGAAGGGCATTGGAGCCTCTGGAACTAGAGTTGTAGACAGTTGTGAGTTGTTGTGTGCATGCTGGGAACAGAATCTGGGTCCTCCCGAGAGTAACAAGTGCTCTTAACCACTGAGTCCCTAATATGCTGATTTTAAAAAGGATATTTGCCTTTGTGTTCACAGCAGTCTGTGTTTTTCTTTTCTTACTGTGTCTCTGACTTTCACAGTGAATTGGAAGGCCTTCCTTTTTCTGTTTTTCTGGAAGAGTCTATATAGAGCTGGCTTTATTTCCTCCTTAAAGGTTTAGTAGAAAACACAACTGTAACCATCTGGAACTGGAAATCTTTCGTGAGAATATTTTTAACTCAATTCAAATACACGCTTCCTGCTGATGGAGTTGGGCTGAGTCACCAAATGCACCAAGTTGGACATGGGGTCCTGTGTTAGCTTTTCACAGGTGTGATCATCACCTGAGAGGAACATTATAAAGGAAGGAATATTTATTCTGGTTTACAGTTTCAAAACTTTCATCCCAGGGTTTGTGTCTCCATTGTTTTGGGCCTGTGGGGCTTGTGGGACTTTCCATCATGGTGGAAGGCTATGGCGGACCAGCGCCTCACGGCAGCTAAGCATAGACAAACAGGCAGACAGACACGGCCCAGTGCAAGATATGGCCCCCAAGGAAGTGCCAGGCTCCACCTCCCCAAATTTCTAGAACCTTCCTATTTAATAGCTTCACAGGTAGGGACCAAGCTTTCAACATACGAGTCTGCAGGGGTGTTGTGTAACTGTTGTCCCAAAATTAAACATCCTCTCCCAGACAAAAACCCAGGAGGTTCAGGAAGATAACAAAACTTACAAGCCCCAGGATGGTGTGGGAAGTCCTTCTGTGTATGTGTTGCTTTTATTGGTTAATAAAGAAGTTTCTTTCTGCCAATGGCTTAACAGAATAAAGAGATAGAAGAGACACATCCAGAGAGAGTAGGTGGAGTCAGAGAGGAGCCATGTAGCTGCCAGAGGAGAAAGATGTGAGCCACCAGCTGGAATCTTGCTAGTAGGCCACTAACCTTGAGATAAAATATAAAATAATGGAAATGGGTTAATTTAAAATGTAAGAGCTAGCCAATAAGAAGTTAGAACATTATAATAGGCTAAGCAGTGTTATAATTAATACAGTTTCTGAGTGATTATTTCGGGTCTAAGCTGCTGGGAATGAACAAGCAGCCTCCCTCAACATAGCATCTCTTCTTTCATTTGTGAGAGTGATAATTTGTCTTGGTTAGTTTGACCAGAATTTTACCAATTTTATTTTTCTTTTTTAAAAAACGAAACCCTGGTGTTTCATTGATTTACATATTTATTTTTGTTTTCATGTTCACTAATTTATATTATTATCTTGCACACCTGAGTTTATTGTTTTCGTGGTAACTTAACTACTGAACTATCTCCTCACCCCTATGTTATTTTTATCATTCAACTGAAAATAAATTTAATTTTCTTTATGACTGTCTCATTAATTTGTGAGTTATGGAGAGGTTTGCTGCTTAATTTCCAAAGAGTGCAAGTCCCAGGCATCCTCCAGTTGGTGGGTTCTGGTTTAATTCTGTCACTCTCATGGGATCTGACTTTGCATTATGTAGCCTCTTTTAAACATGATTGGATTAATCTCATGATTCAGTGTATGGCCTACTTTCATTTTCCAGGTCCACTTAGAATGTATACTCTGCTCTTTGAAGGTGGAATTAAATGTCAGGTGGTTGATCTGTGTGATGTCAATGCATTCACGTTTATTGGAAGGCCTTTATAGTCTGTCTTGATGAACACACTCTGTGAACTTGAAAAAGCATGCATTGGATGGGGTGACATTGCTCAGCGGGTGAAGGCACCTGCTGCCCAGTCTTTGTGACCTAAATCAAATCCCTGGGGCCCAGAGGTGCACGTGTGCATTCACACACACACAATAAATAATGTTGCATAATTTAAAAGAAGAAACATGTATTCTGTAGGCATTCTGCAGCTCTCCCCAGATCAATATTGCTAATAGTGTTGATTAGATCTTTTCCCCCCTCAGAAGTTAAATTCTAGACTTGATGAAGTCATTTTTATAAATTTCCATGTTCTGACCCAGATTACCAATCCCTCAGGTGATGCGGGAGAATTGTCTGTATTCTGTCAATCATATTTTAATAAAATGCTGATTGGCCAGGCAGGCAGTATAGGCGGGAAAGCCAGACAGGAAGTAGGAGTGGAGCAAAGAGACTGGGAGTATTCTGGAAGCAGAGCTCCCTCAGCACTCCTGCGCAGATCACTGAAGAGGCAGCATGTAACTTGCCCAGCTGAGAAAGGTACAGAGCCATGTGCTAAAGTAGATAAGGATAATGGGGTAACATAAGTTATAAGAGTTAACAAGAAGCCTGACCTAATGAGCCAATCAGTTTATAACCTTATGGAGTCCTGTGGGTGATTTTCTTTGTTGCTTGCCGGCTGTTGGGGTACCAGGAGGGACAGAAACCCCAACAAGCCGGCCCTCATGTTACATATGGCGCCCAGACGTGGATAGGTGAGTCCACGGAAGGCCTGGGAGAGTTTGGGAAAGAGTAGAGTGGGGTATGTTTTCTTGGTGGCAGCAATTTTCCGGGTCTGCTCTGCTTGCTAGAGACAAGCAAATGCTCTCATCTAAGAGAGGCTTCCTGACTCAGCTTTAGCTGCAAAACTTTGTAGCTCCTTTAAGAGGTCCTGCCGTGAAACACTTTAACGGTGTTGATGAAAAGCTGAACACATGCTTTTCGGTTTTCAGCCGTAGCAAGAAAAAAGCTGCGCTGTTTTAAAATGCTGTCTTTCTGGGCCGTCCTGCCAGAGCAAACTCTGACTTTTTCAGGCAGGCGGTCCGACTGAGTGTGGTCTGTGAGCAGAATGCTCCAGCTTACTTGCTAGCAAGGACCTTGAAACGCCATAGAGTTGTGGCAGTGAACACAGCTCTGGCTGGTACCTCAGCCTTGACGCTGAAAAGCTAAGGAATGAGCTGGATCTAGCCGTCAAAGCCACGGCTCTCCATATTGCTTAGTAAATTAAAGACTCATATGGTCAGAAAAAGAAAAATATACAGTAAAGAGAGATTCAAGGATGAAGAAAACCTCTAAATGGTTTACAGTGTGTATATGCAGGCTAAAAGTTAAAGTTCTTAAAAGTTAAAAGGAAAGAAAGAGAGTAGTTGGGTGTGGTGGTACACACCTTTAATCCCAATGCCTGGGAGGCAGAGGCATATTGCCCTCTGTGACTTCAAGGGGTAGAGGTAGATTGACCTCTGTGACCTCAAGGTGTGGTAGTACACGCCTTTAATCCCAATGCCTGGGAGGCAGAGACAGATCTCTGTGAGTTCAAGGTGTGGTAGCATACACCTTTAATCCCAGCACTGGGGAGGCAGAGACAGGAGGATCTCTGTGAGTTCAAAGACAGCCTGGTCTACAGAGTTATTCCAGGACAAAGATATACAAAGATCCTGTCTCAAAAAGTAAAAGTAAAAATAAAAGAAATAGAGGTTAAAATAAAGCCACATAAAGATGGAAAATGCACAGAGAATCTTCATACTGTATGCTATTATGCTCTCTTTAAATTGTTTGATTGCTGAGGAAGGAGCAACAACTGCTAAAAGACTTTTGTTTATAAATGCTGCTGAACTAACCCAAGATAGGAATTTTGAAAATACCTTGGCTTCAAAACTGAAGTCAAAAGGTATGTTACTTTGGAGAAGAGATTTTGCTTTTGTTTCCACAGAAAACGAGAGACTCTGGATTTATTCAGAGTTAAGAATAATCACCTTTGACCAAGGGAGGCCACCTGAAAAATCTCCGATAGGAACAGATGGCCCAGATATCTGAGTTCTTCATCCAGAACAGGTTCAAGACTGCTGCCTGAGATGATCAAGACTCACAGGATATTTCAGTCAGGACTTGATGATAATTCTAAATTTTCTTTAGGTCCCCATAAGATTATCAGCGCCCCCAACCAGCAGGAAGTAGCCTGAAATACTACGCCCATATTCCCCAACAAATGGACTATGGGTATTTTCCTTTGTTAAAAAAAAAAAAAAGAGGGAAATGATGCGGGAGAATTGTCTGTATTCTGTCAATCATATTTTAATAAAATGCTGATTGGCCAGGCAGGCAGTATAGGCGGGAAAGCCAGACAGGAAGTAGGAGTGGAGCAAAGAGACTGGGAGTATTCTGGAAGCAGAGCTCCCTCAGCACTCCTGCGCAGATCACTGAAGAGGCAGCATGTAACTTGCCCAGCTGAGAAAGGTACAGAGCCATGTGCTAAAGTAGATAAGGATAATGGGGTAACATAAGTTATAAGAGTTAACAAGAAGCCTGACCTAATGAGCCAATCAGTTTATAACCTTATGGAGTCCTGTGGGTGATTTTCTTTGTTGCTTGCCGGCTGTTGGGGTACCAGGAGGGACAGAAACCCCAACAAGCCGGCCCTCATGTTACACTCAGGTCTTGCTCCACCAGGACCATTTATAATCAATTACTTTTCATAAAATGCAGTAAGAGCTGGTACTAAAACCTTGGGTAGTCTTAAAATTGCTGATACTTTCTATTCCTTAATACTTTTGCTCCATAAATTTTAAAGCCATGATGTTAAGCACATGTATATTTATTATTTATACGTCTATCTGATTAATGTCTCCTTCATAATTATTAAATGACCCTTTTTATCTCAGTAGTACTTCTATCTTGGAGTCTATTATTTTTTTACTGTCACTAATACGGACACTGGTTTATGGTAGTGGTTATTTGCCTGCTATATTTTAAAAGTTTGTTTTCATTTTTATTTACGTCTGTGTCGGGGACTTGCCCCTGAAGGCCAGAAGAGGACGTCAGGTGCCCTGGAGCGGCGGTCACAGGTGACCGTGAGGCAGCTGCTGTGGATGCTGGGAACCAAACTTGGGCCCTGTGCAAGAACAAGTGCTCTTTAGCACTGAGCCGTCTCCTTCAGCCTCCTCCGCCATCTCATCCTCCTCTGCCTCCTGAGTCTTGATTAGAGTGTCAAGTCTAGTGACATCCTAATGACACTGTGTGACATTCAGCTCACAGAGCACTCACTGGCTTCTCCTCCCGGCTCCCTGCATCCCAGAGACAGCTGTCATGGAGGTTTCTTGTGTATAACTGTAGAACTATTTCACAAGCGCAAGCACATGTAAAAAGTGTTGTAGCTGCTTCTTAGAACAAGGCTGTCCTGTGTGGGAAAAGGACCTGGGATCCCACGAACAGTGTCTTGTTTCGTTTCTCTCCCTTGATGACATGTGAGGACTTCTTCACCACCGTGGTTAGACAGACACCGTGTTTCCCAGATGACACACAGCACTTCAGTACAGGGATGTGCCGTGATTTCCTTACCCGATTTCCTCTTGATGAGTTATTAAGGTTTATTTTCTGTTGTTGCAAACCACACTGTGAAGATGAACTCTCTTGTAAAGACATGCTTGAGCACATGTGTGAATGCATGCATAAGATAGATTTATTTCGGCAGAATTTCCTGGCGAAGAATGTGAACATTTGCAACTTTGATAGACAGCACCTAATCGTCCTCCAAGACATGCTTATGCACGGCCTTTTCACTCCACAGACACGGTTTGTCATCAGAGTCTGTGAGCATGCTCAGTGGCGGCACACAGTATGTATTAGCTTTCCATTCAAACAGAAGCCGAGCATTTGAGATCAATAAATATTTAACTAAGTGTCTCTACAATGTATAACTTCTAATGTTATCAGCCATAGAACATTTATTATATTAAAAAACAATTTTAGGTTATATTGTTCATTTTATAAGAATTCACAAGTATATAAGACTGTTCAGCAATAGCCCATCATAAATCAAGTAGTCTATTATAAATTACATAGCTTATAATAAATTAAATAGCCTATCATGAGAAATACTGATAGTCATTGCTAAAAGTGAAATTGGAAAAACTCTTTCAATATTTCAGTATTAGTGAAAATTATACTTACTGTGAATGACTATATATTTTACATCATACAGGAGCTCATTTCCAGAAGTAAGAGAGCCTGGGACTCACAAGGGTCTTAGGAAGGTCTCGATTGTACCAACCACATCCAGGAAATTGCTGGAATCTCATCAGATCCTCATCATGGTGCATATTCTTGGAAGTTTCGATCTATACCCATATTGTGGGCAAATGTTTTGTGTGATTTTTTTTAAGTTTCATATTTAATTGTGAGGACAATTGAGTACTTCTGTGTTACTTAAGTGCCACGTTTCTCTATCACGATGGAAGTTGTTACTAGGATGTTGATTGTTTTCTCCTCCTCCTCTTCCTCTTCATTATTATTAGTAGTAGTACTAGCTTTTTAAGATAGGATTTCTCTGTGTAACAAACTTGGATGTCCTGGAACTCATTCTGTAGACCAGGCTAGCCTTGAACTCACAGAGATCCACCTGCCTCTGCCTCCCAAGTGCTGGGATTAAAGGTATGTGCCCCCACTGCCTAGCTCATTTTTTTTATTGACTTATGAGGTCTCTTTATGTGATGAAGAGAACAGTCCTCAATAATATGGAGTTAAAAATATTCCCTTTCCCCAATTTATTTATTTTCAGCATTACAGAGTTTTACACACTTTTCCCAACTTGCTTCATGGCATCCTAAAGGACATCAAAGAGCAAAACGGAAGTTGTGGATGGATCCAGCATGGACGTGGCATGGGATGATGGGAACACATCTCCAGAGGCAAGATTAGACTGCAGGAGGGCACCAGCAGAGCTTGGGAGCACTGTCTGGATCTGCCGCTAGGATGATGACTCAGTGCTGATTTTTTAATACTACGCACTTACTAGCTGCTGGTTTACAGCAAGGACAAGCTGACCTCCATGTGTATGAGTATTTGTGTAGATAAAAATTCTTCTTAAAGATTTATTTTTATTATTTTTAATTATGCATATGGGGGGCACATGCACATGAGTGTAGCACCTGCAGATTCCAGCGACGTTGGATCCCCTGGAGTAGAAGTTACAGGCAGTGTGAGTTACATGATGTAGGTGCTGGAAACCAGACTTGGCTCCTCTGTAAGATCAGTACTCCAGCCCCCAGATATGAATTCTTAATGAGCTCAGTTGGCTTAGATTCACCGTTTCATATATTTGGTGCTCAGTGTCTTTAGGGGGTCCCCTTGGGCATATGGGATGCATGCTACTAATATTTGTTACCTCATGATGCTCAGGGCTTATCTTGTATCTGCCATATCCCCATCCTTCCATCAGCCATTTCTCCCTGGCTCCTCAGAGCAGAGAACGGCTTTTAGAAACCAGGAATTCTGTGCTAGTGTTTGCCCATTTCCCCTAGGGCATCAATTGTTGGGCACACTTCACTGGACAAACCCAGAAACACTGCTGTCCACGCTTCCAGGCTGCACGTTAGGTTTGCTTACCCTGCTCATTCATGGTTGTCTCTCCTTCCATCTACAATGACAACTGCTTACCAACCGCGCAAGATTCTTCAAGGTGGTGTGGATGAACCGTGAAATGGAGAGGGGGGAGGAATATATTCTAATGAGTTAGTCACGGATCTTCTAGAACCACCCTTAAAGACTGCTTCAATTTTTGTTCAGAAAGATTTACAGTGGAAACTGGAATTAGGTTAGCTGGCCAGATGATCGGTCGAAGGGAATATTTGAATACAGAGACAGTAAACCTGGAAGGAACTGGGAATATCTGTAGTAAATTAGTCCTTATTGACGTTGGTTTGGGCAAAGGGCACATAGATAATAAAATGAGACCAGGTGCATGGTAGGAGAAGATGAATACCTCACGGTCACTGCGGAGACACTAGCATTAGTGCACAGCCCGAGCAGAGTGGCAGAGGTGACACGGAACCATTAGGATGTGCTTTGATGTGCATTGTGAGAAGCAGCCTGCCTTGATACGGACACGGTAAGGTTGCACTGAACGCAACTGAGGAAAGAGTAGGGGAAATATTTCCACCCCTGTACGTTCTGCATAAGGGATTTCCTACAGCCATCTCCATGTTGCCAACTGTTATCTATGACGGGCTATGGCTCATATATGTGAGGCAGCCATCCCGCATGCTTAACAGGATCCCGAGCCACTAATATGATCACACATTTGGTTAGACAGTGTAAAAGCAGAAAGCACTGTGGGCAGCCTCTTCTGGTGCACAGGGTCAGCAGGTGCAGACGCCCGCTGGCAAGCACGGTGACCAATCCAAGGGAAACGTGACTGTTTCCAAGCATGAAGAGAGGAAGCTGAGAAGCAGAGCAGAGAACTAGAGCGACATTTGTGTCTGTCCGAATCCAAAGATTTTAGCTCGCGTGTACACGTGCCAGTGGGTGGAACTTCCTTTTAGTCTCAACGCCTCCAGGCGGCACCGACAATACTGTACCCCAAGTTGTAGCTGATCACTGTGAACCCCCAGAGAGAGAAAGACAGCACACTTTCTATTGTAGAAAATTCTATTTCTTCACGTAGGAAAGCTAACTAAATGACCGATACATAGACACAAACTGGTAGAAAAACTGCACGCGCCGTGGCTTTTTGTTAAAATGGTTCATACTGACTTGAGGTCTCATTTCAAAAGAATGGAAGGCCAGTCTTCAGCCACACTTACGAGTGCTCATGAACACTCACAAGTGTGCCATCTCACAGTTTCTTTTCCTCCATGGAGTTTGCAAATCGTTCATGTAGAACATTCTTTACATGTTTGGATTCTTGTCTGTAGGCCAGCGGAGGTGGAGGCAGCCAAGGGTTCCAGTATTCGAGTATACGGAAGACTCTGCTCTCTTCCCTGTAAGTGGGCACCTAAAGTGAAGGCCTAAGAAAGACAGAGTGTTGATTAGACATCCTTAGGATTCTGTGTTAACTCTAGAATGTGAAGGTGGTGTTGTAGGGCGCATGTGCAATGCCAGCACTGGGGAGGCTGGGGTAAAATGATCACACAGTTTGAGGCTAGCCTGGGCTACTCAGTGAGTTCCAGGCCTTCTATGACCACACAACAGGATCTTGTATGAAAAATATACACATTTGTTACAGAAGGCTATTTAACATCTTACGACAGAACATGTGTGTACATATGTATGTATTTATGTATGGATGATGTATATTACTATCACTGTAAGCATATATAGCTGGGAATACTGATTTTATTTTAAAAGTTTTTCTTTTTTTATTTTTGAGATAGGGTTTCCCTGTATCTTTGGAGCCTGTCCTGGAACTAGCTCTGCAGACCAGGTTGGCCTTGAACTCATAGAGATCTGCTTGCCTCTGCCTCTGGAGTGCTAAGATTAGAGGCATGCGCCACCACAGCCCAGCTAAAATAGATTTTTTTTTGATAGAACTTGTTTACAAGTTCATTAAAACCCAAAACCTTTTTATATTTTTTTTTACTGAAATGAGTTCTTTTTCTACTTCACTGTATTTGTTCTTTTGAAGTACAATTAGTTTTTTTACTCCATTTTATTGTCTCCAATATCTAGTGTTAATTTAAAAATATTAAATACTAGCCCACTTCCAAAATGATATAAGATGTTAAGTTCAAGTAAACAATCATCTCCGTTCTACCCTTTCTTAATGCATGCCTGTTGACCTGGGTAAGTAATCAGCATCAATTATTTGCACTTACTTTTGCTATGTTGCTTTTTAAAAAATATCTGTTTCCTGCTCTTTTTGATTACATGTATGGAGATGGGAGTTGAGGGCTTGCGACTGCAGGTGCCCGTAGGGACCAGAAGAGGGCGTTAGGATCCCTGGAGCTGGAGTTATAGGCAGTCGTAAGCATCCTATGTAAGTGATGGGAGCCAGACTCAGGTCCTCTGCAAGAGTGTGTGCACTCTGAATCACGGGGCTATCTCTCCAGCCCCTTCCTTTGTGTTATGTAAAAGAGTGGCTACCCGGATAGTCTCTTCTTGAACCTTCATCTTGCTTAAAGGTGGCACGCTCTAGTCATCTTTTCCTCCTGATAATGTTTGGTCCAAGCTCTCCTGAGTTCTTCTTTTATAGCCGGATCATGCTTTATTGTGTGGATGTGTTTCAGTTCATTCAACCAAAGTCCTAGCATTTCTGGTAGTTTCCCAACATTGCAGTAATAAAGAAGGCCACAGTAACGATGGCGTGCAGTTATGTCTTTACACCATTGGAGGCGCACTATCTCTGGGGTACAGTCTTCTGAAAGGATGACCTGTTTTGAAGGGTGAGTGCTGATGACGATTTGTTAGGTGTGCATTTCTCTCCCATCCGCGTTACTAGCTGCATTCCCGCCAGCGATGTATGAGAGCCATGGCAATGACCCTTGACCTCGGAGTCCTATTTAAAATAAACATGCCAAGCCTTCTTTAAAACCAAATTCTGTTAGTTTACAGGCAGGACAGTCTCTCTATTTGGGATTCAAGAGAATCAAGAGAAGGCATGAAGTCAGGGACTGGGGATTCATTCATTCATGGAGGATCTTTATGCTGAATCGGGAAGTATGTATCTCATTCAGTGGGAAGCCAAGCGAGGAAATTTTTGTTTTTGATTTTCTGCACAGCAGCTACATGACTGGATCATGCATTAGCAATGATCTGGGATCCATTGACGTCAATCAGCAGATCAGTCCCTTGTTAATGGCCGAGGCGGAAAAGCTGTGGAATCGTTTCTTGTGCTATAAGAGCTCATGGCAGCAGGAATCCCAGCTGTAGCAGCCGCATGGCTTTGTTTCCACCCTACTGTGTGGCTCAGCGGTCCAGTGGAGGGCCAGCCATACTGGTCTCCTCACTAGAAAACACACTGGCATAGTCCCAAGACAGGGCCTCACCTTAGCCCCTGGAACCCCACCCCATGCCCCCCTACCCAGTGGTCCACTGGTGGACCTCCTTCAGGAGTTTGCTTCATTGTCACCTTCTCTAAGATGCTCCGGTATTTACAATCTCCCTCAATTTTCTCTGTTCTTACAATGCTTTTCACCCTCTTGCGTTTTCACCTTATGTGATGCTGTTTGTCTAACTCTGCCTCCCAGTGTCTAAACTCTATAAAGTTGAAAGTCATTGATGTCCCTTGACATATCCTTAGAGCAAGGAGAGCCGGTGGGCACATGTGAAGATAATATAGCCGTGGTTGACTTTGGCTCAATGCAATCAGGATACTGAACTGGCATCTCCAAGTCTCCCATTCTTCAATCATCATATTGTTTCAAGGTAAAGTCTCACATTGGAAGGAAAGGACATGAATAAGTGGAATGTTCCCTTCTCCTTTTTCCATGGAGAAAAACCTTCCTCTGGAGGCCCCAGGAGACTTCCTCTTCAATTTCATTGACCAATTTCACTGGCCATTTGTCTGCTCCTAGATCAATCACTGGTGAAGGGGAATGTGGGCAGGGATGGCTGAAACTTCTCAGGATTTATCTCCTGAGGTTCAGTGGCTTGCTATCAGGTGGAATGGAAAGATATTGTTCTATTAATATAAAAGATGGGGGAAGCTTTTCGGTGGCTAAGCCAGGAGTACTTGCCACATCCCATTGGATACTGTTTGGAGAATGCTGGAGGAAGGAATGAGAAGACGGGGAGAAAGGAGGGAAAAAAGGGGGAGTAGAAGGAGAGAAGAGCTTCCCAAGCTGCAGGGAAAATGTCTGCCCCAGGAGAGTGGCCAGAGACCTGAATCCAGCTAAGTCCATCCAGACTGTAAACTCACCTATCCCAACTTCATGGATGACATACTTCAAATGTGCAGCCTTCAGTAGTTGGAGAGTAGATGTGTGGCCTTGGACACACTGTTCACCTCTCTGAGCCTCGCACGGGCCACTATGCTCCAGGAGAAAGCACATGAGCCAGAGTATGCTGTTGCTCAAATGATTATTCCAAATTTACCTCTACCCAGTAGTTTTGGCCAATATAGCCTGTGTTCCTTTAACTGACGATTATGCATCCACAGATCCTTTTAGTAGATGCCACCAGAACTGCGGTTTTCACCTTAGCCCACTTCACTTTTGGGTTTTTGTTTTGTTTTGTTTCTGAGAGAATGAAGGATAATGTCAAGGACAGGAAAGATAATTCAATGAAGTAAATAAAATGTTGACTGCGTTAAGGTAACAACTGGCAAAAAGAGGCCTCAGACGGCCATAGAGGAGATAGTGTAGTGTGGATGACTTTCGGTATATGGATGGAAGACCTTCCCTGTTATTAACTTTTCATGTTCTCAACTCCAGGATGTATCAGTTGCACTCAAGACTTTAGAGTCAGATATATTTCTCTGTGTGTGTGCGTATCTGTGTACATGCACGCACGCGCGCGCGTGCACACACACACACACACACACACACAAACTCAAATCCAACCTATGTTTCTTCTATCTGCATCAACATCATGTTAACATGTTAACACCATGAGTAAGACACTCTGATTCCCAAAGATAAATCATGCCTTCCAGGGGGCTATGGATGATGAAAGCCAAGCTCACAGGTGCCATCAGTGTAACCCTCTTCCCCTGTTGTGACTTCATAGAGTTTCCAATCAAACCCTGTCTGCCCATGTATTTCTTCTCTCAGGGGTGACGTCCGTCTACTACCCATCAGCCAGCTGAGGATTAGATCAGCAGAGAACAAGAGCCAAAAAGAACTATACTTTTCTCCCAGCCTCATGCTCAGCATACTTTTCAGGATTCAGGGAACATTGAGCCACCTGCTTCTCTCTTCATAAAGAAAAATTAACAAGTGTTTTTAGATACCCACCCAGTTCCCAGTCTTCTTATTGGATTCTGTTAATGATATAAAAAACAAAAAATAAAAAGGATAAGAATCATTGGTTCCTGCTTTCCAAGAACTAAAAATGCCCTCGATCACAATGCCAGGCCACCAGAACTGTGGTAAATTCCAGCTCCGCCATTTACTATCCTGGGGCCTTAAACAACCACTTAGCCCCTCTCTCCAAGCCGATGCAGAAATAGGGCCGCTGGTCCCCCTGCCATCTTGAGCTTTAAATTGCTATTCATGTTAGAGGCCTGGCACAGAGCAAGCACTTGGAAAATCTGAGTTCCTGCATCGTCAAGCCACACGGCAGTTAAATAATATAACAGGAGACCTGTTACAAGACAGCCTATAATTCGCTGCCAAGTGAAATGCCATCCAAAGCAAGGTTCTAAGAATTGAGTGTAGAGCAGAGCCTTTCGCGCTGGAGGAGGTAGAGGATTGCTGGATGACAAACGGAGGGCCTGGTGTTCTCCAGGGATGGACTGATTTTCTCAGGGGCAACACAGGAGCCTTGACCCCAAGCCCTTTCTCTATACCCATGTCGAGGAGTAAAGGCTCGGGCATGCAGGGTGAAATTGTCTCCGTGAAAGCTAAATAACCTAGCTCTGTCTTCTCGCCATGCTCAGACCATCTTCCTCAAGCTGCACTTCCATCACCCACCCTTTGGGGTAGCCTTTCAGCCCCATTATAGACAAATCATCTTCCCACTACAGCATAGGTCCACAGAGACCCTTGGGCAATAACAGATCAGGTACAGGGTTGATTGCTATATGCCAGAGACTAAGGAAAGCCCAGTGGACAAAGATGTGTTGCTCTACAGAATGAAGAACAGCTATTTTCAAAAATGTATAGGGAGCCGGGCAGTGGTGGCACACACCTTTAATCCTAGCACTTGGGAGACAGAGCAGGCAGAACAGGCAGATCTCTGTGAGTTCGAGGCCAGCCTGGTCTCTACAGAGCTAGTTCCAGGACAGCCAGAGTTGTCACACAAAGAAACCCTGTCTTGAAAAACAAACAATCAAACAAACAAACGAAAAAGAATGTGTAGGAAAATTTACTTGTAGAAGCATCTGTTGACAGGAAGGATCATGGGCTGTGGTAGTGGGTACTATTCCTTTCAGTTCTCATCTCCTTTGGATGTACATCCTTTTCCTTCCAGGGCTCTCTCTGGGTGGAGTACAGCAGACTCCCACAGATTTTCATGACTGCATGTAGCCTACTTTAGACACTGACATAAGAAAGGACATAACATCAGGGCAAAACCATGAGGTCAATTTCCACGGCTTATCTGGCTCCATTCCCTGTCTCATACCACAACAACAGTGCATCTTGACAGCCTTAGTCCCAGAATGAGATATCCTGGGGCTCAGGGCAAACAATGTAGAGTTTTACAGAGTTCAGACCCACAAGCTGGCAGATGCAGCCACTTGGAATGTTATTGTAAGCACTGGGATGTGGAGGTCACCTGGAACCACAGCAAAAGCAGCCTAATACATCATCAGCGTCCAGCGAACATTTGCCCAGGGTTGGGACCCTCCCAGCTCTCTGTGTATGTTCTGTCAGTCATTCTTCACATTACTCATGTAAACTGCATCTTAGCCAGGCTTCTCCATGGCAATCCTCAGAGGGCTACTCGGGCCGTCCAAAAGGACAGCTTCTGCCTCCAACCAAGACAGAAGAGTAGAATCTAAATGTGCCTCTCTATGTGTGTGTGGCAGAATAATGGAAGGCCAATGAAATACACGAGGCCATGGTCCTTGAGCTGTTAGACGACAGGCGGTGAGACAGATCTCTGCATCCCAAACAGCCATGGTGACATCTACAGTGAGACAATCTGCAGTACAGAGAGCATCTGCAAGTCGCAGGGAAAGCCAGACCAAGCTCAGCTATGTCCTGGACTTGAGAATACAGAACACAGAGCAAGGAGGCCAAGGTGACTTCATTTGCAAAGGAGAACACTAGGAAGGAAAAAGTCTTTCGGGGGGCCGTGGAGATTTACAGGGCTTTCTGGGAGGATTCAGCTGATCAGTCCAGAGCAACAGTACCAAAGTCCTGGAGAATCTCAAAGGATCAGTCTGGAACTCAAACAGAACTAAAGACAGAAAAGCTCTCACCTGCGAGACTGGATCTTCGCTGAAATGAATAATCAAGAAGTCTCAGTGGGAAAAGATTACTAATCATGCAAAAAAGCAGGCGTACACAGCCCCAAATGAAGAGAAAACTCAGCCACTGGAACTGATTCCCAAAGACATGGAAAGTAGAATTAGCAGACAATGAAATAAAAAACAAAAACAAAACAGTATTGTGACTGTGTACCAGACATTCCAGAAGCTCGAGGGAAAACTGAACATGTGTCAAGCAGAGACATAAAGATGTATTAAAGACCTAAGCTGAAATGAACCAGGGCCATGAGGCGAAAACTACAGTGGGTAGGATTAATAAAGACTGGACTCGTAGAAGCAAGTAGAGAACTTGAAGACACAAACACAGAAACAACAGAAAATGAAGCACACAAGGAAGAGGAAGGAAAGGTACTGGTCAACAGCTGTGGGCAACTCCAGGCAGCCTATGAGGGTAAGTACTGTTCTTGAAAGTTAATAAAGCAGGCAGAAAAAAAATAATGTCCTCTGCAAAAATTCCCAAGGAAACTAGGCATGGTGGTACACAACTTTAACCCTAGCAGAGGCAGAAGCAGGCAGCTCTCTGTGAGTTTGAGGCCACTCTGGTCTACATAGTGAGTTTTCCAGGACAGCCAGGGCTACAGAAGGACCCTGCCAAAAACAAACAAACAAACAGGAAGAAGGAGAAAAATTCCGATTGAAATGAAAACTATTTTCTCAGAGAGCCAAAATGCTCAGTGAAACCCCAGAGTAAGAAACACATATGAGTGGGGAAGTGGTAGTGCACACCTTTAATCCCAGCACTAGGGAGGCAGAGGCAGGAGCATCTCTGTGAGTTCGAGGCCAACCTGGTCTACAAGAGCTAGTTCCAGGACAGCTAGGACTTTACTCTGTCTTGAAAAACTGAAAAAAGAAAGAAGAAAGAAGGAGGAGGAGGAGGAGGAGGAGGAGGAAAGAGGAGGAAGAAGAAGAAGCAGAAGAGGAGGAGGAGGAGAGAGAAGAAGAGGAGGAGGAGACAGGAACACACACAACTCCACTAGACACACCCACATCACTGGGAGTGGAACTAACGGTGAAGAAAGTGTTAAAGGCAGCCACGGTTGGGGCCTGGAGAGATGGCTCTGCAGTTAAGAGCATTTGTTGCAGTAGAAGAGGAATTGGGTTTGTTTCCAGCACCCACAAGACAGCTGACAATGTCGTAACTCCAGTTCCAGGGGACCCAATGCCCTCTTCTGAACCCCACAGGTATCAAGCACAAATGTGGTACACAGTCACACATTGAGGCAAAAACACTCAAAAAGATAACAGGACATTTTTAAAAATTAAATGCCATGCCTGTGGGTTGAGACCCCTTTGGAGGCTGAAAGACCCTTTCACAAGGGTTGCCTAAGACCATTGGAAAACATAGATATTTATGTTATGATTTATAACATTAGCAATATTAATTATGAGGTAGCAATGAAAGTAATTTTATACTTTCATTTTTTAATAATTTATATTATTAAATTATTAATATAATTATATTAATTATAATATTATATATAAATATTATATTATATATGAATATAATATTTAATAATTATATAAATTATTAAAATAATTTATAAATTATTTTATAAATAAAATAATTTTATTTTATTGTGGTTGGGGATCGCCACAATATGAGGAACTGTGTTAAAGGGTTGTGGCACCAGGAAGGTTGAGAGCCACTGGTCTCAATACTTAGGAGAAAATAGAAGTGGGAGGCCATCCTCGGCTAACTAGCAAGCTTAAGGCCATGTTGGACTACATGAAATTAATAACAACAACAAAAAAGATAAAGTCAGGAAAAAGAAAAAATGACAAAGACACTAATACACAAACACTAAACAAATATCAATTACTTTATTCCAATAATTGATATTAAATATAATCTTCTAAACATCCTTTACAAAACAGACATTATACAAACAGAAAAATAAGTCACAGTTATAAGATATTAAATTAAATTTATCAAATTAAATTTATTTTTAAATATAAGGACTCACTTAAACCCATAACCAACACATTGGAAAAAGATATGTACATTAATCTAATTTCAAAAATAACCTGGAATGTATATGCTAATAATTAAAGCAGGCAGATTTCAGAGTGATGAGCAATCTCTGGCACAAAGAGAGTCACAGAGTATAGACACAGAACACATCAACAGTGCAAGCGCCATAGAGTAAATTCAGGACAATCCTGGTCAAACAAAGAATGTTCTCTGACGACAACAGAGTCAAACTAGAAAAAATGCTGCTCTGCTGTCTGGAAAACCTCCAGATGTTGTGATATAAAACCACACAACTCAAAGCAACTGGGAGCGAGAGAACACATTTCTTTTAATTGGAGTATTTTCAACATAAAGAAAATGAAAACAGCATAAAATCTGCGGGATGCGGCTAACATCACACTCAGAAGGGAACCTCTGTGATTAAGCGCCTATATTACACAAGAAAAACCGTCGCAAATCGGTGATCTCTGCTTCAAAGTTAATGAATTCGAAACCAGAAAACACATTATAGTAAAAACTGATTCTTTGAAAAGGTCAATAAAAATGATGTGCTTTTAATGAGACTGGAGGGAAGAGAGGAGGAGGGCTGGGGAGGGAGGAGAGGAGGAGGGCTAGGGAGGAAGAGGAGGAGGAGGTCAAATTACCAAAATTGGGAAGGAGAGAAATGACCTTGCTGCTGATTCTGCGTGTATTTGAAGAGATAATAAGGAAATCATAGCCTGGCTTGATGTTAATACTTTTTATGATTACATGAAATAGAACGATTTCTTGAAAAATATAAATTACCGTAGTTTGCCCCAAAACAGATAACCAGAATAGCTATAATAAACCTTTTAAAAATAGTTATCTTCTATTTTAAAAGGTAGAAGACCCATAAAGAAGACACCAGGGTCAAATAATTTCACTAGTAAAATCTATGAAACTTTTTCATTTTTAGATAAGGTCTCACTACATAGCCATGATGGCCTAGAACCAGATATAGAGACCAGGCTGGCCTTTTGCAGGCCTCTACCTCCTGAATGCTAGAGTTTAAAGGTATGTGCCACCGCGCCCAGACTATGAAACATTTAAGGCACGAATAGCATCCATTCTACACAAATCTTCCCAGAAAACAGAAGAAAAAGGGAGGATTCATTCTTTAAAGTCAGACTGGCTTGGTGCTGTCTCTGGACAAGATGTTACCAGAAAAGCACAGTTAAAAGCCACCACATAAAACCTCATGAGCACACAAACAGAATCCAACCACGGACCAAATGGACCTCATAAGTTGTATATATACACGTATACATGTAATGGTAATAGTTCAGAAGGAGAGGTTATGCAGTTGGGAGGGAGGTCGGGGGCAGAGGAAGCATTGAGGCGGGAGAGGGAAGAATGGGAATGACGCAAGGACAGTACGGCATGAAAAGTCTCAAAGCAGTTTTCTCAAGTTAAAAAAGAAAGAATGAATGCATCGTGACTAAGTGGGATTTACAGCAGGAATTGAAAGCGACTTCCACACTCAAAACTCAATCAGTGCAATTCACTCTGCGAGCAGACTCAGAAAGAAAGGAAATTGGGGAAATCATGGACCATTTGAGAAGGTTGAAGAAATAGATGGGGGAGGGGAAGACAAGAGCAGCCATTCAGAGCACGTAACTACCATCATACCTCCGGACCAGCTGGTCAAGTGTTGAGGCCAGCCCTGGCCTCTGGTCACTGGAGACAGGCATCACTGCTAATGAGAAGGGCCATTGCCAACCCTGTCCATCATAATGGATTCGTTCATATCCTGGGTTTGTAGAGTAGCTCATTCCAGCTTCAAAGACCCAAAAGGGTCCTGCCAAGCTGCAGGGAAGACTGAATGGTGCGGTAGCAGCAGGGAATCCTGTAAGTCTAGGAAGCTAGTTCAGCTGCCCTGTGTGCAGAAGCGACAAATGTCACAGAGAAGGGGCATCTGTGAGTTCCATTTTATGGGCTGCAATTTGAGCTCCTGGACATTTGACAGCATGTAAGATCACTGCTTGAAGAAGAAGCACCAGGCAAACCATTATATATATCACCTTTAACCCTAGAAAAACCATTATATATATATCACCTTTAACCCTAGAAAAACAAAGGTGATTAAAAAAAAAATCAAAGCTGAATATCCTGTGCCACCCTCTCTGACCAGACCACCCTCTCACGCCACATTCCAGTGTCCCCAGGCCTCTGCGTACATGAGTGCTCTAGACCTTAGCTAGATTTGGGAATCAACATCCTGCACCAAGTTCAGTGCTCACTGATGAACTCGGGTGCCTCTGCCACTGAACCTTGCCGGTCTTTCTTACAAGAGACCAGATCAGGTGTTTCCAAAGTCCTTAGATGCTGAGACCTCTGGACTTCATGAACTCTCTTTGGAGACTCAAGGCAATCTCTTCACTGTGAGATTTTGTAATGCAATGTACCAGAATCAATATTCCCATTCCAGCGTGGAGAAATGGGGCCACAGCTAGGGAAGATTCAACAGCAAGAAGACAGGAACCAAGCAGGGAAAACATCAACTCTCTTAGCTCTATGTCCAGTTTCAAGGGCTCGTGAAGCAACCGGACGGCCTCCTATAGGCTTGCCTATCTCCACCCTTCCAGCTCAGGCTACCTGCAGTACACATAGCCTCTCTCTTGGGTGGGTTCCTTGGAGGGAATCTCACAGTCTTGGCATCAACATCTTGGGGTGTCTACTGTAACTTAGGTTTTACCTTCCCAGATTCACACAAAGCTCCCGAGAGCCTCAGCACAAGGGTTCCAACTCTGCCACACATTGCCTGGGCCTGACCAGCTTCTAGGGACTTTGATGTAAGCCTTTGGGACCCACTCGCTCTGGCATCTTTCATTCCTGTAAACCCACTACCACAGGAACAGCACTGCCAAGTGTTTCCGGTAGCTTGAGAGGTAGACCACAGGTGTGGCAGCCTGTATGCTGAACTTGGAAAGGGTGGTGGATGGGGTGGTGGGTAGGGGTACTTCCTCAGGGGATTGCTTTCTGGTAAGGAATCCTCCAAAGGCGCTCTCAGGTTTTGTTTTGTCTCTTCTTCTTCTTCTTTTCTTCTTCTTCTTCTTCTTCTTCTTCTTCTTCTTCTTCTTCTTCTTCTTCTTCTTCTTCTTCTTCTTCTTCCTCTTCCTCTTCCTCTTCCTCTTCCTCTTCCTCCTCCTCCTCCTCCTCCTCCTCCTCCTTCTCCTCCTCCTTCTTCTTTTTTTTGGTTTTTCAAGACAAGGTTTCTCTGTGTAACTTTGGAGCCTGTCCTGGCACTAGCTCTTGTAGACTAGGCTGGCCTCGAACTCACGGAGATCCACCTGCCTCTGCCTCCTGAATGCTGGAATTAAAGGTGTACACCACCACGGCCCGGCTTCTGCCTTTTCTTTTCAAATGACTGCATTTTCACAAGTCTGACCCTTTGATGAGGGGGATCTTGCCCTCAGCACACCATTCCTGCTGCCTCTAAAACAGGAAGTTCACAGTTTTCGACTTTCTTCTCTTTCTCACTACAAAGGTAAACAATAGCAGCGAGCACTTGCCAGTCTGAAAGCCTGCCATTCTGCCAAACACAGCTCTCCTTCACTTTTAGATTCACTCTCAGTCACATCTCAGGACGCTGGTAAGATGAAACCAGTCTTTTTAGAATATAACTTTAATGGTTTCTAGACCAGCTCAGGATGGAGACCTTTTTCCCCTATGAATCTTCAGTTCTCATCATTCTGGTCTTCCAGACTCCTATGGGAATATCTAAAAAGTTTTGTTTCAAATATTGTTGTGTAACAGTTTCCTCCAAGATTGAAACATTCCAACCTGAAGGAAGTTCCTTAAACTGAAAGGTTAAATAACTTAAAATAGCTTCAGGAAGTTCCTGAAACTGAACAGACTCACTAAGAGCTTCCCTGCCAGAGTAAGCAATAAAATCTAAGAGTCCTCTTCAGATGATTGAAGCCAAGTTGCAAAGAAGAATCTCTGAGACTGGTGGTGGTGGTGCAGGCCTTTAATCCCAGCACTCAGGAGGCAGAGGCAGGCGGATCTCTGTGAGTTCAAGGCCAGCCTGGTCTACAAGCGCTAGTTCCAGGACAGGCTCCAAAGCTACACAGAGAAACCCTGTCTCGAAATACAAAACAAAAACAAAACAAAAAAAAAACCCAAACAAACAAAAAAGAAGAATCTCTGAGGAATAAAAGCAGCAAAAGACACTAATATCCGACCAGCACTGCTGGAAGCAGCAGACAGTAGCCAAGCTGGCTGGAAGAGGTCTAGACTGAGTCATTTGGAAAGGATGCTCTCCACCCTGTTGAGCTGCCTGCAAGCAGTGCAGTGTGCTCCAGGGTTTCAGCTTTTGTTAGCTGTCACCTGAGCTAGGGTGGGCTTTGGTGATGAAGCTGTCTTTGAGTCATTTGTGCTCCTGTAAACAGCTTATCACCTGTATCCTGTAAACATCACTAATAAAACACATTGGTTCAACAACTTGGGTGGTATCTGTGCTGTACTTTGGTGTGTTGTGGGGTCCCTATGTGGGGTGAGGAGACCTGCACAATGCATCTACCCCAGGAAAAAGCTGTCATGCAACAAGCATTCTTTGTTGTTGTTGTTTGGGTTTTTGTTTTTTCTTTCAAGACAGCACTTCTCTGTATAGCCCTAGGTGTCCTGGAACTCGCTCAGTAGATCAGACGAGCCTCAAACTCACAGAGATCTGCCTCCCGAGTGCTGGGATCAAAGGTGTGCACTACCATTGCCCAGCTACAATACACACTCTTGGCTTTTGTAATCCAAAATTCCAAACTTCATTCCTTCTAGAAACAAGTTCCCAAGGCCAAAGAAACACGTGATCAGTTTCATGACAACCTCACTTCTTAGCACCAGCTTTCTTCCTGAGTGACTTTTCTTGCTTGTGTAACCTATCAGACAACAGCAACGGAAAGAGAGGAGGGATTGTTTTGGCCTACAGTTGAAAGGTACAGTCCACCACCACGGGAAGGCTTGGCAGTGGGGGTATAGGGCGGCTGCCTTCAGGAAGCAGAGGACAATGAATGTCAACATTCATAGTGAAATCAGTAATCAGCTCAGCTTGATTTCTCCTTTTTATTCAGTTCAAGACCACAGTCGATGCCAGGAAAGATGGAAGATAGGTAATTCTTAAGTAGGTAGATTGCTAGAGAAAGAGGTCCTGGATTAGATCAGGCTAAACCCCAACTAACTTCACTTTGATCCTACATGGCTTACTTTTGGGCTCTTTTTTCAAAAGAAATCATCGTTTGGAAGGCTCATTCTCCCTGACGCCAAGGCCAGCTCTCTCCAGTGCTCCAGTGGGCTTTTCTCAGTGGTAACTCCAAAAGACCCTCTCTTGTCTCACCTAGTCTGGTTTCTGCTGTTGCTTAAAGTGACTCAACCCACAAAGGGCATCCTGCACTGCTGGCCCAATTCAGGGAGAAAAAGGACCCAGTTCAAATCTACAACTCTATTAAAAATATATTTAAAAGTCCAGAAGTGGAGAGGGGAAAACAAATGGTGCTTTAGCTCTGGACCTCCTTCCTGTGCTCAGTGTGTGTGTCTGTTTCTCTCTCTCTCTCTCTCTCTCTCTCTCTCTCTCTCTCTCTCTCTGTGTGTGTCTGTGTGCCTCTCTGTGTGTGTGTGTCTTGTGCCTGTGTGTGTGTTTGTGTCTTTGTGTGTGTCTGTGTGCCTCTGTGTGTGTGTGTCTGTTTCTCTCTCTCTCTCTCTCTCTCTCTCTCTGTGTGTGTCTTGTGCCTGTGTGTGTGTTTGTGCCTTTGTGTGTGTCTGTGTGCCTCTATGTGTGTGTGTCTGTTTATGTGTGTCTATGTGTGGTTGTTTTCTTTGCAATGAATTTTTATTGTGTGCTGTGGACTGCAGCCTTCTTGTTTTATAATTCTTCACTTGATAGAGAAATGGAGTCAAGAAAGGAGACCTAGCAAACATAAAGCATATGAAATGGTGCTTCCCATATTCCCCCAACTCAATCAACCCAATCTAGAAGCTCAGTCACAGGCATGACCCTGGATTTGTCTTCTAGGTGAAACTAGAGCCCTTTAATTGAGAATCAGTAGTAACCATCAAAATCACCAAAATATAGGTGAAAAAAGGAACACATCATGATGGGAATATTTAGGTCTTGTGCTGGGTGTTAGTTTCGTGAATGTTTATCAAATTCTAACTAATAAGTAAGGGTTGTGGTGGTCGGAATGAGAATAGTCCCCATAGGCTCACATCTTGGAATGCTTGGTCTCTATCTGGTAGAACTGTTTGGAAAGGATTAGGAGGTGTGGCCTTGTTAGAGGAGGTGTGTCACTAGGGGTGGCTTTAAAAGCCCACACTATTCCCAGCTTCTCTCTCCTCTCTCTCTCTCTCTCTCTCTCTCTCTCTCTCTCTCTCTCTCTCTCTCTCATGCACACTTATGCTTATGGATCAGACATAAGCTCTGCAGTGCCATGCCTGACTTCTGCCTTATTCCCACCATGGCGATCATGGACTCACCCTCTGAAACTATAAACAAGCCCCCATACATTCTTCTGTAAGCTGCCTTAGACATGTGTTTTGTCATGGCAATGGAGAAGCACCTAACATAAAGGGCAAGTTTAAACTGATGATTGCAAGTTTAAACTGATGATGATTGGACTATGGTTAATACCATTCTGATTATGCAATATCTTAAATATGAAAGAAACAAGTGAAGAGAGAAGCTGGCCAAGGCAACCTCCCTACCTTCTTCCATTCTTTGTCTCTATTTCCCTTTGCTTTGTCTTTAATCACTCATCCTCAAAGACTTCTTGGCTCTTTACTTCATACCAGGCCTTAAGCAGAACACCAGAAGCATTGGGATGAATCAGACAGATCTAAAGCTTCATTGTCTTTATTGAATTATCACACTGTAGGCCATAAATATTTACAAATATCATTTCAGCTCATCTGTTTTTGTTTTGCTTTGTTTTGTTTTGTTTAAAAAAAAAAGAGTCACTGGCAGGTGCAAGAATGTGATCTGACACACCCCAGAGGGTCTACGAGATGTCAGAACCAAATGCTGTGGGATTTTCAAAGCGGAGGCCCTCACCCAACCAGGGCTACTAAGGAAAACATATAGAACATTGTACCTTGGGAAATTAGCATTAACAAGAAGAACATGTAGGCTTGTTACAAAAGGTATAAAGATGAGAAAGACAACTTTGCCCGTGAAGTGTTCCTGTCTTTGAGTGGGGACAAGAAAAGAGGCATCAGCAGCAGTGAGGGTGGGAGAGACAAAAGCCACACACTGTGGGTCATCTGTCACCTGTGGTCCAGAAAGCAGGCTGAAAGGCAAGTCAGAGCTACCTGGGGTAAGTCCACAAAGGGGAAAGGGTCAGTGTGTATCAAGGCCAGTGTCGGGGAGAATGAGCCGGGTACACTTCAGGAGTTCTGTGGCCCATTGTGTTCTGTCCAGGACCAGAAGACAAGAGGTAAGGCTACCTGAATGGGCAGATCCAGACACCACTAAGAACATAAAGACCATCGAGAGGAGCCTGGGAGTGGCCTTGAAGGATGCACCACGGTATTTCTCTTATGAAGACTGCCCAAGACACCTAGTGGAGACGACGGCACCCAACCTGAGGAGAACAGGGTCTTCATGTTGAGTCACCCCCCTCAGGGTCCTACCGTACTGTAGATCAAGTTGAGTGGCCTATTCCCAGTGAAGACAGGCAGCCCTACACTCTCCTGCCCTGCCACGAACCTCATTCCGGCAAGCTCTGCGCTCCCAAACGCCACAGAACTCATAACTTTTACTCAGCTGCTGTAAGACCGTGGGGAGTACTCTGCAAGACCAAGAGTCTTAGGTTTGACAGCTGACGCCTGGGAAGTCGATAGTAAACCAAGACCTGGAAAAGCAGAGGCAAAAGAAGGCCAATTCATGACTTTCATGTGTCCAGTTATGACACTGTGCTACATAAATCTGTATGACTGAAAAATCTAAAAAGCCTGTTTTGGACACCATCTCATAGACCTTCTGCCCCATGCATGGTTCTTCCTCATTCAAAAATTCTAAGCATGCTGCAAACTTTAGTTTCCAAGTAGGAAGCATAAGGAAAAGATTTACTGAACACCTACTTTGTAATATGCTACAACATAAAACCACATGCAGCAGAAATTCTTCTGTCCCTGTTTTTCAAATGAGAAGGCTCAAAGCAAACATCTCGAAACTGAGATTTAAGCCCATGACTGCTTGACTATCTGTCCATGAAATAGTGTGCGTTCTTTGGAACGAGACTATGCCAAGTTCATCTAGGATTTATTTTAGAGGTACTCCCTGGAAATTAAGAATATTTTATCTTAGTTATCCGATGCCAATTAAGAAACAATCCCCAAATTCAGAAGCTTAAAAACCACAAATGTTTTCTTAGCATTTCTACCACTCAACAATCAGTATAGCTTACTTTGTGCCTCTGATTCGAGTATCTTTGAAGTTGTAGTCAAGATATCAAAAGGACTGCAGCCTGATGGGAAGGCTCCCATGGTGGCAGGCTGAGCTCAGTCCCTCACCAGGTTTCCTCACAAAACAACACCTGGCTTCCTTCAGGGGGCAATGCCAAAAGAGGAAGAGAGACAAGTCTCTGGTCTTTTCATTACCCAATCCCAGGAGGGACATCCTGTCTCTCCTACTGTGTTCTCTTTGTGAAAAGCAAGACAGCAAGTCCAGCCTACACTTCAGAGGAGGGGGCAAGATGGGGCTATCCAGGGTCAGGGATTACCAGAGGGCAGTTTATAGGCTGCAGACTTCAGTCTTAGAGAGCATTTGGTCAGGTTATCCAGGCTATTTCCCCAAATGGCGAATTGTTTCCTCTTCCTGTGTGGCTGCCTCCTCAGAACAGAAACATTCTCTCCAGGAGACAGGAGAGAGGTTCAATAAGACTCCAGAAGTCAATAAAACTTAGAAGGCCCAGAAAGCTCATGAAAGTTACAAGATTCACAAGGCCCCTTCTCAAGCTTGTAAAAGCCAGGGCCTAGAAACACACTTCTGACTATAGTACAAACTGTGCAGAGAGCCCCAGCGATATGGCTTTCCTGAGTTGTCATCCATATGGGAGTGGTGTAGGAGGTGTTTGAAGGGGATAGCTTTTTCAAATTATGGCTACCGACCCCTCCCCACATTGTTCTTTTTTTTTTTAGAAAAAAAAAAGATTTATTAATTATACAATGTTCTTCCTGCATGTACACCTCTATGCCAGAAGAGGGCACCAGATCTCACTAGAGGTGGTTGTGAGCCATCATGTGGTTGCTGGGAATCGAACTCAGGACCTCTAGAAGAGCAGTCAATGTTCTTAACCTCTGAGCCATCTCTCCAGTCTCTCTCCCCCACCCCCACCTTGTTCTTAAACTGTTGTGAAGTCCTTCAGCAAGGAGGAAGGAATGGATGCTGGCCATTCCTAGGGAGAGGAACCATCAGCTGGAGAGTCTTGGGTATTTTGCTGTCTTCAGGTTTATTTTGTTTTAAGTGCATGAGTGTTTTGCCTGCATGAATGCATGTGTACCATGTATGTGTCTGGAGCCAGTGGAAGTCAAAAGAAGGCATCTGATTCCCTGGAACTGAAGTCCTGAATGACTGGGAACTGAACCCTGGGCCTCTTCAAGAGCTACAAGTCCTCTTCACCATTCGAGTCTTCTCTCCTTTGGAGTTTTCCTCAGTTCTCGTCTCATGCTGTCCAGTTCTGTCAGTGCCACAGCAACTGGCAGAGCAGATGCTCCAGAAACATCCTGAGGAGGGAGTGGATAACAAGCCAGTGTGTACATGGGTCATACTCCTTCAGCAGCTCTTCTGTGCAGTCACAAGGGTACACAGAGACACACAGGTACAGGCAGACAGACTTGCAAACATAGATGAAGCAGTGTAAGCAAAATCACAAGCGCCATAAGTACCTGCTCAGTCTACCCCTCTGCCTCACCACTGAGCGGTCCTGATGGCTAAAGCATCTCTCATTGCTCAGACCTCTGTAACAGCTTCCAAACTGGCCTGTGCCATCCATCCATCTATTCATTCTCTACTGGACTATCTTTCTGGACAGCAAATCTGTCAAGGTCAAAAGGCCTACCTACCTAACTGATCTTGGCAAAAAGCCAAGTCTTTTGGATAGTCTCCAAGACCCTAAGTACCCCTCCCGTTTCATCTCACCTCCTGTTTTGGCTCCATTCATACCACAAGCTGTTACAGGTACCTACATGAGACTATGATGCCTTTCGTGTCTAGCAGCTAATGCATGCAGCCACATCCACAAGGAAGCATTCTCAAATTGCACTCTCCAGTCTGGGATAGGAACGCTAGAGCCTGGAGCAACACATTTCCCTCCCAGGATTGGATTACAGTTACTTGTCTTCTGTGTCCATGAAAACAAACAAACAAACAAACAAACAACCAAAAACCAAAAAACAAAACCGGACACTTTCTGATCTAGAATCTTTGCTAGAAGTCCATCAAAGAGGAGTGAGGTCAGTTAGGACTGTGAGATAGATCTGATGTTAAGTCTGGGATCGCAAGCAGGTCAGGAATCTTGACTTTCCTCAAGGAAACAAATGTGGGAGAAGTACAGAGAGTCCCTCGCTTTGGCCACACCCTCTTCCTTATCTCTGAGCTCAGGCTAGGGAGCTGCCCAGTATCAGCGCCTGAAGTCCTCTAAGCGAGCCTTCTCTCTGGCCTCAGGTGGGCGGGGAAAAGCGCTGTGGAGCAGGTGCGGCATGAAATTGGCTTTGAATCTGGCTTCAGAAACAAAGTGTGAACGTGTGTGCCTAAGGCAAGGGGTTATATTAAAGCATTCTCTTTCCACGTCGCTGTTTCCCACACGCCATGAGTACAGACACCAAAGCTATCTATGTGACGGTAGTGTCTCCTCTCTTCATCCCCCGCCCCCAGGAGCATCCACCCCGGCTCTCCAGACATGCTTGAATGAATGGGGGAAGACCCGTGCGCATGAATGAGCGCGTGTGTGAGGCCAGCCAGCCGGCAGATGAGTGAATGGCGTCCGCGCCACTTCGGCTCAAGGGCGCGGGCGCGGGTTCCACTTCCCACTCCCGCCAGCTGGTGGCCTCCAGAAGGTGGCAGAGGCGGCAGCGGCCCGAGCTGGGACGGCCCGGGCGCGGGATGGTGGGGGAAGGGGCGTTCCCGGCGGCCGCGCCTTCCGCGGCTATTGGATTAGTGGCCTTCAGGGATGAGCTCAGCCGGATCGGCTTTCAGCTGCAGCCTCCGGGCCGGCCGGGAAGGCGGGGAGCGGGCGGCCGTGGAGGAGGAGGGGGGGGCGGCGGCTGCAGCATCCAGAGCTGGCCCTGGCAGTCGGCGCGCCCGGCGCACAAAGGCGCTCAGCCCCTGGGGAAGGCGATGAGCGCACCGCAGCCCCGGCCCCGGCCACCGCTGCAATCATCGCGGCGTGCGCCCGGGGCGCTGGGGAAGAAGCCGGGCACTCCAGGGACCGGCGGCCGTGGTGCGGCCCGTGCGCCCTAAGCGCGGGACTCACCGCCCTCCGGGTCAGGCGCCAAGCTTCGGGGAGGCCAGGGCGCCAGCTTCCGCGCTCCCCTGAGATCGGTGCAGTCGGGCGCTTCACCAGCCGGGACTGGACCTCCGAACCCTCTTGCCGCGCCTGAGCGCCAACTTCGCCAAGAACGTCCCTAACTCCAGGGCACCCTGCGGGAAGAGAGGGCGCTGCTGCCGGGCACAAGCCGAGGGGACGCGCCGCTGGCGGAGAAGCCAGCATCCGCGGGGTCGCTCGGGCGCCCCTGAGTGGGCAGCAGCGGCAGTAGACCTCTCTCTCGGGAGTCCCGGACCTGCCAGCGCTGGGGATTCCTCCCGGGCAGGCGCTCGCCCTCTCTTTTATGGTAAGTGTTCTCCAGCTCCTGCTAAAGGATGATCGCCGGCCGGCACCGGTCACACCCGGTGCTCTTGGGGTCCCTCTGGTCGCGGTCCGCGGGAATGTCTCTGCAAATTGTGACAATCCAAGCTGGTTGGTTTGTGCCGGGGTGTTGATGCCAGCTTCTGGTACTGTGGGTTTGAGACGACACAGAAAAATTGCTCCCGGAGTCACCCGGCTATGTTTCGGTCGTACACCCGTCACTCTCTGGGGTGACCTTGGGCCAAGCACCACAACCTCGGTCTCCTCATCCGGAAGATGGGGGTGATAATTGTGGCCCTTTTACTAGTGTATTGAAAGGAACTGCAGGGTGGTGCGGAGACTTGCGCCTGGCACTCGGGAAGTACTCAAGTCAGACACTAGCTAGCGTTAATATTAGCTTCATGAGCTCCAGCACATCATTCAACTTCCCGGAGCTGCGGCAGCTGCCTCAGCTGTGTGGTGAGGACAGTAATTTCTGGGGGTCCGCTCGTCGTTGCGGAAGCAAAGCACCTCGCTCTCACTAGGTGCTGGTGGTGATCACTATGGTTTATTTCCGACACTGGGGCAGTGAAGACTGACTGCTCGGTCGGACGAGAGCGGCTCGCGGCTGTGCGAGACAAACTTGGAGAGAATAGGGAAATCAGCCCTGGGCGAGGAGCTATGGGAAGCAGGGAGGAAACCAAAGCCCAGAGTGTGACGAATATGTCCACCCTGGTTGAACCAGGAAAAACAAGGGACCCCAAACCTCTGGCTGGTGAGGGCCAGGCAGTATGGCTCCCACCGCCCGATGGTCAAGCGCGGGCTGCTGAGCCAAGAAGAGAGAAGAGACACATTTGTGCCGCTGCCTCTAGAACTCTCGGCGCTGCAGTCCTGGGCTTGAATTCGAATTCTGCTCCCACCACCAGACCGCGGGTGTGACCTTGAGCTGGTTCTCTAAGAGCAGCAGCTCTTCCTTGCCTTCTTTCCCCACTCTCCTCCCCTCTCCCTTCTCCAGGGTTTGGGTGTGAACTCCTCCTCGTATCTGCCCACTCATCTGCCCCCTCCCCACACAGTTGTTGAGCCTATTTAGATCTGAAAGTGGGTAAGGGAAAAGTTAACTCTTTGCACCCTGCCCTGTGGGAAGCACTCACCCCTGAGGCTTCCGGTCTGATTCCTCACTTTGGCACCCCAGTCTTTCAACTAAAGCCTGCTGTTTCTGTTACTCAGGCTGATGGGGAATCCTTCAGACTCTCGCCACAAGACCCTTTCCTAAGCCATTTAGTATTGATTTGGGGCTGCAGATAAGCCCACTTCGGAGAAAAGCAAAATGTCAAAAGCGTGATATAAACAGACTTTACAGGAGGCCACAGTTCTTGAGACACACAGGCCAGTTTCATGTTTAAACTTCCATAGCAAGGGCAGTAAAAAGAATTCAAGCCTTTTGCAAGCTGTAAACAAAATTAAATTCACCAGTCATGCCACCCAAATAGCCCCTTAGTTTGCATTTCTCTTTAATTCTAAAGACTGATGCATTCAGTGACATAGAAATAAAATCTGCAGGGAAAAGCACTTGCCAAAAGCAGTCAAAAGACATGAGAAACTGGGGAAAGAATTTGCTGCTTATTGCTAGGGCTTCATAGCTTCAGATTCGTAACATTGGGGTGTGTGCTGGGAATGGAACCCAGGTCTTTGTGCAGGCTAGACAAGGGCTCCACCCCTGAACTCTAGCCTCAGCCCAAAATGTGTAAAGAATCTCCAAGACAAGCAAGCGCCCCAAAGGACAAAGGCTACAGACAATTCGTGCGCACGGAGTGAAACAGAAATCACACGAAAACCTATATGCCTTACTTCACTCAGTAAGAAAAAAATGTGTGCAAAAGACGTCAGATTCGGTTGTTCAGACATCAGATCAGCAAATAGTAATAACCGTTCACCAGTAAGAAGCCTTTATCCTTAAAAATGTAAACAGACCAAATTCCTCCCTAGTTAGAACTTCCTCAAGGCTGCCAGGAGTAAAGGCTGAGTATGCCTTGTAGGCCTGACTACCAGGGGCACCACCTCTCCCCCCACCCCCGCCCCCCTGACTACCAGGGGCACCACCTCTCCCCCCGCCCCCGCCCCCCTGACTACCAGGGGCACCACCTCTCCCCCCGCCCCCGCCCCCCTGACTACCAGGGGCACCACCTCTCCCCCCGCCCCCGCCCCCCTGACTACCAGGGGCACCACCTCTCCCCCCGCCCCCGCCCCCCTGACTACCAGGGGCACCACCTCTCCCCCCGCCCCCGCCCCCCTGACTACCAGGGGCACCACCTCTCCCCCCGCCCCCGCCCCCCTGACTACCAGGGGCACCACCTCTCCCCCCGCCCCCGCCCCCCTGACTACCAGGGGCACCACCTCTCCCCCCGCCCCCGCCCCCCTGACTACCAGGGGCACCACCTCTCCCCCCGCCCCCGCCCCCCTGACTACCAGGGGCACCACCTCTCCCCCCGCCCCCGCCCCCCTGACTACCATGGGCACCACCTTCTTTCTCATTCTCCCTCTCTCCCCCACCTGAGACCCTGGCCTAAGATCTTGGTTTTGCTTCAACACTCACAGGGCTTATTCCTTTCTTGACTCCCACCCCACCCCACCCCACCCCATCCCAGTTGGTCACAGATCCGAAACCTTGTCATCCTTCATGTTAGCCTGTTCTGGAGACTTCGTTCACATCCCAGGATGTGGCTGTGGCTAAAGCTCAGGCCCCAGGCAAGGTCTTTGCCCCTTGAGGAAAAGGCCCACTGCAACTCGCCGTGTTCCAGTTTGTTAATTTTTTTCTAAGCTGTCTGGCTCACTGCCACACATCGGTGCTCCTGAAAGGGCCGTCCTCGGTTGGCACAGTAACCAAAGATCTCCAGGAGCTCCCTAGATAGAACAAGAAACTGGATGTGGAAAATCAGGAGAGTAGAAGGACCTAGGTCCACGTCATCAGAAGTCTTTCCTGGTAATCATTTTTTTTAAAGGTACTTAATGTATGCACTTAACTTGTGTGAGCATGATCGTTCATACTTGGCAAAAAAATCAATAATAAAAAATTAAAAATCTAGCAGCATATTTAAATAAAACATGGTCCCTGCATGAGCTGACTGGCTTTCCTGCTGCTGCTCGGTTACAGGCGTCTGTTCTGAGGCTGCAGGAAGCAGCTGTCTGGCCCATCCTTTGGGAAAGACCCCAAATGAACTGTCATAAACTTTGTGGAGTGTTGATTGCATGGGATTGATTCTTGCTTCACAGGTTGAATGTGGAACTTAACCCACATTTCAAATGCATACTTCAGTTGTGAAAAAAAAATTCTTGTTGGTAAAAATACAAATGATTCAGTCCATCAAGCATTTCTTCTAGTTTTTTTTTTTTCCTCTTCTTCTCACCTTACAGCCCATGCTAGACTAGAACTCACAGTGGATCCCAGGTTGGCTCCAAACTCTCAGTCTTCCAGACCCCTCTAGGTGTGGGCCATCACACCTGGCTGACAGGCACTTCTCAATGCAGGCAGGTAGTGTGCACAGGACTGGTCCCGAAGACGGGTGGCCGTCAGGTGGTTAGCCTTCTAGAAAGAAGCATGTGATGCAGGAGGCATCCGTGGGACTAGATTGTTAGGATGACGTCACGGGGCAGAGAGATGCAGAGAGGGTGGGTGCACAGAGGAGTGAGAGAAGGTCAACAGGCAGTGACGGTGAGCAAGCCCCCGAAGTTTGGGGTGAGAAGCCGACTTGAGAGCCCAGTATCACTGCTTGGAGAAAGACTATAAGGAGGGGTTGACTGTGAAGCCCCTGGGTGTCAGCTCAAAAGGTGCGTACTTAAATGAGCAAGTGATGGGCAGCTTGATTGGTTAGAGTTCCAAGATGAGAATCATGGGTCCTCCCTAGGTGACTGCTCCAGAAATTCCACTAAGGTGGGAACCAAGGGGAACGAGAAGGTATTGAGTGGGAGTGACTGACAGAGAGGAACCTGGATTATGGAGGTGGAGGAGGCTGAGCTCAGCCCAGGTCGCATGATTCTCAGATGCGCCACAGTGTTGGGAAGGTGGCCATGTGCTCCGTGGAAAGCTTAGGTGGAAAGCCGCACCACAGAGTCACCAAAGGAGCATCCAGAATGGCCAGAGGCTAGGTGGGGGAGGGCAGGCAAGCTAGGGACATCTGCAGAGGAATGGACCAGAGGCTAGGTGGGGGAGGGCAGGCAGGGCTAGGGACATCTGCAGAGGGTTAGAAGGACAAATTTAAGAAAGGATGCAGAGAGGAGGGGACAGAGTCTTAGATATTGCCTTGAGGTGTTGCACGCGCAGGGCAGGCAGGAAGGTTGGTGTGGACACACTACTTCGCTGAGTGCCATGCACTGCTTCCAGGAGTAGTGCAGGGCAGCACCAGCATCACCTTCGTGGGTTGTGATCCTGTGAACTGTGTTTATGGGGGACCACACCTCTGCCTTTTCCAGAAGTGAATGAGCTTGGCCCAGTGAGCCTGCCCATAAAGACGTCCCCACCTGTTAGCCGCAGTCTATGCAGTGAGGGAAGTTTAAGAGTCCAGGGGTGGAGCGCTTCTCACGGGCCGGTCCCTCCTAGCTGCCTGCATCTTCCCTTTCTTCCCTTTTTCCAAGCCTGATGTCTGCAGCACACCCAGAGAGACACCTCAGGCTTACGAAAGGGATTCCTAAGCCCCCATTGCAGTCCTCTAGATTTCCCCTGATGCTTGAATGGTCCTGCTTCTCTTTCAAGAACCGTTTTCAGACAAGTGTTTATGTCCAAAGAGTTACACTCATCTTGGGAGAGAAATGAGAGGTTAGGCATGCGGACGACGGGGCTCCTTTAATAGATGTTTTCCTCGAGGGTTCTCCCTGGCAGCCCTTCCTCAGCCTCTTTTGCCGTGCTTTGCCCCAGTGTGAACCAATGCTGGGCCTCACAGAGGACAGCTGTGCTACAACACAAAACCACAGGTCCCCAGGGCGGCCGCACTGCCAACCGGGACTTCCCATGGTCCCTCTGGATCTGACCTATGTCTCTTTCAAATGACCTTGTGCAGCATGCCAGCCTGGTCACTACCACCCAGCAAACCTCCTGCCTCCCAGCTCCTGCTCTTCCTGCAGGCTGACAGCTGAGCTTTTATCCCTGGAGCCTCTGACTCTGTGTGGGAGGAGGATTCCCATGGAAACCCCAGGAGGAGGGGAGGCCGGGGAAGCCTCATTGATTGAGCTCTAAGAAGATGGGACCAGCAGGAGTCAGGAGTCGGCCCCACCTGGACTGGACAGATGGCTGCTTTTGTGAGTGCCGGGGGAGAAAGGCAGGCCAGGCCTGTCGTAGAGTGAGCTCCTTGTGTGTATTATGGGAGAATCTAATGGACTTCTGTGATTAAAGCCCTGGGGGGAAGGGTGCCAGAGTTTATTCACTGCTGGTAGGTTCATTCTGAGTGATCATCTTTTAATAAAATACCCATCCATTTTAGTGTTTGTGGCAAGAAAAGCTCGCGGACTGCCCATAGGCCCCCGGCCCAGGCAGGTCTCATTAGCCCTGAGGTAGCATGATGCTTTAGTTATGTCTTCATACTGCAGCTGCCAGGTCATTCACCCATCTTTTTGTCTATATCAGACCCTTATGGATGAAGTCCTGGGAACTCCATCTGGGAAACTCAGCTCCTGTTCTGGAGGTGTCCCAGCCCGGCTCCTCATGATAGGTGCTGTGATAGGGACAAACGCAGGAACTCAGAGAGCCTGGAGCCAGACAGAAGACATGTTTGTCCAGAAGATTTTGATGGCCAAGCCGAGTAGAATTCTCAGATGGCGCATGGGGCAGGCGTGCGGAGACGGGGAGGGACAATGGCAGCCCATCAGGGAGATGGAGGCAAGGGTTCAGAGAGGGTTGTGGGCTGGGGAAGAACTGTTGAACATCCTGGAAAGGTTCAAGTTGGAACCTTCTCTTAAAATCCCTAGGCGGGAGTAAGCAGAGAGCGTGGTCTGGTCTGGTTTGTGTTTTTACTAAAGCCTTCCCACCTACTAAAAGGACCTCAGTGGTGTTAAACCTCTGTGCTTCTGCAGTCCTTGTCATTGTCCACAGCTGCCATGGGTTCTCACCCTCTGGGGTGCATTTCCCTAGAGGGGAGTAATTGGGTTTTATACCTTCCTCTAGCTGTAGGTCCCTAGGGGGACAGCATTACCCCTAGTTAAAGGAAAATATGAAACTTGCCCTGGTCCCTGACCCCAGCAGGGCTAAACCCGGAGGCCACACTGAAGAGAGGGCACGTCACTCAGCTGTCACCAAATGCCTTGGGTCATCAGGGTCCTTGCAGACAAACCCCTCCCTTCTTGAACCCAGCCAGCTAGCCCACTTGAGACTTATTTGACTGTAGAAAGTACAGTATAATATGCAAAGCCCTGAGGCTTTTGGAAGAGTGTGGCAAGGCTGCTTCATGCTGCCTTGTTGTCCTGCTGAGTAGTAACACCCACTAGGGTCCCAGGAAGGGCCATCGACAATCTGAGCTTTTGTTTTTCCTGCTCAGTCACGACTGTAGCCTCCAAGTGAAGCGAATGCTTCAGATAATGTCTTTAAGTGTCGCCACTGGAGCATGGCATACACATTCAGTTTGGTTTGGGAAGTGGATTCGGTACTCTTTGGTGTGGGAAGTGGATTCGGTACTCTTTGGTGTGCTTCAGTGTGCCTGCTGCTTACTGGGTTTATTCCCACCAGGAAGTTAGATTCTATTGTCTGTCCTGTGTGCCTGGCCATGCGCCACATGCTGCAATAGAAATGAGAGGAGAAATGTGGTTGGCTAGAGGGAGGGAGTGGGGACGAAGCATGGTAGAGTCGCAGAGTTGCTGTGTCCCCAGCTCTCAGCTGCAGAGAGCCTGGCACACAGGGGGCATTTCCTGCGTGTTTGTTCAAGGGATAAAAGAAGCAGAGGAGTGTGAGGGGCAGTCTGTGTGGAGGAGACTGGCAGGTGACAGTCGAGAAGAGCTGCCCAGAGAAGACAGCATGGACAGTGCTCTGTGTCTTTAGTGATGCTCTGGTTCTTTGCACTGAGAGCCTCCCTGAACTGGGGGCCTCCCTGTGACGGCCTGTCTATGTGCCTGCCCTGTGTGCCATCCCTGGAGGCCATTTCTCAAGACGGGAGGTACTTCCTGGGGAACACAGAAGTGTAAGGACAGCTTTTGTTTCTGGGTTAGGTGGCCTCAGCAAAAATCAGATGACCAGGTCCTGAAAAATGTCCTTGCTGACTAGTCTGGAGTGCACAGAAGTAGGAGCAGGCCGTCAGAGACTTGGTGGACCAGAGCAGGTTTCCCAAGAGAAGTGAAAGAAGTCACCATGCAGGGACCCCGCCTCCAAACACCTCTACACTGTGTATTCTGGGTCTTCAGCACAGACATTCATGCCACAGCAGAATGCAGCAATGGCAGGGGACACCTGTCCTTCACAGGACTCCTGATGAGGATACTGCTGGTAACCAGACAAGCAGGGAGTCAACAGCACTTTAGTGATGAGTCTCAGAAGTTAAGTCCTTGCCCAGTGCCCATCAGATGGGCAGAAATCAACCCATCTAGGTCCCATGGCTTGTGTTCTGTAGTACTGCTTGCTGCTGGCTTCTTTTAGCCTTGACATGAATGCACGTCAAGACCCTGTACTGGGAGCAGCGGAGGGACAGTCTATTTAGATGCTCACCTGTGATACCCTGAACAGCAGGAGACTTGTCTGCCTCTAATAGGAATAAAAACTTGGAGGGAGACTCTGCCAGAATGACCCAGCATGGGACAGTTAAGAGCTGGTAAGGAGCTGTCCCAGGGAACTTTCTGGGACATCTGCAAAATTGTCATGCTGTATAAGTGAATATGAGAAAGGGGAAGGGATGGGGTCATTTATGCAGAGTGGTGATAATGCCCTGGAAGGAACTGTTTGAAATAGTATGGAGGAGGATGTGAGAGCCCAGGCTTGCACATCCAGCCACCCTAGGCCTGCTGTTTGACTAGGTATGTGACCCTAAGCATTAAACCATGTCTCTGAAGCTTTGTCCAGCTTTGAATGATGGAGCATTTCTGTCTACTTCATGATGCCCGTGGGGAAGCTGACAAGCTGACTGGCATCTGTAACATTCTGGGTTTTCCACTGCACCCATAGGCTTTATCTTCATAGCTTTATCCGGTGGCCTCTCAGGGCCTCTTTGTGGGAACTCTGATCCTGCTACGCGTTGCCTGATTTCAGTGGCTCTCTGGAGCCATTGAGCAAACCTCTACGACCCATTTAATCTTGTATCTTCCTCGCCTCCAAACCTAGTACCTCATAGGTGGTGCCGATAGCTTCAGTTATAGCCTGGTGGTCTTGGCCACAGCTGTAGCGGCCTTTGTACGCCACGGTGGCTGGATCTGGAATCGCTTTCCTAGTGCTGATATTTGAGGGTAGTGATGGAGAAGCAGGAGAGATCGGAAGCAGATGAGGCTTTGAGTTCAGGATGAGACCAGCTCTGCCATCTTTGAGCTATGCCTCCTTGAATCCCTCCCGCACTGCTTCAGTTCCTAGACTGTTGTTTCAGGAACATAAGGTGTCTCCTAATGAACTGTGAAAGTGTCAGGTTGCAGCTTTCTTGCCTCCCTGACTACACCCTTTGGCAGCCCTGGATAGACAGGCTCACAGGTGTGTCCTTGGACTTGTGTTGGGTCCAGCAATTGTACACCCCCCCCCCGTATGTGGGCCCCATGATTCACACACAAAAATTCGTGTATCTTTTACAGCATGGTTGAGGCTCAAGGGATGGGTAAAACCAATAGAAGAGCCAGTGGACAAAAGCAAGACATCTTCTACAATTGTCTGGGGGCATCCACTTTTGCTACATTTGGGGCCCATCGTTGATCCTATTCTCACTCCTTGAACTCTCTCCTCCATGATAATGTTCCTTATTTGTTGGATTCTGTCTGTCTCTTGACTCAGTACAATCTTTTCCTCATAGTGTTTCGTAAGATGTGTGCTAGCTACTTTTTCTTCCAGCACTGTGACAGAATATTTGATAAGAAGAAACTTGATAAGAAGAGTTTATTTGGGGTTATAGTTCAAGGAGACACAGTGCGTCATGGTGGGGAAGAGCAGGCTGCAGGAGTGGGAAGGGGCTGACTGCCTTGTATCAGCAGCCAGGAAGTTGAGACAACAGAGAGAAATGGGGGAATATCAAGGAAAGAGCAGGGAAGATGCCAAATCCTATAGCTCTGTGTCCAGCCCCTGGGACTCATGACGAAATCATCTGGGCTCCAAAAAGCTTACGTAGCCCAGCCCTCCAACTTTTCTACCTTCAACACATACAGCATCTCCCTTAGGCCAGATCTATTCTATACCTGTACCTTTGCTCAGTAAATGTCCCATAGTTTTGACATCTCTAACATCCTGGGCTCTCCAGGGCAGCATAGATTTTTACCTTCCAAGCTGCATAGCAGTGACCTCTCTGGGCCTTTTTGTGGGAACTTTGCCACTCCCATACAGTGGCTCTCTGGAACCTTACAACAAACCTCTATGATCTTTAATATCTGCAAAACTAGTACCTCCTGAATAAAACAATACTATCAACTTGAGATATAGTTTGGTCACCTTGGTCACAGCTGTAGTGGCCTCTGTAATGCCTCGTTAGATCTGGGGCTGCTTTTCTAGGAAGTTGTTGGGATCAGGGAATCCCTTCAGATGCTTTCTTGGTTCCGGTTCTCTCCTTTCAATTAAAGCTGGCGCGTGTGATGAGTGGTATCTTGTTTGCACGGATCTTCCCTATTGTCCTAGTAATAGAGCAGGAGATTTTACTTTAATGGAGTTAACCTCATTAACAGTTCCAGCCTCTCTCCTTTTGCATCTGCCTGGTCTGCCACTTTAAACGTCCTCATTGCCTTAGTTTCTTTTCTGTTGCAGGGACCAAATACCGTGACTAAAGCAACTTACCAAAGAAAGCATTTAGTTTGGGCGCTCACGCTTCCAGAAGGTTAGAGTTCTTGCTCGTTATGGCAGGGACCGTGGCAACAGGCAGGCAGGCATGGCAAGGGAGCAGTAGATGAGAGCTTACCTCTGACCTATAAGCAGCAGGCCGAGAGAGGGTGAGGGAGAGACTGGGAATGGTGTGGGCTTTTGAATCCTCAAAGCCAGCCCCCAGTGACACACCTCCTCCAACAAAGCCACACCTCTAATCCTTCCCAAACAGTTCTAACAATGGGGGGGGCATTCCAATATATGGGCCTGCCATTCTCATTCAAACTACCATACCCATTCACTTTCTAGCCAGAGGGCACATTTAAAAAATACGCCCTGCCCCATTGTCCCTAATGTTCACTGCAGACCTGGATGAGATTGGTTAGTTAGTAGTAATAATTCCATAGCCTGAAAGTTACCTCTCAGAATTTCCTCTGCCTAACACATTAGTGTGTTACTTTTAAATTGGGCCTCACTCAAGTTCTCAGGATAGGGGTAGGATGAAGCCGTATTCTTTGCTAGAAGAACACACACATGGATGAGATTGGTTAGTTAGTAGTAATAATTCCATAGCCTGAAAGTTACCTCTCAGAATTTCCTATGCCTAACACATTAGTGTGTTACTTTTAAATTGGGCCTCACTCAAGTTCTCAGGATAGGGGCAGGGTGAAGCCATATTCTTTGCTAGAAGAACACACACATGGCCTCTAACCCAGATCCCAATAGGGTCCTTGTTCTGTTCTGACATCTTATGAGCTGGGCCTCCACTGCCCACATTTCTGCCAGGATTCTGGCCTTTCAAACTCCCACCAGAATACTTTAAGTTTTGCTACAGTGTTCTAAAGTGTTTTTGTAACCTAGTGTTCCAAAATCTTTCAAATTTCTCCTTCAGGCAAATCCCAAAAGCCTAAGCCCACATGGCCAGATTTATCACGGCGGTGGCCTCGCTTCTCATTACCGTGTTCTGTATTAGTTACTCTCTGTCGTTGCTATTGGCAAAAACACTTAGCAAGAAACACTTAAGGGAGGAAAGGGTCAATCTGGCTTACAGTTCAAGAGAATACAGTCTGTCACACTGAGGAAGGTATGGTGGCAGGAACAGTAAGCCAGCAGGTAACATTGTATCTGTAGTCAGGAAGCAGGGTGGCTAGGAAGTAGAATTGGCCTGTAAACCCTTGAGACCCACCTCCTGAGACCCATTTTCTCTAAAGGGTTCTATTGCCTAAAGATGCCACAGACTTCCCAAACAGCGCTACCACCCAGGGATCAAGGTTCACACACAGGAACCTATGGGGCACAGTTCACATTCAACCCACAGCAGGTAGGCTGATCATTATTTTAATCTATCTTCTAGCTGGCTGTCAAGAAACAACTTTTAACTGCAGTGGAAAGTCGTTTTTTTTGTCTATCAGCTCAGTGAAGATCCAGAAGATGAATGGCTCCTTGCAGGAGTGTAGAAAAGCTGACAACCTTGTACGGCATGGACCTGAGTGTATTCTGGTCAACTCAGTGGATGTAAATTAGCTCCATCTTTCAAAATGGCAGATGCACTGAATCTAGCAGTTTCACCTTCCCCACTTATTTAGCCGTGCTCCCAGTTGTGCTCAACATTTTATACACGTGATACTCAGTGTTGTTTGAATGGCAAAATACTGAGGAAGAGCAAATAGAAAGTGAGAAATAGAAAGTTTGGTTAGTGTACATTTTTGGTATTTCTCAAATTGAGAAACTTATTTAAGATTTAATTACAAGTTTTACTTTTCTTTTTTTTGAGACAAGGTTTCTCTGGAGCTTTGGAATCTGTCCTGGAACTCGCTTTGTAGGCCAGGCTGGCCTCGAACTCATAGAGACCCACCTGTCTCTGCCTCCCGAGTGCTGGGATTAAAGACATGTGCCACCACCGCCCAGCTTACAAGTTTTACTTTTCGAATAATTTTACACTTAATAGAAAAACTAACCCCACACTTACCTAGCTGCATGAAGCCCTGGTTCAATCTCCAATGTGAGAGGAAAGGAGAGAGAAAGCAGAGTGGGGGAGGGGAAGACCAAAGCAACATAGAGAGGTTTCATTTGCTGCCCCCACATGCACACTCCTTCCTCTACAGTTAACTCTTACACTAGTATTACGTATTTGTCACAGTTAACAAACCAATATTGCTACATTATTATTGTCCAAATGATTTTTGCCCACAGTCCTTCTTTTGGTTCCAGTATCCCACCAGGGAAGCCATGTTTGGTCCCATGTCTCCTCGGGCTCCTCACTGTTGGCCCAGTCTCTTGACCTTCTCTTCTTTTTAATGACCTTGACAGTTAGGGGGAGTGCTGGTTGGGCATCTTGGGTCCCCTGCCCCACCAAGTGGAATTTGTTCTACTATCTTTATGATTAGAATGTGCACCTGTGCTTGTGGAAGAAGGAACCACGGAGAAAGTGCCTCTTTGGTATGCACGTTGACGGCATCGACAGCTCGCGTAATAGGCAATAACGGCAGCTAGAAAACACAGTATGATGGATTAAGTGGGATTAGTTATTGGTTTACTTTCAGTTTTATGGTATCTATCCCTCTCTCCACAAAAAAGAACTAACTAGCTCTTGGATTTTTCTCTTAATTCTGTTATTTTTCTACCTAATTGAGCTTAGTTTACTTATTTTCATTTTAAGAAGTGTAACAATGTGGGATCCAGTGAGACGGACCGCCCAGAAGACGGAGGTGCAAGCCAGCAAGCTTGATGGCCTGAGTTTGATCCCAGGACCTCTGCGGTGAAAGGGGAGAACTGATCCCCATGAGTTGTCCCCTGTTCTCCATATTCTCACCTTGGCGTGCATGTCCCTCACCCCAAATAAATGAACTAATGTTTGAAACAAATTGTTAGTGTAAGCACTTTATCTGTGACTTCCTTGTCAGAGGCATCCCACAAACCTAATAGATGAATTTTCTGTTACTTTCTAGATACCATGCATTTGCATATGAAATTTTAAAATCTGAATTGTTTAAAGAGAATCTAAAAAATTCTCATCCCCTGTTACGTGCTGTATCCACTTTTTGAGGCTTTATCTGTATCTTAATATGCAGGAAATGCTTTCTCTTTTATCATTTTTATTGACTTTTATTGAGCTCTACATTTTTTCTCTGCTTCCCTCCCTACCTCTCCCCTCCCCTCCAACCCTCTCCCAAAATCCCCATGCTCCCAATCTACTCAGGAGATCTTGTCTTTTTCTACTTCCCATCTCAATTAGATCTATGTAAGTCTCTCTTAGAGTCCTCATTGTTGTCTAGGTTCTCTGGGATTGTGATTTGTACATCGGTTTTCTTTGTTTTATGTTTAAAAATCACTTATGAGTGAATACACATGATAATTGTCTTTTTGAGTCTGGGTTACCTCACTCAAAATGATGTTTTCTAGCTCCATCCATTTGCCTGCAAATTTCAAGATGTCAATATTTTTTTCTGCTGTGTAGTACTCCATTGTGTAAATGTACCACATTTTCCTTATCCATTCTTCGGTCAAGGGACATTTAGGTTGTTTCCAGGTTCTGGCTATGACAAACATTGCTGCTATGAACATAGTTAAACACATGTCCTTGTGGCACGATTGAGCATCCTTGGGGTATATACCCAAAAGTGGTATTTCTGGGTCTTGAGGAAGGTTGTGTCCTAATTTTCTGAGAAATCACCACTCTGACATGCAAAGGGGCTGTACCAGCTTGCATTCTCACCAGCAATGCAGAAATGTTCCCTTTACTCAGCAACCCCTCCAGCAGAAGTTGTCGTCAGTGTTTTTGATCTTGGTCATTCTTAGAGGTATAAGATGGAATCTCAGAGTTGTTTAGATTTGCATTTCTCTGATGATTAAGGATGTTGAACATTTCTTTAAGTGTCTTTTAGCCATTTTAGATTCCTCTGTTGAGAGTTTTCTGTTTAGGTCTGTGCTCCATTTTTTTTTATTGGCTTATTTGTTCGTTTGATGACCAGTTTCTTGAGTCCTTTGTATATTTTGGAGATCAGACTTCTGCCTGATGTGGGGTTGATGAAGATCTTTTCCCGTTCTGTAGGCTGCCGTTTTATCTTGTTGACGGTGTCCTTTCCTTTACAGAAGCTAGGAGAAGCTTTCTTCCTTTCTTTTTATTTCATGTGCATTCGTGTTTTGCCTGTGTGTATGTTTTGTGAAAGTGTCAGGTCCCCCAAACTGAGCTATAAGCAATTATGAGCTGCCAAGCAGGAGGAGTTCTATTGGCTCCATGGACACCAGAAAGAACTTGCTTTCTTTGCACTTGAGACACAGAATACAATCCACACATCAGTTAGATCTAGTGTACTAATCATGTAGGCTTTGCCGTTTCATGGTCTCTAGTTCATTTGGTCAGCTGATCACTCATGAGCTGGAAGATGGGAATTAAAATCACCTGCCCCGCAGTTTCTCTCTCTTTGGCTTTGAATGATGGGCTCTGTCTGATGTGGCTGGTCTTCAGCTGGGGATCATATTCCTTTGTTACTACAGATAGTCTCCTTTGCTTCATTTAAAACTTCTGCTTTGAAATCCACTTTGCTTGCCTCTTGCTTAGTCTGTTCTAGGTATAAACTTACACACAACTGTTTGTCTGTCTGCCCTTCCATTGTTTTTTGCTCTGACTTACTTTTCTTCGGGATGGCTCTCATGTGTTGTCTGTGGCAGGGGAATTTGTCTTCTTCCTAGCTTTAGTCTTTGCCTTTGAGTGGTTTGTTATGGCTGTTCGTTGACATGGCTACTGCTTCGGTCTCGGTTTTACTATCACATCTTCTGTCTTGATGTCTTCTTGCTTCGATAGCTTCTTAAAACAAAGCCCTCGGGAGTACCGTCTGTTTTACTTTGTGCCGCCTTCCTTCTGACAGTTTAGAAGGTTTGTGCTTTATTGTTAGTTGGGGAAGTTATCTTTAGAATAACTATGTAGAATGAATTTAATCTTTTGTTTAGACTGCCTGCCTTCTAAAATGAGTAACTGCAAAGATTGTTTACCGATTCTATCACAGTTTCTAGATGCTTTACCGCAGCTGCTTTAAATGACAGCGTTTCTCGAGTTGCCTTTTCTTGGTCTTTTTCTCCTTTGTTTCTCTGATAGTATCTTGGAATTTTTAAATGAAATTTACTGATTTTGTGTTTGTGGGGTATGAGTGTGCCCCAGCATGCATAAGCGGTCAGAGAACAACTTGGGAATTGGTTCTCTCCATCTACCACGTGGGTCTTGGGATCCAACTTGGGTCTTCAGACTTGGAGACAAGCACCTTCCAGACTGAGCCGTTCTCCAGTGGCGCCTTCGTTCCATGCAGGTATGGTTGGTTCTCTCTGCTCTGGGGGCTGTCTTGCGTCAGGATTTTGCAGACATATTTGCAGAAGTGCTGGAAATTACACAGAGAGCACAGGATTGCTCTGTGACTGGGGAAGTGATTTCTTTTGGTAGTTGCTCCCACCCCCACCCCCAGTCAGCAGAGAACTGTAGCTGTGGACTTCTCTCCTCCTGCCGGGCCTTTGCTCTGTTGCCTGTGAAGCAGGAAGGCGGGTTGTGGTTTCCTCTGTTTCCCATCCTTCCCATTCCCTGAGAGGCCAAAGGCAGTTCCTGACACCAGACTGCACATCCTATGCCCAGTGCCCTTGGTTAGACCATTGGATTCTTCCTCCAGGAATCCCAGCTGCTCTACAGGCTTTCCCACAGCCCTGACCCGCAAGGCACCTTCTCGAGGTGTTTTAGACTGGCTTTGATCTGGGCTGCTCTGGGCCGCCTCTGACTGTGTTTGGCAGCCTTCCCTCCTAAGCTGTGGTTTGGGTTACAAACGTGTCCAGTTTTGCTGAAGAGGACCTTTGCATTTCTATTTCTTTCTCCTTGATTTTGGGTGATTTCAGATCAGAACATGAGTAATTTTATTCTGCCGCCTTTCAACTATCGAGTGTTGGGGATTTTTGTGATCGAGTATTCTCTCAGATCAAATGTCACCCAGAACTTTTCCAAATAGAGTTGATGCCAGCCGAAGCAGAGGCCTAACAACAGAAAGGGAACAACATGGGAGAGGAGACTAAAATTGGAGAGTTAAAAACACGTGTGTTCATGCTGAGTGGCAGCAGGGGAGTCCTTCCTTCCCTTCTTCACTCTGGTTGGGGTGTGCTTCTGTCAGGGTGGAGTAGTAGACTTTCCTGTCAGTGAGAAGCACCTGAGACAACAGCCTGAGAGGAGAAGGGTTTGTTTTGGCTCAGAGTCCCCGAGTTTCAGTTCATAGTGGCAGAGGGCATGTGCGGGAGGAGGGAGGCTCTGATGGCGAAGGCCAGAAGCACACAGGGTACCAGAGGTGCCCCTGTCTGTCCTCCCAGACACTTTCGGTACAGTGACAATGACACTCATGGTTATCATGGGGCTAAGGAGATGGCTCAGGCAGTAAAGTGTTTGCTGTACAAACACAAGGACCTGCGCTTGATCCCCAGAAGCTATGTAAAAAAAGCCAGGCATGGTGGTTTGTACTTTAAATACAAACCCTGGGGAAGTGGAAAAGGTGACGGATCCCTGGGATTTGCTGGTCAGCCAGCTTAGCCTATTCCGTGAGTTCGAGGCCAATGAGAGACCCTTATTTAAAAAATAAGGCAGATGGCACCTGAAGAATACATTTAAGGTTGGTCTGTGGGTTACTTACACATATGTGCATATGCACCTGCATACATACATGCACCCAGACCTACACACACACACACACACACACACACACACACACACACACACACAGGTGTGCGTACATACACTCAAGAAAAAGAAGTAACTATCACAAGTTCGCCTCTTATCAATTAATATGCAGGTTACAACATTTCACCTCTGGCTCTCAAAAGGCTCAATTCTGTCTCATAATGTCTTAACATGCTTTTAGTCTCTCTCATATCTCCCCAGAATCTCAACAGTTGCAACATTGTTCAGGTCCAAATTATCCTCCGAACCTCCATGCACATGTTCATCTGTGGGTCCCTGCAAAATCCAAAACAAGTCACATGCTCCCAAGATATGACGGCACAGACTAAACATTCCCATTTCAATAGACGGTGTCGGGGAACAGAAAAGACGGAACCAGAACATGACTTAAACCTCTTAGGGAAAACATGGGGTACAAGGTGTCATAATGTCCACTTTGGAAGGCCCCAGCACCCTTGGGTCTATGACATTGTCCCTTGCAGCTCCCCTGGCCTCTCTGTTGGCCGTCTCTGCTCACTGCCTGCTGCCTTCTTCAGCAGACATCCCGCCTTCCTGCGTCTTTGGCTTCACCATCATGGTTTTCCTGCATCACGGTTGGCTTCATGCATCCGCCTTCTGGGGATCCCTTGCCTGCAGGAATTCCATGCCTGTCACAGACTGTCTGGCCACCTAGGCCTTCCTTTGCACTTTAGGCTTAAACCTCTGTGATGCAATAGTTCTTGCATCCTGCAGGCCTGTAAAACCAGCATGGTGGGTCATGCTAGATTTCCTGCCTCCTCAGGCGATAGCCGGAGCACCTTGGCTCCTGGCTGAAGTGGCCTGGGAGTACCTTCATGATTGGAAACAGAGACTATTTATTTCCTAAGTACCTGGCGAAGGCAGGGTGCCCTGGAGCTGGCTTCTTGGGACAGAGTCTTTCAAATAAGTGAAAACCTTCACACTCTGGAGCCAATTCCTGAGATGCTCTCAAGGCATCCTACTGGTTGTCCTGATGTCCCTCGATAATGGCGCTAACCTAGCATTTCTCAATCTGTGGGTCGTCATCCCTTGTGGGGATCAAATGACCTTTTCACAGGGGTCGTGTATCAGATAGCCTGCATATCAGCTATTCCCTTTACCGCTCATAACGGTAGCAAAATCATAGTTATGATGTAGCAATGAAAATAATTTTATGGTTGGGGTCCCCACACCATGAGGAACTGTTTTTTAGAGGGTTGTGGCATTAGGAAGGTTGAGGGTCACTGCTCCAATCTCTTTAGAGGCCTCACTGTTGTGGCTTCTAAATCTGTCATTTTTCTCATTGCTCTGGCAACCCTGACAAAAGCATCTTAAGGAAAGGGTTTGTTACCGCTTGACACAGTTCCTGGTGGTGGAGAAAGCTGGGTGGCAGGACTGAGGGGCAGGCTTCTTAAGTGTCTGCCTCTTCCTGCTCTGTATTTGCTCCCAGACCGCACTGTGAATCTGGCTGAAGAGCCAAACTTAGCCCCAGCCTGAACACTGTGCTGCCCTGAGAATTCCTCCCTGAAATTAATTCATTCCTCACCTTTAAATTCAGCCTCTGTAAAGTCTCAGGACATGGACAAAAATGTGCACAGCTTCCGTGCTAATGGGTAACACAAACGGCCTCAGTTCAGTTCCCATGAGGCTTTGTTTCTGCCTAGAACTGGATGAGATAGATGCCTTTGCTGTTTGTTGGCATTCCTCTCGGCAGCCTGGTCTCCTCAGGTCTCAGAATCACCCATACAGCTGTACTTACAGAATTCTAGGATTTTTCTGGCTGGCTTCTCCAACCTTTGCTGAATTCTTCTTGCAAATTAGTTCCATGAGCTTCTATACCACGTGATCAGATATAGTCACAGCACCGGCCACACCTTGGTGTCAGTTTTTCTGCGTTTGTCAGCCTTCTGTGCTGTGACAGAACGTTGACAGAATGCAGAGGTTTCTCTGGTTGTCGTGGCAAAGAGGGTATGCCCACCACAGCCACTCCAATCGTGATGATGGCGGCCAGGAAGGTGGGGAAGAGAATGTGCCTACAGTTGGCAGCTTTCCCTTTCCCCCCTTGTATTCTGGATTGCCAGCCTATGGAAAGGTGCTGCCCACATTTAGGGCGGGCCTTCCACCCTGGGTTAGTGCTTTCTAGAAACGTCCTGGCAGATATATCTAGAGGTGAGCTTTACTGATCTCATAGGTACTTCTGAAGTGGACACTGGAGATGAACTATGTGTCACCAATAGGAAGTCATGGGCAGGCGAGACAGAACATGGGGGCATCCTGTCTTCTCACTGGCCCTGGAGAAGTCCTGAGCCAGGATGCCCCCAGGCTAAGGAAGAAGAAGAAGGCACACACCTGTCCTCTGCCAGCCGCGAGAGTCAGGTGGGGCAAAGCTCAGCCTTCCTCTTCCCATACTTAGGACCATCTCAGCACCCCAAAGTCTCTGGGGCCCAAATGACCCTACCGTGTCCAGTTCCTCGGCCTCCTGGGAAACTGCCGTCTTTGCAGCGAGGGATACTAACTGGGATAAATGTTAGCAATGATGCTTCTATGCCCAGGGAAAACACTGGTGTGTCCAAGAGAATTAATTCCCTATGGAGTGCCTGGAGAACAAAGCCAAGAGGACCCCTGTCTCCAGAGTCCCAGGTCTGAGCTTTTAGCGTATCGCCTTTCAGATTCTCATCATACCACCCGAATGGGAGGTGTTGTATCCCATCTTACAGAGGGATGTGTGTCAGCGATGTCTGGCTCCACAGTTTGGGTGAATCAGCTCCCTTTTCCTCTTTCTTTGTCATTTATTTTCCCGTGGCGACAACACACTACCATCTTCAAGTAGTTGTCCCTGGGTGACCCCGCCAAACTGTGTCTTGCTCTGTGTCTTGCTTCCCAAACCTGGTTCCATTTTAAGATATATATATATATATATATATATATATATATATATATATATATATATATATATATATATATTTTAAGCTCCAGATAACTGGAGCTGCAAACCCATGAGCCACATGCTAAGTGTGTATGACCCCATGTCTCAGCACTCCAGTTTCTTGGGGTTCCGTTCCTCTTGTGACAGCGATTTCCAGCGGTTACTCTGGTGCCAAGAACAGACTCTGAGAGCAAAGTTCCTTGACTCTTGGCTCAGTCACTTATTACCTGTGAGACTGGCTAATTACTGACTTCTTTAAGATTTAGATGAACGGGGAAACCTTAATCATTAAGGACGGTGTCTGCCGTATCTCATATACTTGGAAAGTACCAGATATGAAGTACCATTAATTATTATGCGCATTAATTATGTGGTAGGGCCTTACAAAGGGCCCTTCCAAGGCCTAGGTATAAATGAAGGGACGAATAGCTGACTGTTGATGCTTCTGTCGTAACTTGTGCCCTTTGCTTCCTTCCAGGAGCTTGGGCCCCTGCCACAGCCCAGCAGAGGCTGTAGAGATCAACCATCAGGAAGCCTGGTTCCCAGCCCCGGGGTCCATCCCTGGCTGTGGGGAGTGGAGGCTCCCACAAGGTAGCAGTGGCTCGAAGTGGTCCCCTCCCCATAGTGAGCCATGGGCCAGAAGCTCTCTGGGAGCCTCAAGTCTGTGGAGGTGCGAGAGCCAGCTCTTCGGCCTGCCAAGCGGGAGCTTCGAGGCTCAGAGCCCGGGCGGCCAGCGCGGCTAGACCAGCTGCTGGACATGCCTGCGGCAGGGCTGGCTGTGCAGCTGAGACATGCCTGGAACCCCGAGGACCGCTCGCTTAATGTCTTCGTCAAGGATGATGACCGCCTCACCTTCCACCGTCACCCAGTGGCCCAAAGCACGGATGGCATCCGCGGCAAGGTGGGCCATGCCCGGGGCCTGCACGCATGGCAGATCCACTGGCCAGCTAGGCAGCGGGGTACCCATGCTGTGGTGGGCGTGGCCACGTCCCGTGCCCCTTTGCACTCAGTGGGTTACACCGCACTGGTGGGCAGCGACTCTGAGTCATGGGGCTGGGACTTGGGCCGCAGCCGCCTCTACCACGATGGCAAGAACCGACCTGGGGTGGCATACCCTGCTTTCTTGGGGCCAGATGAGGCCTTCGCTCTGCCAGATTCCTTATTGGTCGTGCTGGACATGGACGAGGGCACGCTCAGCTTCATCGTGGACGGCCAGTACCTGGGCGTGGCCTTCCGTGGCCTCAAGGGCAAGAAACTGTACCCGGTGGTGAGTGCCGTGTGGGGCCACTGCGAAGTCACCATGCGCTACATCAATGGCCTTGACCGTAAGTGTGCTGGCCTAGGTGGCAAGGGGTGCAGAGGCCTCCTGCCCCAGAAGAGTTGGGGAGCGGGTAAGCAGTGCAGGGAGAGCTGCAGTTGGGGAGCACTGCCCTTTTCAGTAGTGATCAGGGCATGGTTTTGAATTTTGTCTTTGTCAAAGGCTTTGCAGTTTGGAGGCTATGTCTCAGTTTTCCCATCTTCAAATGGCACGGAGGTCATGATCAAACTCAGGGCACTCGGGGGTCACATGGCCATACTCCAACTCAAGGCACTCAGGGAGGTCACATGACCATAGTCCAGTGCAGGGTGGTCACATAGCCAAACTCCAACTCAGGGCATTCAGGGAGATGGGGGTCACCTAGAATCATATGTGTACTTAGAATAGTAAATGCGCTTGATAAGGGCTGTGCGTGCCAAAGAGATTTAGGGAATGACCCAGCCTAGTCCCTGCTGGAGAGCATCACCACTGCCCGGCCCCTGGGTGGGAGTCCAGCTGTCAGACAAGAAGTAGCGTTAGCAACTGTCACTTATTGCCGCCTACTGGATGCAGCTTTGAACACCCAGATCCCAGCCCCTTCTGGCAGCTGTCAAAGGAGGTAAACTACTCTCCCCTCCAATGGACTGTGGCCCTGTGGAAATGGAGCCCTGGGCTATGGAAATTGGCCCCTTTTCCAGACAACCAGAAATCTAGATCCTGTGACCTGCCCCGGCAACTGCTAACGACTCTGGTTGAAGTGAAACTCCTCTGTGGGCTGTAGGTCTCACCCTAGAGGCACCTAGGCCTCCTTTATTCACAGTGCATAACCTATCAGGTAGTTGAAAAGTTAATTAGTGCTGGGAGGGGGGCAGTGCAGGCCTTTAATCCTAGCACTTGGGAGGCAGAGACAGGGAGGAAAGGTAACCTCTAGGAAAGACACACATGGCTATGTGGCCCATCCCGAATCCCAGGGCTTGGTTGGGCTTGCTCACACATAACAGCTATTGTGGTTTAAACAATGGAATGTCCCCCATAGGCTCGTGTTTGAACTCATCCCCTTCAGGGAGTGGAACTCTGTGGGAGGAAGGAAGTTGATCATGGGGTGGGGTGGGGGAGGGGATCTTGAGGGGTTTCTTTTGTTGTTTGAAACAGTGTTTCCCTGTGTAGCCCTGCTGTCCTGGAACTCACACTGTAGACCAGGCTGGGCTTGAACTCACAGAGATCCTCCTACCTCTGCCTCTCAAGGGCTGGCGTTAAAGGCGTGCGTCACAACCACTCGGCAGATCTTGAGTTTTTATAACATGGCTTCTTCACTTAATGTCAGCTCTCTGTTTCCTGACTGCAGATGTCTTGGGACCAGCTACTTCCTGCTCCTGCCATTTGCTATACTTTCCTTGTCATGGGGACCACATAGTTTGTGAGGCCTAAGCCAAGATGATTTGCCCTGAAGTTTCTTCCTGTCAGGGGTTAGGTCACAGCAGTGAGAAAAGTGACAGTGTGCCAGTCTGCCAGTCTGCCAGCAACCATCTATAGATGTCTTCCCTACCAAATCTTACAGAAGTGAGCGCTTGCAGCCCCATTTCCAGGGTTCATTCTAAATGAGAGGTATAGTTGTCAGCCAGTATGGCTGATTCTGTACACCTTTTTCTCTTTTGAAAGACAGAGAAAAACAAACAAGCAAACAAAAAACCTAAAGCACAGACCCCTGAACCATAAGCAGGATCCTCCTAGGTCTGTTGGCCTCTGAGATCAGCCATTTTCCCATGTTCCCCTCTTCAATTGACAGCCCAAGAGTAACATTCCAGAAAAGGAACCACGGGCAAGGTTTGACTTGTGTGTTTGCTTGAGGAAAATATGGGCTGACGGTTTGAGAGTGGTAAGCCAACACAAAAGTGGCCAGAGCTCCCAACTCCAGTGTAATTGGCAGCGTTTTTACTGGTGTTTGTTTCTGTGGTTGTTGGACTAAGGTTAACAGTGGAATGATGCTCCGTTTTCTGTTGAACTGTAAGTCCCTGGAGCAGATGAGTCTGCTCCGAGCAGGGTGATCATCGTGGTGCTTTGTAGGAAGTGTCTGGAATCCTCTTAGACATGGCGATGAGGAGACAATGGCACCAGTGGGCTCTCTGGCCCACCTGGGACGCTTACTGCTGGAATTAATTTGTGCTTGTGCTGAAGCTCCGGAGGGTGTGTCCCATCCCTCTGGAAGTCCCTAGCTCAGTGGTTCTGTCTCTAGTGAGACACTCGAATTCCCTAAGATCCACTCTATTCATCTGTAAAATGGGACATGGGATCCCTTTCTTAGCTTGGATGTTGGCATCAATTGTCTGAAATTAACAGCAGGGGGAGCTATGAAAGCCTAAAAAAGAATATTTCCTTTCGGTTATTGACCACTCTGGCTTATTAGTTGGTATTCAACAACAAAACTAAGTCACTAGCATATTGTTCCCGTGGCTCCCTTGTGGCTGTTAGAGTCGGGGATCTCCTGTGTTACTGAAGGAGGCTGGGTGGGAAAGACGGTTGTGTTTGATGCATTTTGACCTCATGGATCCTTTGGATAGTTTTATCTCCTTTACCAGTAGCTGGGTTTTTTCAGGCTGGCAGAATCTGGAACAGGACTCAGGAGGTGCAGGCGAGTACAGGGTAGGGCTGGGATAGTGGAGCAGGCTGTCATGATGCGAGCCTGTAACATCTCCTGTTTGATGACCAGGTGAGTTTTCCTGGCATTGTGCTGGGGGATCTGAGTCAAACCATTTCCCTCCATGGGAATGCATGGTGGAACCTGGCCCAGATCACCCTCTGTATATACAACATAGCTCTTTCCCAATCAACTCCCAGCCCTTGGACCCCACTGTAGCACAGGCTACACCACATAACCCAAGGCTTGTCCCAAGCTAAGCTTCCCTCTCTGCCATCATACCTCTACCCAAGGTAGAGGATGCCAGTCTTGTCTGGAGGACAGCCCAGTAACCTTGGAGTTACTCCTTCCTCAAAGCCTCAGTGTCCCCTCTTCAGCTTGGGGTGATCAGACACACCAGCACTAAGCAGATACCTAGTAGGTGGAGTCCATTGCTGCAATTAACTAGCTGGGCTGAGGAGGTTCTGGGGGTCACAAATCAAATACACAGAGTGGCCTCTGTAAAGCATTTTCCTCTAATGCAGTGGAAGTTGTTAATGGATAACTCCTTTTCAATTTATGATTTTTATGACTGTAAAAGCAAGCCTTAAAAGGTCTTACCACACTGAACCCTGAAGCACGTGTTGGACGGACAAGAGCTCCTGGCAGTGCAATTTCCTCTTGCAAATGCATGATGCCCTGGAACCTCTCATGGGTAGAATTGTTCTTTTATTACATGGCAGAATGATATGGCTTAGCGTCTTGGGTTTTCCTGCAAAGACCCGGAGGACGCTCAAAGGTCTGTAACCAATACAGCTGAGGTGTGTGTAGCTGAGGTGTATGCAAACCAAGCCAGGCACATGACTAGGCTGTGTCAGTTGTCCAGATCCAACCTAGTAATAGCAATAATAATACTAGCTAGAAGTATCTCATCCTGCTGGGCTCTTTTCTAAGCCCTTCATAAAATTAATCATTGAAATACTCTTTAAGTGAATATATGGATAATCATCTTTGATGCACCCTGAAGGAATTGATGGTCAGTGAAGTTGAGCAAGTTGCCCAAAACCACACAGCTCATAGCTGAGGAACCTGGATTTAGGTTGAGGCAAATGGTGTGAGACTCTTGTGGGGACCCTAGCAGACAAGGCAGGGGGAGCCGACAACTCAGGAGGGTCGGCTCCACCTGACTTTGTGGCCCTCTGTGGTAAACTTAGCTGAGATCCTGCCATGCTATCTCTGTTGCTTTTTCTCCTTCGGTTGCTTCCTTCCCGGCCTGCAAAGATCTCTGCAGAGTGCACTGAAAGCTAGGCAGGGTGCAGAGGCCGACTCTGCTGCTTGGAATCAGGTATGCTTTATCCCTGAGTGGGGGAGGATACCCCATCTACTCTCACACTCACCCCTGGACTGCCCTAGCCCAGTGTCTGGACTTGTTCCCTGGCCTGAAGGCTCCTCTTCCACAGTCTGGTGACTGAGTGCTAACAGAAGGGTGTTGTCTTGGAGTTCCTGCGTGGTGAGTGGGATATAAGAGACATAGGTGGAAGCAAGGAGCCCCAGATGGAGGCCAACATCCTTGGGGGCCTCAACAGCTTTGATATAGGGGGACTAATGGTTCTCTTTGTCAGGGGAACCCATGGGCTATACTTTTACTCTGGTGTTGGGTGTGTGCTGTTTTGGGGGTGTTCTACACAGAGGGCCCATTGATGCTCAGGATTGACTTTTGGTTGAAGAGCAGAAGCACAGATGTGGTGTCCTGGGACCAGCTGGCCGTGAAGGCCTGTCCACTTGTGCCAAGCAGAAGAAGCTATATTTCCAGTCGTCTTTCCTAGATGGTTTAATCGATCTGCCAACAAGTATTTATGGGCTCAGCAGTGCAGCAGTGGAGGCTGGCAGCCAGCCAGCGCTTCCGGTATTGATGGGGACCAGAGAGGTTTTCCACAGGATGACTGCAAGGGCACCCTCCCCTTGTCAGACTGTGTTCCTGCTCTGTGTGGAGCCCACCACCCTCCTGCTCAACACTCAGGAGTCTTGTGTGGGCAGCGAGGTTCTCCAGACTTCGCTGATGACAGGATGTGGCTCCTCCACCATGTTTGAGCTCCTCATCTTCTCTCAATTTGTCACCCCAGCTCACTACAGACCAGAGAGACCCTGTCCCCAGCCCCCACTCAGTGGGTTTGTCCTTTTTGCTCAAGTGATGGAGATGTGCTCAGGCAGGGGTGGTGGCCAGGGAAACATCTGTGACAGGTGGAAACCGTGGGAACTTGATACATTTATGATCCTTTTAATCAGTAAAGATGAGGGCTGGATAGCAGCTGTCAACAATACACAGAGTTGTACGTTGAAGCATCCCCGCCACAGTCTCCAGTCCCCGGCCCCCTCACATCGTTGCCACCAGCCACCATCAGCAGTTTCTTGTGTATCCTTCCAGAAATACTTGCGACAGGGAATTTTTAGATCACACTGTAAGCAGAGCTTCGCATCATGGCTTCCCCCAACACACACACACACACACACACACACACACACACACACACACACTTTAATGGATCTTGGCAATTGTTTAAACATCAGTTATGGTAGAATGGCCCTCATTTCTTATTAACAGTTGCATGTATTTTCATAGTATGGATGTCTAATGATTTAATTATTCAGATCCCTATTTTTGGGCAGCCAGGCAATTTCCTGTAAGAATAGACTTTTAATCTTAAATTGAATTCCATTCATTCCCCCTTCCCGCTACTCAACATTCTCAAGCCTCGGTTTTTCCATCTGGGCAATGGGATACTCAGACGACCATGCCAAGCACTGTAGAAGTGAGGTAAGAGTGGAATCCGACCCAGCACTTAGGTGGCCACTGTGGGTGTGCCCATGCGAGCCGTCATCACACGTGTGCATTTCCCGTCGTTCCACTGAGCTCACCTCAGGCACCCAGTGAGCACCGTGGGTGATTGGGTTTCTCTTTGAAGGGACAGTAGAGTTACATGGCCCTGTTGCCAAGAAAGCTGTAAACACCTTATTGCACTGAGATTTTTTTCAGCTGTCCCGACCCAAATGCAGGCTGTCCATCAGCACCATAAGAACCTGACATGCCCTTGCGTGCACAGAGTGGACCGTGCTATGTATGGTTTGTGGTGACGCCACTGCTGAAGGGAGATGACTCTGAACCGGGAGCGGCATCTGTGTTGTTAGCCTCTGTCTGGTCCTCCGCAGGGCACCCTATGCGGAAGTGCTCAGTAGGTGCTGCATAGTGGGAGCTGCATCTCCGTCTTCAGAGCTTCCTTTCTCGTAGCGCCCCTGCATGGAGGGCATAGTAGATGCGCCGCACCCCTGCACAGACAGTATAGTAGATGCGTTGCACACCTGCACAGATGGCATAGTAGGTGTGATGCACCCCTGCACAGACAGCATAGTAGATGCGCTACTGCGTGTGCACAGGAACAGAATGGCCTCTCACTACCTGAATGGCTTTTCTTTTTTCCTTCACAGCGGGGACAGAGTCACAATGGGCTGGAGTAGAAGGAGCAGTCTGTGATCACTGCCAGCCCTCTCGCAATCTGACCCCAGCGTGACCCGACCCCACTTCCTATTGTGTGCTTCGCATGGCACATCTGTCCCCACATCCAGACCAGCTGGAAGTTGTGTGATAGGCCAGGCGGTTCCATTCAGGACCTTGGCATTCAGAAACTGGCCCCCTACCTTTTGTTCTCCACAAAGGGAACAGATTTTCAGCTGAGAAAGAGCCTCGCTCAGCTGCCACAGTCCTGCTTTGAGGGGAATTCTCACATTTAATAGTTATGAATAGTCCCACATAGCCCTGTCTTCACAAAGGCCTTTGACATGTAGATGCCAGTGTCTGGAGCCGGGTATGGGTGGGACTGGTGTCACACTAAGTGTCACTCTGGGCCAGCATGGTCTGGAGGTAGATCTGGCCTCAGGAACTCCTGGCACCCAGGAGTCTGAGCTCTACCTAGCTGTCACCTGAGTGAGTCATTTTAACTCTGAGCTCAGTTTGTTCTTCGGAGAAAGAAAAACATTCTGCCGCGAGGTGTCAGAATCATGGGTGATACATCAAAAGTGACCTAGCTAGTCCTGGCGCATAGTAGGGGCTCACAAAATAGTGGACACAAAAGTGCTAATATTGTTCCATGGATCGGAAAATCACTGTGGACAACGTTGTTAGTAAACGTTGGTCCACGCTGCACTCAGAGGGATTTCTTCACACAAGGGAAGCCTTCTCTGTGAGCCGTGTCAGAGGTTTCCCACTGAGTGTCCGACAGGCTGTGTCTCTCAGTGGTAACTTGCCTGGTGAACCTGTCCTCAGCAAGGACATGTGAACAAGTGGCACCACTCCGCCTGTGGCCATGTGCTTACCAGTCAGGAGGAGATGCTAGGTGGAGGGCCTAGCCACTATTGGACGTTTGTGGGGAAATGGGGAGGAGGCAGCGTGTCTCCAAAGCATTCAGGTGAGAAAGCGTGGGGAACGGCAGCCAGTCGGTAGCCACATTGGATAGGTGGTTGTGGAGAGGTTCAGAGAACCAGGAGGACTTGCCAAGGTCACCTACCAGTGAGCAGCAGAACCAGAGTCAAAACCCAGGCTCCAAAGGCTTTGAAGATGTTACTGGCAAGACATGAGTGAGTGAATCACCAGCGTGGTTCATGACTCGGGCCTCGAAAACTGGTGTATGATGTAGGGGAGGTTGGGATGCCAAGGTCAGTGAGGACTTTCTGACTGCTATGTTTCTCGGAACCCTCATCTGGAGAGTGACTGTAGTGACATTTGTCCCGGGGACCTTTGGCAGTGAAGGTTATGTGGGACCCAGTAGGTCTGTGGAGGCCCAAGATGCTGATTTTCTAATACACTCTGGGCTGATGCGCATGACGCTACATGTCACAGGTGTGGAATGGAGCGGGCATCCTCACCACCACACTGTTCCCAGAAGCCCCCACCTCCCATTTGCTTCTTCCTTTCCAGGTGGCCCTGCAGACTTGCTAGTCTACAATTCCTCTGTAGTTTGGTCAGGTGGAAATGGCATGCTTGCCCATGAAAGCCAAGCCTAGTGCTGCTCAGCCTGCCTGTACCCATAATCTCTCCTGCCAGCGGATGCCAGGGCAGGTCCTGGGCCATGCGCCTTGTCCCTATTGGGCCTCAGCATCTTCTCCTTCCTGTTCAGTTCACTTCCATCTTGTGCTCCCCTCTCCATCTGCCACATGGGAATTTCACAGGATTGTGGCAGAGCCACGCTGTGCAATGACCCGGAAAAGATTGCAATCCAACTGCTTAGCTCCCCAACACAACCGGGGCCGGTCAGGGCCTTCTGCTCGGTGGCTCTCTGACTCTCCTTGAATGCCCCCTCTCCCATCCACAAGCCCATTTTGCACTTGGGATGTTGGAGGCTCAGGACCATGAGAAGACAGCTCGTGGACCTGTCTAGTGCTTACCTGTAATTCACAAACTAGAACCCCGAGGGTCATGCCCAGTTTTCTTTGGTGACAGCTAGGCCTTGGCTCTCGTGGGCTTCATGAAGATGCTGAGGTTGGCCTTGGTCACTGCCACAGCACCTGTCCACTGCACTAGTTCTCAGCTCAGCCCGTGGCACTGGTGACCGTTCTGAGCAGGAGATGCTGGGAAAGCAGTGGATGAGCGAGCATATTTACCGGGAGAGCTGCAGCCTGCAAGGCTGGCAGCAGCTTTTTTTCCCCTTCCATCAGGGAGCCAGCTGATTTGCCCTGTCTCGTCCTTTGGTTATGGCAAGGGGGTGGTTAGCGTGAGTTACAGTCTGGCCCAGACACTAATAAGGCTGCTGTCAGAGGTCTTCCATAATTCAAGGGAAGGCTGTGCTGTGTAATGGCCCCCTTCGTCAGATCTTCCAGGGCTGAGGGCCTCCTTAATGATTTATTTGCCTAGGATGAAATTAAGCCAAGACAGTGTGAGCTTGGAAAATACTGCCTCGCTGGCTTTCCCAGTTCATCCTGTTCAGAGGCCACCTTCTATAAATAGAACTGTGAGAACCTTGCTTCGTGACCTGCCTGCTGGGAGCCCTGACAGGCAAGGGCTGCCCCACCACAGGTTCTTGAGACGGCCCCTGGCCAGCACGTGGCCCCTGTCTCCTACTCACCAAACTTGGCACCCCTCTGTGATACAGTGGCAGACAGATATACTAAAACTTGACCTTGTCCCAGCCTCAGAGTCCCTTCAGTACGTACTTTTTTTTTTTATTTAAAGATGATTTGATGTTCGTGTGTGTGTGTGTGTGTGTGTGTGTGTGTGTGTGGCCTGCATGTGTGCATTCATGTCTAGTGTCCACAGAGTTCAGAAGAGGGCAAACCATGATCCCCTGGAGCTGAAGTTACAGATGGTTGTGAACTGCCATGTGGGTGCTGGGAACCTAGGTCCTCTGCAAAAGCAACAAATGGTACTAACCTCTGGGCTAACTCTCTGGGACCCAGTGTGTGCTTTTGAGTAGCTCCATTTGGACCCAGACTGAGTTCCAAAACTTGTCCTTCAGAAATCATTTCACAGGGGTGCCCCAGGGAAGATGCAGATTTGCTTCTGGTGTTTAGTGAGGTAGATGAAAGTCCACTGCCTGAGACTTAGGCCTTGCTCGCAGGGCTGTGTAGGTGGTTGCCCCTCGTTGAAAGTCTAACATGGTGAACATTGGCCATGTGCTCAGAGTCCAATGGGATGTTTATGTCAAGGCTTCTTTGGGAATCTAGAACCCAGAAGAACCTGATTATCTTAGGAGAGACACCCACATAAGATCACGTTAGACTTGCATGATGGTAGTGGTGCTGGGCACATGGTTGGAAAGGGGCTCTGCCATCCTGTTAGTATCTCAGCTACACATTGGCCCTAGACTCTCATCCACACCCGTTGCCAAGCTTGTCGGTGTCTTTTCTGTGTTTTTTCATAACTTGGGTGTCTCTTGGCTGTTCGTCACCCTTCCTTTGTATACCGAGAGCTTTAACATGTGCTAGGTGGCTCACTGTTTCTTGGATCTTGATCTAAAGTTCTTGGTCCTGACTCTGGAGAACTCTGATTGGCTCCCTCTGGGAGGGTCTCTTAGGTAGACTGTTATCTGTGGAAGTATTGTGGATACCCTCAAGTTGGTCACTTAGCACGTCTGTTGGAGCAGTTGAAATACCTTACTAGATACCATCATCTGTTAAATCAGGGTTCCTTTAGCAGTCCTGGAATGTGTGTTACAGGCTTCTCCGTCAGTTTGTGCCAGAAGCCCAGCATTGGCTAGAAAGCTAGCCATCTGGGATGCCCTCTGTGATCAGGGGCAGATGGGGAGAGTATGGGCAAAGCAGAGCAAGGAGTGATGTCCTGAATTTCTAGAGATAGGTGGGAGAATGTTGTCCAAGGCAGGAGTGAAGGTCCAGCTTCCAAAGCCTTCTCATGGGCTCTGAGAGCAGAGACATGCTATCAGATGTCTTAGGGGTTCCGTCGCTGTGAATAGACACTGTGATCACAGCAGCTCTTACAAAGGAACACATTTCATTGAGATAGCAGCTTACCGTTTCAGAGGTTCAGTAGCTGGAGAGCATGCAGGCAGACCTGGTGCTGGAGAATTCTACATCTTGATTCAAAGGCAACAGGAAGTGAACTGAGACACTGGGCATATATAAGACCTCAAAGCTGGCCTCCACAGTGACAAACTTCCTCCAACAAGGCCACACCTCCTAATAGTGCTACTCCCTTTGAGGGCCTTTTTTTTTTTTTCCAAACCACAGCAGAGATCAGATGCTTTCCTTTCCAAAGGGATAAGGTATGTGCCTAAGTGAAGTGTAGGGTACCACTGTTCAGAAAGGTATCCATACTCCACCTGTGTCTCCTCCGGACATCCTGGAGGCCTCTAAGTTGATGGGCAATGTGTGGAAGCACTGCCTAGAGCCAGGTCCCCAGAAACAATCCCATTCTCATGTGTGTCCTTCTGTACTTTCAAGGTCATTGGGTACATTCTCAGGCCCTCAAGTATTTGCATCTCCTTACTAGCCTATCCCAGCTTCTGATGCTTGGGTTCTCAGTAAGTGCTAGTCACACATATGAATACCTATTGTGTGATATTTTGATTGTGTTCTGACAAATAAAGCTTGCTTGGAGTCAGAAGGCAGAGCTAGATGACCATAGAGGTTTGGAGGACTGTAGACAGAGAGGAGACAGGAAGTGGTTAAGGAAGGGCTGAGAGAGGATCTTGGCTCTTTTTGAATGAAGGAATGGAAGAGATAGGAAGCAACTGATGGCTGCTCCCTATTCTCTGATCTTCCAGCTGCTTCTGCTTCTTCTGCTTCTTCTGCTTCTTCTGCTTCTTCTGCTTCTTCTGCTTCTTCTGCTTCTTCTGCTTCTTCTGCTTCTTCTGCTTCTTCTGCTTCTTCTGCTTCTTCTTCTTCTTCTTCTTCTTCTTCTTCTTCTTCTTCTTCTTCTTCTTCTTTCTTCTTTCTTCTTTCTTCTCCTTCTTGTCTTTCTGGGTCTGGGTTACCCCACTCAAAATGATGTTTTCTAGTTCCATCCATTTGCCTGCAAATTTCAAGATGTCATTTTTTTTTCTGCTGTGTAGTACTCCATTGTGTAAATCTACCACATTTTCCTTATCCATTCTTCGGTCAAGGGGTATTTAGCTTGTTTCCAGATTCTGGCTATGACAAACAATGCTGCTCTGAACATAGTTGAGCACATGTCCTTGTGGCACGATTGAGCATCCTTTGGATATATACCCAAAAGTCTTACCCCAATATTTGACTCCCGAATTTTTGCAGATTAAGATTAATTAGATTAATGCTTCAGATCCCTAGTTGAGTTGGGGCAGTGGTGTGAAAAGCATCCATGACCAATTCATGGGAAAGCGCTCTCTTTCCACAGCACCTGCAGGAAGCAGGCGTACACACACACGCTCCTCGCTGGTGTTTCTGGGAAGGAAACTGGAGGAGCTTGTCAGTTAGTGAAGAATTCTGAGTTTACATTAGTTGTGCCCCTCACATGGCTGCTAACTTGATACTAGACATGATCTGGGCAGTCATTGCTGCCCAGTGGCTTGGCACCTCATCATCTGTGTGTGCTGGTGTTTATACTGACACCAGTCAGATCCAGACGGCTGCAGTGAAGTGTGTAGGCCTGGTTTCCACTGCTGTCCAGCCTGTGGTCAAGACTAAGACAGGGTTTTGTTCCTTGTAGTATGAGGGCAGGCTTGTTGGGGTTTCTGTCCAGCCCAGTACCCCAACAGCCGGCAAGCAACAAAGAAAAATTACACACAGGACTCCATAAGGTTATAAACTGATTGGCCCATTAGGTCAGGCTTCTTGTTAACTCTTATAACATATATTACCCCATTATCCTTATCTATGTTAGCCACATGGGCTCAATACCTTTCTCAGTGTGACAGCTTACATGTTGCCTCTTCGGTGGTCTGCGCAGGAGTGGCTGAGGGAGCTCTGCTTCCAGAATACTCCCAGTCTCTTTGCTCCACCCCTACTTCCTGTCTGGCTTTCCCGCCTATAATGCCTGCCTGGCCAATCAGCATTTTATTAAAATACATGATTGACAGAATACAGACAATTCTTCCGCATCATTTCCCTCTTTTTTTTTTTTTAAACAAAGGCAAATACCCATAGTCCATTTGTTGGGAATGTGGGCGTAGTATTTCAGGCTACTTCCTGCTGGTTGGGGGCGCTGATAATCTTATGGGGACCTAAAGAAAATTTAGAGTTATAATCAAGTCCTGACTGAAGTATCCTGTGAGTCTTCATCATCTTAGGCAGCAGTCTTGAATCTGTTCTGGATATATAACTCAGACATCTGGGCCATCTGTTCCTGTCGGAGATTTCTCAGGTGGCCTCCCTTGGTCATACTGGATTTTTCTTAACTCAGAATGAATCCACAACCTCTCATTTTCTGTGGAAACAAAAGCAAAATCTCTTCTCCAAAGTAACATACCTTTTGACTTCAGTTTTGAAGCCAAGGTATTTTCAAAATTCCTATCTTGGGTTAGTTCAGCAGCATTTATAAACAAAAGTCTTTTAGCAGTTGTTGCTCCTTCCTCAGCAATCAAACAATTTAAAGAGAGCATAATAGCATACAGTATGAAGATTCTCTGTGCATTTTCCATCTTTATGTGGCTTTATTTTAACCTCTATTTCTTTTATTTTTACTTTTACTTTTTGAGACAGGATCTTTGTATATCTTTGTCCTGGAATAACACTGTAGACCAGGCTGTCTTTGAACTCACAGAGATCCTCCTGTCTCTGCCTCCCCAGTGCTGGGATTAAAGGTGTATGCTACCACACCTTGAACTCACAGAGATCTGTCTCTGCCTCCCAGGCATTGGGATTAAAGGCGTGTACTACCACACCTTGAGGTCACAGAGGTCAATATGCCTCTGCCTCCCAGGCATTGGGATTTAAGGTGTGTACCACCACACCCAACTACTCTCTTTCTTTCCTTTTAACTTTAAGAACTTTAACTTTTAGCCTGCATATACACACTGTAAACCATTTAGAGGTTTTCTTCCTCTTTGAATCTCTCTTTACTGTATATTTTTCTTTTTCTGACCACATGAGTCATTAATTTACTAAGCAATATGGAGAGCCGTGGCTTTGACAGCTAGATCCAGCTCATTCCTTAGCTTTTCAGCCTCAAGGCTGAGGTACCAGCCAGAGCTGTGTTCACTGCCACAACTCTATGGCGTTTCAAGGTCCTTGCCAGCAAGCAAGCTGCAGCATTCTGCTCACAGACCACACTCAGTCGGACTGCCTGCCTGAAAGAGTCAGAGTTTGCCCTGGCAGGACGGCCCAGAAAACCGGCATTTTAAAACAGCACAGCTTTTTTCCTGCTACAGCTTAAAACCGAAAAGCATGCATTAAGCTTTTCATCAACACCGTTTAAGTGTTTCGTGGCAGGACCTCTTAATGAGCTGCAAGGTTTTGCAGCTGAAGCTGAGTCAGGAAGCCTCTCTTAGATGAGAGCATTTGCTTGCCTTTAGCAAGCAGAGCAGAACCGAGAAATTGCTGCTACCAAGAAACCATGATTTACTCTATTCTTTCCCAAGCTTTCTCAAGCTTTCTGTGGATTCAGTTATCCACGTCTGGGCGCCATATGTAGTATGAGGGCAGGCTTGTTGTTAACTCTTATAACATATATTACCCCATTATCCTTATCTATGTTAGCCACATGGGCTCAATACCTTTCTCAGTGTGACAGCTTACATGTTGCCTCTTCGGTGGTCTGCGCAGGAGTGGCTGAGGGAGCTCTGCTTCCAGAATACTCCCAGTCTCTTTGCTCCACCCCTACTTCCTGTCTGGCTTTCCCGCCTATAATGCCTGCCTGGCCAATCAGCATTTTATTAAAATACATGATTGACAGAATACAGACAATTCTTCCGCATCAGTTCCTGTTGGTTTTTTCACTGGGCCACTCCATAACTTTTTCTCCGTTGTCTGCTATGTATCCATCAGGAACATTGGAATGGCAGTTTGAGCAAGAGACTGACTGAAACGCGTTTAAATAAATGCTTATGTATGATCAATCTGGATCCTGAGAAATGAGGTTATAAGTGTGAGAGGGGGAAACTGATAAGGGTTATCCAGAACTCCTTGTGGAGAGGGACTGAGAGGAACCCAGACGATGCGGTGGGGGTGGTCATGGAAGGTTGTGTGGAGAGGCGCTCAGTGGGGCTGAGCCCGTTGCCAACAGCCCTGGACACACTGGGAAGAGAGCACCATGAGACTGAGGGGGTCAGCACTGCCTTCCAAGCCCCTTCTAGTTCACTGTTTGATTGAAAGGTGTTTTATTATCTCGTGAGAGCAGGATCTCTCGTCTCCTTTCCACCTGCGCTTGCTTCCTGATTGGACAGACGAGCCTATGAGAAGGCTGTTGCGGAGGTGCCTTGGTCAAAATGCATATGCTTTTCAGTTCACTTTCTAACTGACTGGGGAATCAATGGCTGCAGGACACCAGGGCTGCAGTGAGCTGCAGAGCAGATCCCAAACCCTGCTCCTTGTCCTCTCATTTTGCTGCTGCTCCCAGGCAAATTTGGGGCTTTTTTGTTTTGTTTTTTAACGAAGTTCATTAGGTTTGCTGTGGACCTTCTGGGAGTCCAGCCCACAGAAGCCTCTGCAGAGTGAGGATTCCCAAGTGTGGGCCTCAGCCGGGGCTGCTCCCTGGGCAGGTGTTTACCTTTCAGTTTCTCCCATCTGGAATGTTGGGCAGGTGATGCAGGGCATAGAGCCTGCCCCATTGCCTGGGCAGAATGCCCCAATCCTGTCTACTGCTTCTCGCCGTTTACATGCTTGGAGAGACCCTGGGAACGCAGTGCCAATACGAGGTTCTGCTGAGACACACTTTACTCTCGTCCCGAGACAAGAGAACCCCAAGGATAGCCTGGGTATCTTTCTCCTCTAACTACCCAAGGTAGAATTAGTGGGCTGCGGTTTCTATTTCCCTTTTGACGGACACAGGCAACCTTCCTTGACTGACAAAGAGAAATGGATTGCACAGATGTGTGAAAATTAAAACGTGCTCTTGAGTTGAACTAACTTGACATCCATATCCAGTACAAACTGGATATGGAAGGAGAAGCAGGACAGGTCCTGAAAAGTATACTGGGTTGGGAGCTGGGACACTGGTCCGCTGGTTCCAGCTAGGGGAAATGATCTCTATTTGTGCCTTGGTTTCCCCATCACAGGAAAAAGGTTTGGACAAGATGGCCTCACTGGTGTCTGCCGTTCTGTCGTCTCTGATGTTGGTGTTTGCACCGTCTCACTTGTTTGATAAATACTCTTCATGCCCATGCCATCTGATAAGGTGGCCACTGACCGTAGGTGGCTTCTACAATTACAGCAGGTCTTTAGTTCCTTGACCGTCCTGCTTACATCTTCATGTCTTCCAGCATGCATAGAGGGCAGCCACCGTGTTAAACAGTGGAGATAGGGGCCATCCCCACCACCCAGCAGTGGAGACTTTCAAGACTCTGGGGAGGACTGAGGGCTCAGGGACAGAGCAAAGGATATGGTTTCCCTAGGGACTACAAGGCACAGTATGGACGGCAGGCACACCGTGCTCACGTGAGTTCTTCCAGGGCTCACGAGCCAGTCCAGGAAGGCCAGAGTTAGAAGACTGTCCAGTCGAGACAGGAAACCTTAGAGAATAGACTAGGTGGGGAGGAGGCTGACAGGAGGAATCCCAGGAATTCCACGGCAGCCTGGAGTGATGAAGCCCCAGCTGCAGTATAGTATAACTGCAACTGCCCAGAACCCAGGTTGCATTTGTCGCTAGCCCACCTAGCTCTGTAATTTCCTCAAGTCCTTAAATCCACTGAGCCTCTTGTCTCTGAAGGTGGGATGAGAAGAGTGAGTGGGACGGGTTCTGGGGTGAAAGTAAAATGTGACCCCAAGAGTCCTGTGAGCATGGTTGGGCCATCACAAAGCACTATACTTTATGCTGTGGTCGCACACACTTCTATGTTACGGTTCTGTGGTATCTTTTCAGTAGGGCTAAAGCCTATTTGGAGACGGGGACACATAGGTTCCTTTGTCCCCACAGCCCTGAACACCCATCAGCCTCCCTTAGCCCAGAACAGATGGCACCGCCTGCCGCTGCACAGGAAGGCCTATTGCCTTTCTTCTTCCCCTTTGACCCCTTGGCCCTCCCACCTCGGATTCATGCTTGAGAGTTGCTGAACACTATCCTTGTCTGTAACACATTTGAGCATCTGGCTGGGTCTGGTTGTCATTTTCTAAACCGTGGCTCATCTCAGCTCTGATCTCTAACCCTGCCTTGTATAAACAAATCCAGGGCAGAGGGCAGAGGCCAGAGCTGGGCCTGGCCAGTGTTTCCCCTGGGAGGTCTCGGTGGGAAGCAGCCTGGAGTCAGGTTTCATGGTTGCCCTCCCCAGGCTGAGCTGGGCCTGGTGGGAAGTGGCATTTCTTCCGGCTTTGTTGAAGTGCTGGCTACACTACAACCCCCACCTGAGTTTATTGCTCGGGTCCAGAGCTGGTTTTCCAGTAGTCCCTACCACAGACAAGTACAACAGAGGGAGTTTATCGCTTGCCTGGGAAACCAATGGTATAGGTAAGTCGGCAACACCAGTCAGTGACCAGTGTCCTTGTGCCTCCAGGTTCAGCATGTTAATGTGCCATCTCATGTACAAGAACACAGGCCATGAGATGCTGGCTCGTCTCTGATCAGAACTGATGTTTGTCTGATCTGTCTGATCCTCCGCTTTGGGCTGTGAGCCTTGCTCACCCAGTGGCTTCCTCCCACAGCATCCATCCGTGCTTTGGCCTTAGACTGGTAATCAGAGCTTCTCTGGATTTAGTTTTAAGGCCCAGTTTAGCTGTCCTGTGTGGCCAGAGCTAGGTCTGGAACCCTGGACCTCTCTGGACAATGGATTGCCTGGCTTATTTTGCATATCCAGGGAGTTTTTTATATATATGACCTCCCAAGGCTGGCTTAGATGTCCACAGGTACCTCTGATGTCCCCATGTTTCCTACTCCTCCATCCCAGATGACCCTAACGGTAGTGTTTATGGTCCCTGGACGTGTCCAGCAGAGTACACGCTAAAGGCTACAGCCCTTCACTCCTTCTGCCCCTACAGAACTGTGGTTAGGCACTTAGGCCATTGCCTAGGCTCTTCCTCTTTCTCTGAGGAGACGCAGGAGGTGGGAGCTGTGAGTGGTCTCCCTCAGCAGGGCCCATGCCCCCAGCTCTTCCATACAGGAGCGTGGCCTCCCAGACCTCATCCTCCAACCTGGCCTCCACTCTTGCTGTTTTTCTGCTCCCTGCCTGGATGGCACCCTCTTCCTCCATCTGTTCAAAAACTGTCCTCCCTCGAGGCTCTGAGATGACAGTATAATGTCTATCAAGTTCTCCCCCGTGACCCAGTCCGTACTTCTGGCTGACGGAACACATTTGCAGTTGATCCAGGGGGGTCTGACACCCTGGACGTGGGACTAGGCCATCACTCACCTCCGATGAGTGCCAGGTCTCCTGAGGCCCCTCAGGGCATAGGAAAGTTCTGCAGCTGGGCAGGAAGCCTGGTCCAGACAAACAACTGTGTCAGTGCAAGCTGCAGAACTCTGCCCTTGGGTATCATCTGTCATGTATGGCGATCAGGTTGAGAGGCTGAGCCGCTCCGAGGAAAAGACCAAGTGTTACCACCTAGAGACCATGTGACTTGCTTCCTCTGCCCAGTGGCAGCACCAGTGCCAGCCGAGGGAGACAGTAGACACACGATAAATGCTTCTTGGCCTTTTCTTTTTTTAAAAAAAAATTGTTATTATTATTATTTTATAATTTATTTTTATTTTGTGTACATTGGTATTGTGCCTGCCTGTATGTCTGTGTGAGGGTGGTGTCAGATCTTGGAGTTACAGACAGTTGTGAGTTGCCATGTGGGTACCAGTCATTAAACCAGGTCCTCTGGAAGAGCAGTCAGTGCTATTAACCACTGGACCATCTCTCCTGACCTGCTTCTTGGCTTTTTCAATCCCATGCTTTCTTTTCCCATATTCTATACTGAAAACAGCTAGAAGCTGGACTCAGAAGCAGGTGGTTGCTCAGAACTTACATCTCTCCCCACCTCCTCAACACCCCTCCCCCCACCCCGCAGTCCTTTCTTTCTCCTTCCCCCTCGCCTTTACAGGCTCTCTCCACAAGCCCCCTTGCCGCCTTGGTGACTGCCCCAGCCTATAAATCAAAATGGTCCCTGGAGACCTTTGACCTAAACCAGATGGCAATCCTTTAAGCTGAGTTCAGCAGCCCACAGTGCTTGTCACCCCCCTCCTTGCCATGGGCTTGGGGCTCCTGTAGGCAGCTCCCCTGTCAATCACCAACAGCAGCTGGGGGCTGGGACCACTCTTAGGTTCTCCGGGGAAATTGTGGATATGCTTCATTAAGTCATGTAAAGATCTCCCGAGGGTCTGCAATGTTTGCTTTTTATGCCATAGTCGGTGGCCTGGCTCATTGCCCAAACTGGCATGGGCCAGTTTTCAGTCTGCCTTCCTCCTTCCGGAAGCCCTCCTTGGCCTTACACCCTCCCTGGTCCCTCCGGGTGTGTCTTCATCTATGCTTGATTCTTTCTAAAAGCATTCACTTTCTACTTTCTGCTCGGGCCCTGGAGAGAGCTGGGCAGCATCCTTATTACTAGGACTCACACAGAAAGGCACACATTGGATGACTGTATGAACAGTGATGGGGCCGGGTGGCATCTGGAGACCCAAAGCACATGGGAACTCTGAATCTGTGCCAGCCTTGGAATCTAGGGCAGCTTCCCTGAGGTTGGCTGGTTGGTTTTGTTTTGTTTTGTTTCGAGACAGGCTTTTCCTATATCTCAGGCTGTTTAGGCTGCCGTAGAACACAGCAGTCCTCCTGCCTCATCCTCCCTAGTGCGGGGATAATGGGTGGCTACTGTATCGGGCAGGAGCTGGTCTGGGTGGACAAGTTGGTATTTGCCGAGGAGATGGAGGATTCTGACAGCAGACATAGCATGTGAAGGGCACAGGCCCAAGGCAGGCAGTTTGCTGGAGTTCAGGATCAGCTAGCCGGGAAGCTCCCGGGACTTTCAAACGGTGTCTGTGAATATTGAGTTTGGTTGCTTGTGACCCAAACCACTAATATGTAGGTTTAAACAAAACTAAATGTTTGGTTTTTTTTTTCGTGTAAGAGAATCCTGGAAGCAGGCAGTCTCCAGCCTCCTGCTTAGATGAACTGAGCGATAGTTCTGTGTCTGTGGGAGGGGTGGGGCGGGACACTTTTGTACTTACAACCCTAAATGATAGGGTTTTCTTTAGAAACAAAAGTTTGGTTCTGCTCAGTGAGCAGGAAAATGGAAGCGAGCTGGGGCTGAGATTTAAAGCTGTGCTGTCCATGGGGGACGAGCCAGGGTCACAGCAGTCAGAGGAGCTGAGTCTGTTTTCTGCTGTGGGGTAGGAGTAGCCCGTTGGTGTCCCAGCTCGCAGGCCATCAGAGTCCAAACCCCTTCCCAAGGCCTGTCTTGGACATGGGGGGCTCTCACACTCACATTGCCTGCTGATAGCACTGGCTTTCAGGAAAGTTGCCATCAGGCTGCTGAGGGACAGAAAAGAGCACAGAGTGACAGGTACCACAGAAGCCTACGCCATGGGAAATCCTGCCCCCAGGCCATTAGGGACCTCCTTATCTATGGGGTACATCCCAAGACTCTGGAGCATGCTGACATCTGCAGACCACACCAGACCCTGTGTGTCTGTGTTCTTTCCCAGGCAGACAAGCTTATGGCAGAATTTAATTTATAAACTAGTTGCTGTGAGAATTAACAGCACAAGTGAGTCAGGTGTGAGCATATACATCTGCAATTCCAGCACTCAGAGACCGAGTCAGTAGGGTCACCCCAGGTTGTAGGCTAGCTTGGGTGACAGTTTAAGTCTGAAGATGACAACACCAGAAAGGAGACCAAAATAAAATCAGTGACAATCTGGAAAGGCACTGTAGTAAATGTGATTGAAAATGTGTGGATGGTTCACTTCTGGAGTTTTCCATTGAATATTTTTAAGACAATGAAGACATAACACTGAAGAAAATGAAACCCCGAGGAAGGTTCAAACTCAGCTTCAAACAGGTTAGCCAAAGGTAGCCAAGGTTGTCCCTAGCAGCAAGATGAAACTGACTTTTTCTACTTTTTCATGCCTTCTCTCTATTCGTGTGTGTGTGTGTATCTACATGTATGTGGGAGCTTAACAACTGAGCCATTTTCCGAAGTTCACTAAATGCTCTTAATATTTTCCAAATCCACGTGTACAAAGTAATATAAAAGCAAGAAGTCTAATGTCCCAAACATGGTCTGTGTGCCCTCACCACAGCCCTGTGGCTACAGCCCTGCTACATCTTCTGCAGACGGTGCCTCGCCAACAAAGTGAAGTCTGGATTTAAGTTAACACTCTGTATTCCCCAAGCCGGGGCACGGACTCTTGTAACGCACCTCTGTGGGGCATTCTGCATCAGGACTCAAAGGGACTCTAAGGGAGGGCCTGCTGCCCACTGTGGGCAGCTCACTCATCCCCCCCTTGCTTGCCTGCCTCACTTCCTGGTCTCCCCAACTCAGTTTCTTATTTCCTAAGGTCTTCTCCCCAAACTACCTTTTCCCATATCAACAAGGCTGCACAGAGGCAGTCTCCATACACATGGTTGGTATTCAGGGCACACATAGGGCTGGACTCACCCATCAGCAGCTTGCTTCTCTGGTGGCTGAATGAAACTCTGTAGGAGCTTGGGAGACTGGTGCACAGGCCTTTCTGACACTCTCAGCCTCACATGCCATGACCGAGACCAACCCAGTTAAAGGGTGACCGTCAAGGAAGGGGCAGTGTGAGAAATCCTTGTCCCTTCTGAGAGGTCAGCCCAGCATCGATCAAGTTTCCCCACTTTTATGAAGGCTGAACAGAGTGTCCAAATGCACAGTGCTGCAGCAGCCCACAGAACAGCCCAGAGGGATACCGGGTGCCACAGACCTCCGAGAGGGGACACCCAAAGGAGAGAAAGTCTGGAGTGGGCAGAGGTGTGACGCTGTCCATCCTGCCAAGTGGGGACAGTGTTGGGAAGAGCCTGGGCTGTCAGGAGAGTGAGATACCTGCCGAAAGCACAGTCTAGGGTGGGTCCTGAGAGAGTCCGAGCAGCTCTGGAGGACCCTTTGCCTGTCGTTTCCTGGACCACAGGGAGGTGGCTTTCCCTCTCCCAATGCGGGATGGAGAGATGGAACTCAGTGCTAGGTAGGCAATCTGCCACCGAGCCAGGCCATTACCTCCCCAACGCTCCAGCCCTATGGTGAACTCCCTGTAGAGAATATCTTGGCTGCTGGCCCATGGCTGCCAGCAGCCTCAGGGTCAGGAGCCAGATGAGGGATGGATGCGTTTGGACCAGGCTTTACCTTATTTTCTGGGGAATTTGTCAAAAGCTTGTTATCTTTGAAAAACCAATTTTCAGGGATTTCACAGGAATCAGTCCAGAATCTGTGGGTGTTGACAGCTTGGTTATTAATCAGCATTGTGACCTTGGGAGAGTCCCTTCAGGCCTTGCTGTGGGATCACTCTTCTTCCTGTTTGCAAAGTGACAGGCTGGTCAGAGCATGCGCCCTGCAGAGCTGAGCAGGATTGGCCACTGCACCTGCCCCCCTGCCATATGGGTCTGACTGAAGAAGCTGAGCGTGAATTCCTAGGCTACTCCCTGCCCTGACTCCCACATGGGGGTCTGCCCAGAATTCAATCCCTAGCTCTACTCTGACCAACCCATTCCATTTCATGGTTGAGTTTTACCCATATGTTCTTTTTTCTAATAAACTTTTTTTTTTGAAAGGTGGGGTTCAAGATAGGGTTTCTCTGTGTAGCTCTGGCTGCCCTGGAACTCACTCTGTAAACCTCACTGGCCTACTCACAGAGATCCGCCTGCCTCTGCCTCTCAAGTGCTGGGATTAAAGGTGTAGACCACCAGTGCCTGCCTGAACTTTCTTGTGTATTAAAAAGAAAAATTGCAAATAAAACAAACACCACATACCAAAACCAGATGTAATGTCTTCACATCTCAGTGAACTTCTGTGTGGTTAGGATAGACGTTCTGCAACTGTGGGCTTCATCCAAACTATAAGTCTGTGACAGAATTAGATCTAGAGAAACAATTCACCGTATCTCCCTTTCCAAGCTGGTGTCTGTAACATGAAGGCCAGCTTGTTGGGGTTTCTGTCCTGCCCGGTACCCCACAGCCGGCAAGTCCCAGAGAAAATCAAACACACAGAGATCTCTATAAGTTATAAAGCTGATTGGCCCATTAGCTCAGGCTTCTTGTTAATTCTTATAGCTTATATTAACCCATTATTCTGATCTATGTTAGCTTGGTACCTTTTTCAGCTGTCAGCTCACATGTTGCTTCTTGGTGGTCTGGGCAGGAGTGGCAGAGGGAGCTTCCTGCTTCCCAGAATATTCCTGTTCTCATCGTCCCGCCTCTACTTCCTGTCTGGTTGACTCACCTATACTTCCTGCATGGCCAATCAGTGTTTTATTAAAATACATGATTGACAGAATACAGACAATTCTCCCGCACCATTTCCCTCTTTTTTTTTTTAAACAAAGGAAAATACCCATAGTCCATTTGTTGGGAATGTGGGTGTAGTATTTGAGGCTACTTCCTGCTGGTTGGGGGCACTGATAATCTTATGGGGACCTAAAGAAAATTTAGAGTTATAATCAAGTCCTGACTGGAGTATCCTGTGAGTCTCGATCATCTCAGGCAGCAGTCTTGAATCAGTTCTGGATGTAGAACTCAGACATCCAAGCCATCTGTTCCTACCGGTGATTTCTCGGGTGGTCGTTCTTTGTCAAACTGGATTTTTTTTAACTCAGAATGAATCCACAGTCTCTCATTTTCTGTGGAAACAAAAGCAAAATCTCTTCTCCAAAGTAACATACCTTTTGACTTCAGTTTTGAAGTCAAGGTAATTTCAAAATACCTATCTTGGATTAATTCAGCAGCATTTATAAACAAAAGTCTTTTAGCAGCTGTTGCTCCTTCTTCAGCATTCAAACAATTCAAAGAGAGCATAGTAACACACAGTATCAAGATTCTCTGTGTATTTTCCATCTTTATGTGGCTTTATTTTAACCTCTATTTTTTTTATTTTTTCTTTTAACTTTTGGCTTTTTGAGACAGGGTCTCTGTATATCTTTGTCCTGGAATAACTCTGTAGACCAGGCTGTCCTTGACCTCACAGAGATATCCACCCCCCCATCTCTGCTTCCCCAGTGCTGGGCTCAAAGGTGTGTCCTACCACACCATGAACTCAGAGATAGGTCTGTCTCTGCCTCCCAGGCATTGGGTTTAAAGGCGTGTACTACCACACCTTGAGTTCACAGAGGTCAATCTACCTCTACCCCTTGAAGTCACAGAGGTCAATCTACCTCTGCCTCCCTTGTGTTGGGATTAAAGGTGTGTACCATCACACCCAACTACTCCCTTTTTTTCTTTTTTACTTTTAAGAACTTTAACCTTTAGCCTGCATATATTTTTAACACATAGTAAACCATTTAGAGGTTTTTTCGTCTTTGAATCTCTCTTTACTGTATCTCTCTCTTTTTCTGACTACATGAGTAATTTATCAAGCAGTATTAGTAGGACTAAAGCCGTGACTTTGACGGCTGGATCCAGCCCACTCCTTAGCTTTCAGCCTCATGACTGAAATACCGGCTGTAGCCATTTTTATTGCCACAACTCTATGGCGTTTCAAGGTCCCTACCAGCAAGCAAGCTGCAGCATTCTGCTCACAGACCACACTCAGTCGGACTGCCTGTCTGAAAGAGTCAGAGTTTGTCCTGGCAGGATGGCCCAGAAAGCCGGCATTTTAAAACAGCACAGCTTTTTTCCTGCTACAGCTGAAAACTGAAAAGCATGCGTTCAGCTTTTCATCAACACTGTTTAAGTGTTTTGTGGCAGAACCTCTTAAAAGAGCTGCAGGGTTTTGCAGCTAAAGCTGAGTCAGGAAGCTTCTCTTAGATGAGAGCGCTTGCTTGGCTCTAGCAAGCAGAGCAGACCCGAGAAATTGCTGCTACCAAGAAAACATGCTGTACTCTATTCTTTTCCAAGCTTTCTCAAGCTTTCTGTGGATTCAGTTATCCACGTGGGTACCATATGTAGCATGAGGGGCCGGCTTGTTGAAAACGCTGATTGGCCAGGCAGGAAGTATAGGTGGGTCAACAAGACAGGAAGTAGAGGCGGGGCGATGAGAACAGAAATATTCTGGGAAGCAGGAAGCTCCCTCTGCCACTCCTGCCCAGACCACCAAGAAGCAACATGTGAGCTGACAGCTGAGAAAGGTACTGAGCCGTGTGGCTAACATAGATAATAATAATTGGTTAATATAAGTTACAAGGGTTAACAAGAAGCCTGAGCTAATGGGCCAATCAGTTTATAACCTAATGTAGACGCTGTGTTATTTTCTTTGGGAATTGCCAGCTGTGGGGTACCGGGCGGGACAGAAACCCCAACAAGCCGACCCCTCATGCTACAGGTGTCCATTGCTGACACCCAGCCTTACCCCATCCCTTCCTCTTAAACCTTTCTTGTTCTCTTTTACCCATGTTACAGCATACTCACATGTATGTTCGTTTACACCTATACATGCGGTAGTGGCTAGACTCCACAGATGAGGGGGAGCACGAGAGATTTTTTTCTTCTGAGATTGTGTAACCCTTCTTAATATTTATTACACATTATAAATCCATCCATGTTTTGGGCAAATTTTGTCATTTTGTTTTTCTTTAGCACTGACTAGTTTCCGTGTGTGTGTGTGTGTGTGTGTGTGTGTGTGTGTGTGTACTAAATTTTCATTATCCATATGCCCAGGAGTAAAGTAGGTGGGGCATATGATAGTTCTATTTTGAATTTTTTGGAAAATCTCCAAGCTGATTTTCACAGTGGTGTGTTAATTTTTACACCTGCCCACACTTACAGTGGCCCCTTTCCCTCTACACCCTCTACAATCTGTTGTCAGATTTGTTGATGACAGCCATACAATTTGGCTATCTCAGAGTAGTTTAACTTGCATGTCCTCGATGGTTTAGGGATATTGAGCACTTGTAAAAACAGTTGTTGGCCATTTGTGTTCCTTTTTTTTGAAAACTGTCTGTTCAGTTCATTTGCCCTTTTGGTGATGAGCAGTTTTATTTCCTTGATGTCTAGTGTCTGTAGTCCTTTGTGAGTTCTGGATATTAACCCCTTGTCCGACATGTAGCTGGTAGAGCTGGTCTCCCCTCCTGTGGGCTATCTGTAGGCTCTGCTGTGTGAAAACTTTCCGTTTTCGTGGAGTCCATGTGTTGATTGCTTGTGGCACGTTCTTGTACTGTTGGCGTCCTTTTAAACAGTCTCGCCTACCCCAATATCTTGGAGGCATCCCCTGTGTTTTCTAAGTCTCAGTGTTTCCAGTTTTAAATTAAGGTATTTTTCCATTTTGAATTGATTTTTCACAGGGTGAAGACATATATCTAGTTTCATTCTTCATTAGGTAGAAATGCAGTTTTGCCAGCACCATTGTTGAATACGCTCTTTTTCTCCAATGTTTGGTTCTGCCTCCTTTGTCAAAAGTTAAGTGGGCACAGCTAATTTAGTTTTGGATCCTATATTCTATTCCCTTGGTCTCCTTTCATGCCAGTACCAGGCTGTCTTTATCATTGTAGCTCTATAGTATAATTTAATGTTGGGCATTGTAATTCCTCCAACAGTGTTCTTGCCCCTTAGGATTGCTTTGGTCATTTCTTGTCCTTTGTGGCTTGGTATGAATTCCTGTATTGTTTTGTCTTAATCAGTAAAATAAGACACTGCAATTTCGATAGGTATTGCATTAATTATGTAAGTTAAGGCAGGATTAATGCCTGAGTGCACTGCAGCTACTAGGTGGGCACTTTCTGTGTGCCCTAGGACAAGCACTGAGGATACAGACCTGCAGGAACAAACCAGCCACAACCGTCTGTCCTCAGGAAGCTTCCCTGTTACCAGTAGAGATAGGCAATCGATGTAAAGACACACCAAAACTTTGGCTAATGGTAAGCATTGTAGACAAAAGATAGGGAGAGGAATCGGGTTGGAAGCTGTTGGACCTGGCAGGTTTACCTAAGTAGTTAAGGAAGGAAGGTCTCACTGAGAAAGTAACATGTGAGCAAAGAACCCAAGCTGAAGAGAGGAAATGAGTCATCTGGTTGTCGCAGGGAAAGGCTGTGACAGCAGACAAGGCTGTGACAGCAGACAAGGCTGCAAGTATGGAGGATCTGAGGCTCATGTGCTAGGGAGGGAGGAGATGAGGGGTGGGGCCAGAGGAGCCGGGCCCAGAGACTAGCAGATCAAGTGTAGCATCTCTGAGTGGGTTGGAAGTGGGTTGTAAGATCACCGCAAACTTTGGGGATGAGAAGTGACAATATACATTAAAGGTTTTGTTTAAGGGGGTGGGGGGCCATTCTGTGATGTAAATATGTGGTATAGGATCAGTGGAGAAGCAGAGAGGCCAGTTCAGGGGCTGCTCCCATGCAGTAAGAATCACTGTGGCTGGTCAAGAGCAAATGACAGTGCCATCAGTATTAGCATTATTAGCAAGGGAAAGAGATAATCAGTCTGAGCTTACCATAGCCTTTTTCCTTTACTCACCCCATGTATTATTCTCTACCAGGGACAGATGACCAGTCAAGGAGGACTGGTCAGAACTTGTTACATGGGAGCCCTCATCAGTGATGCAACTGATCCAAATGCCCCTGTACATCAGCCTCAACTTGACTGGGATCAGCCAGATGCTGCAGGGTGATGCTGAGCAATCAGGCCCCTCTCCAGGCTCTACCCAGGCAGCCGCTGGCTCTGCTGTGCCACCTGGTCCTCCAGATGCCTAGCACAGTATGGGACTCAGGCTCCTAACCATGGGGTGTGCAGCATCTCCAATGGCCTCCTAGAATTGGTGACTGCATCTCAGCACCTAAGAGTAGGGAGAGAAACTGAGGCAGAATGAATGGCCTAGACCCTGTCCCAAAGTAAGGAGAGGGACGGGATCCCAGGAGTGCCAGCATAGCACACACTGTATCTTAAATTCCCCACGGACTGACCCCCGGTCTGTTACTTCCCTGCCTTGACTGTGAGCCTTGTTGAGCTGCCCCTGTGATATCCAGCCCGGGGTAAACAGAGCAAACATGTGGGAAGCTGGGGATGAATGCATCGTTGAATGTGAACTTGGCTGTTTCCGATTCTGTGCTGGCTGCCGCGATCTCCCAGGGAGAGCCGTCCCTGTTCAGAGAATGACGGGCGGGCGAGCAGGAGGCCGCTGGAAGACTATTCCTGAGAAGGCCTTAAGGAGGACAGGTTTTAGCTTGTGTTTGCTACAAGGCCTTTTTGATTTTTAATTACCTTCAAAGCTGTGTGGAAAACATTTGATTGCACTCCAGGAGGAAGCTAGTTACCTGCCAGGCTGGGATGCTAGCTAGTTGAAGTTCTTTCATCCTTAGGGCCCCTGATGCTGACTCATACCCCGCCCCCTCTGCCCCCCCTCCCCGCCCCTGAGCCTTGCCCAGTGCAGACTCCAGCACATACTTCTTGGCCTAGGGTTTTCAGGGTTTTCCCTTATCACTGATTGTCCCTGAGAGCAGCCCTTGGTCACTGTCAGGTTGTCCATACCCCAACTCTACCCCTCGGGGCATCTTCCTGAGTGGTTTCTGACCTAGCCCTTGCGGTCACTGCATGGTCTAGCCTGAGAGCTGTCCTGGTACCATTACCAGCGCTTGTCTGCCTTTCTACCTTCTTGTGAGGAACCGTTCTACAGAAAATCAGGGCCTTTGAAGGGTTTCACCCTGGCCTGAAGCAATGGGGAAGTGTTTAATCACACCGGGAGGGGTAAGATGGAGCAGAGATCTGGACAGCTAGCATGGAGGCCGAGCTAGCTGAACTACATGGCTCTTATTTGATTTTGAGGCTGGGGAAGTGGCTGAGGCAGGTGGGGGCCAGGACGAGGAACTATCCAGGTTGAGCCGGGGTCAGGACCCAGGTAGGAGAGGATGAGGAACAAGGCCTGTTGAAGGGCAGAGCAGCGGAGACCCTCCCTGGGCCAATGCACTGTGATGTTAGTAACGAGGATGCCACCAGACCTGCACTGCACCCTGGGAGGGAGTCCTCACACTGGCATGTTCAGGAAGGGATTTCCGGGCTGCTCTGAGGGGGAAAATATGAGGCCGTGAGCTCCACAACAGCTGTGTCCTCTGTATTGTTTGGGCCACTGCCTGGAGTGCCATGGCTACGGGGAACACAAACGCATAATGTGTGAGGCTGGCCAGGGGCTCCAGTGTACTCACCCAGGCCTGCTTGCCCACCTGCTCCCTGCCCCCAGCTTTACTAGACGGCAAGTCATCAAACCCTCGGCGGCTGCTGTGTCCGCTGGTTCTGTTGCCGGGAGGAACAACCCCTGGGAGAGTAAGCTGCTTGTCTCTGCCTGCGGTGGCAGATGAACAAGACTGGGGTCTCCGGGTTTCCTGAGAGCAGCTAGGCCCTGCAATGCCAGGGAGAGTCCCTCGAGGAGATCCTCAGAGCCAGGAGGCTGGGCTTGCAGTAGATCAGGTGGAGCTGATCCTGAGGGCAGAGAGCCATTCTTCCACACCGAGGGAGGGACCGGGTGTGCATGTGACCTTAGTGTGAATCTGGGGGGTTTGCTTGGTTGACAGCCAGGGAACTGCTGTGAGCTGGTCTGGCCTCTAGTCTGCTCTGGAGTCAAGGCCTGGAAATCCCTAATGGATTTTATCTAGGCCCAGGGCCAGACTCGTTAGAGGATGGAGACCACTGGATTCCTGATTCTGTGTTCCTTGTGCTCGCAGTCTATCCTACTTTGTGCTGAATTCATATGTTGAAGCCCTAATATCTGGACTCTCAAAAGTGACCTTATTTAAACATGAAGTCATTATAGCTGTATGGTGAGTTAAGATGAGGTCACTTGGGTGGGCCTTAATCTCTGTGACTGATGTCATTAGGAGATGGGGAAACTTGGACAAGCATGGAGACAACATGTGAACGTGAAGGCAAAGACCAGACAGAGACCCAACACTTGGTGACAACATAATCACTGTGTTAGAACATGTAACACTGGTCCCAGTGGGGTGAACTGATCATGCGGAGCTGGGCTGAACTGCCCCATATAAACTCTTTGGGGGACAGATAATTACATTAAATCATACTCACCTTAACTTTGCAGCTTTCTCTCTGTAGCCTTGAGCCCATCGATTCTCTCCAGGGCTCAGGGTATTTCAGGGTCCTGGCAGAGTGTCACGTAGGGCTTGTGTGTCCATGGAGTGGCTCGTAGTTAAAGTGGACAGCAGTTCCCCCAGCTCCTGGTCAGCTGAATGCACAGCCCTCTGACCTTTGTGTGTCTGTCTCTGCCATGCTGATTTAGCCTTTCGTCCTCTGTAAATATCTTCCTGATTCATTGCCCTGAGATAGCATTTCTTGTGGTTCTGTCCTCCCTTGATGTCTATGAAGGTGGCAGGAGCCAGGCTTCCTGCGGGGCTCTTCCCATCCCAGCCCTCAGCTCCTGTGTGAGCCGGTGTCTTTCTGTCCTCACTTGAGCCATCCCTGCAGTCAGCCTTGTCTCTGTTGATTCTGGGACCCACCCTGTAGGGGTCTCCATTTTCACCATTGTTCATTCCTAACTAGCCTGGAGATAGAAGGGGCTGGACTGTACCACCCTAGGCTCATGGTGATAGACCCCAAACCCAGGAATGATGTTCTGCAAGTGACATGTTCTCACCACAGGTCCAGGCTCCCCAGGTTCTTGTCCTTTCTCCCTCTGACTTTGAGCTACTTGTCCATAGGAGACAGATTGACTCCCCCGCCACATGAGGGATGGGGGTTCCACTGCTTGTCCATAGCTGACAAATTGACTCCCTCTCACATCACATGAGGGATGGTGGGTTCTGGGATCTGCAGATGCTGCTCATGGGAGGAACGACCAGTCCAGGAGCCGACCTAGTACCCCAGAGCAGGTCAGCAAGCACCACTCAAGTGGCAGAATGATGGTGTTCAACAATTAAATTAACTTTTTGAGAAAAAAATAACCAACCCATGGTACATACGTGTCAAATGCAAAATTCAAGAAATAAATTCTAAGTTCTAAATCTGGTGCCACTCTGAGGAGCGTGGTAAAATCTGTCCTTGTCACTCTAGCTCTCCCTGGACCTGAATGAGCCCTTTGCCTGGTGTCTTCATGCTCTCTACCCCTCCTCCCCCATCTAGTCTCTCCGAAGCTGTTAGATCATCCCTGTTACATTGCTGTAGTGCCTGTCCTGGAGAAATGCTTACCTCACTGACTCCGAAGTATCAGAAAACTGGCTCTGGCTATTTGGGTTTGCTGAAGAGAATGTGTTGAGTACTTCATTTGAGGGAACCTGCTCCACTTAGTAAGGGCAGACACACAAAGGCTGGGCCGAGGTTGCTAAGATCTATGGATGGCTCTGTAGAGTGGTGAAGGGAAGGAAGCGGTTCCTGCTAGGGTCCTGCTAGGGTCCTGCTAGGCTGACTGCTCCACCTCAAACTACAAAAGTTGGAACCACAGGGCAGTGGACAGTTGAGATGAGAGAGGTGTTAAATTAGTGGGTTCTATGATGGCTAATCTTAATTGCCAACTCAACAGGATTTAGAACTAAACTCTGGTCTGGTGTGTGAGAATGTTCCCAGAGAGGTTTAGCGGAGGAAGAGATGTGGGTGACACCATCTCATGTGCCGGGATCCTGGACCTAAAGAAAAGAAAACTGAAAAAAAAAAGAGTGTGACCAACTGCCTCCCATTCCTTCCACCACAGCCAGGGTCCCCATGTCTTTTCGTGTGATGAACCCTCAGACTGCAAGACAGAAATAAACCTTCCTTCCGCAAGTTGTTTTTTGCCAGGGTTCTAGACACAACCACAAGAAAAGGGACTAATATAGGTTCCATTCTATTTGTGGCTTCAGGCACACACTGGGTTCTTACTAAACACACTGGCAAGAAGAGTGACTATCAGTGAGTATCCTCTCCTGAGCCCTTTCCGAGCACTTCACATACATGACCCTCATAACACATTAGACAAAATCAGAGTCATGGCAAACTCATACCAGAGACACCCCAGGTCATGGGAACTGGCCCTCAAATCTACCACACCCTTTCTTCCTCATTAGGCTGTTTTCGTACCAGCTGTCTGAGTTACTGTTACTGTGAAGAGACACCATGACCAAGGCAACTTATAAAAGGAAGCATTTAGTTGGGTGCTTGCTTATAGTTTCAGATGTGAGACCATCATGGTGGGAAGCATGACAGCGGACAAGTAGATGACACTGGAGCGGTGGCTGGGAGTTGGCATCTGATCCACAAGCAGCAGACAGAGAGAAGGACTGAGCCTGGACTGGGCTTTTGAAATCTCAAAGCTCACCCCAGGAACACACCTCCTCCAACAGGGTCAACATCTTCAGCCTTCCTGAACAGGCCAACTGGGAACCAAACATTCAAATATATGAGCTCATGGGGGCTATTTTTATTCAGATCACCATACCAGCCAAAGAGGTATTTACCAGTTCCTGTAGAAAGGCTGAGTTCCATTGGTTAGTCTGTCCAGTTCTGTCCAGCGCTCAGTAGCAAATGACTTTAATTACCGTAATGCCACGATTACATGTTTCAATAGTGGGTAGGACCCTTCTACCTCCTTTCTCAGAGCATTTTTCTGTTTCTTCCTTGGTGTTTACTTCTCCAGATAAACTTTAATCAGTTATGGTTAAGGTCTCCAAAGCCCTGTTGGTGTTTTGCGATTTTACTGTGTTTATACATTATTCTTGGGGGTAGGCGATGTAGCAAGTCCTTGGGCATGCCCATCCAAGCATAAAATATATCATCCTCTGTCAAGCTTTCCGTTATGGCCTCCAGTGTGTTTACATTTTTACTCTCATGAGTCTTAGGCAATGCTTGTCATGTTTACCCCAGGTAGTTGGTCTTTGTGTTTTTATTATGAAAGGAATCCTATCCTCCGTTAGAGTTCCTAAAATGTTGTTTATCTTAGAGGGAAGCAGATCTTAGCAGGCTGTAATGAACTGCCTCACCGAATCCTTACTTCCTTCGGGGTCTCTAGGGTGGTCCAGACGGAGTGTTGTATTGTCTGTAGCTAATGACAGTCTTGTCTTCCTCTTCTTACCTAATCACTTGGCTAATCCTGGACAATGAAATAAGTAGTAGTGGTTTTGTGGACTCATTGTTTTTCGATGACTAAATAACAGGTCACTATTCGGTTGTACTATAACTTAACTGAGGTTGTTCCTAACTTTCCTTTTTATAAATAACATTACACAGAATGCTTTCCTTGTTCCCATTCATTCTATTGAATTTGCATCAACGTGGTAAGTTGTTGAAGTGAAAACAATGAGTCGAAGCCTGCGAGCTGTTTCAAGATCGTCAAGTCTGATTGTCACTGATTTTTCAGGTTTTGCAGATGTCTCTGTAATCCAACTTGAAGTGTACACTTTAGAGCTTTAGAAGGCGGTCAGTCTCTACAGAATCCTGAGGCTGGGGAACATTTCCTTGGAGGAGAATTTGTACCTCGTGAGGTTTATTTGCTAGTATTTTTGGAGTGAGTTTTTTGTTGTGAACTTAGATTTAGTTCAGAACAAAACATGGCATCAGAATTGGCTGGTGCTAAGGTCAGACCTGATACCCTGATTTTGCTTGAGTCAAGGTATAAAACACATAGCTTTGGTAAACCTCCTTCCAAGAGTCCCCTTCTGGCAGGGACAGGTATGAACCACACAGTGGTCAGACATGTGCCCAGCAATGTCTTTAATACTTCAGGCTCAAGAGACCACCATAGGTGGCTCCCATGGCCACTTTTGAGCTGTACAAACATCTCCTCTTTCCTTCATAGTTTGCTGAAGGTATCTTGTCAACCTGGCTACCTGCTTCCAGAATGACTTCCCCTCACAACCGCCTCTGCTCTCGCTTCACCTAGACAGAGTCTCTGTGAGTTTCATTGACGTCCTTCCTGACTTCTCATGTTGAACCCCTAACATCCGGTGTCTCAGAAAATGGCCTTACTTAGAAATGAAGTCATTGTAGTTGTAGCGAATCAAGATGAGATCACTTGGGAAAGCTTTCATTTCTGTGACTGGTGTCCCTGGGAGACAGGGAAACTTGAACCCACATGGGTAATGAACTTGAAGGCAGAGGCCAGAGACCACCAGGTTGCATACACCAGCCAAGTTATACTAAATAAACGTGGTTGATAAGCCACTGGAAGCTAGGGACCAGGCTCAATAGAGGCTCTCTCCTAGCCCTCAGAAGATGCTACCCCTGACCATGCCTCCATCTTAGGCTTTGGGCCTACAGAGCTGTAACAGAACACATTTCTGTTGTTGAGTGTTCATGTGCACCAGGCTGTGACACTGTCTTGACATCCCCAGGAAACAGCTTGTGGGGCGCTCAACCTTATAAGCAAAGGGGTTAGATGAGTGGATAAGATGCCTAGAGTAGGTGAGATCCTGGGTCAGGTGTGGGTGGACTGGGTCTCTCAAGTTCTGGGACCTAGTAGCCCTGGGTGTAAATGGTGGCCTAAAGATAAGGAGCAAGTGTCCCGGGTACTCATGGTACTTGAAGAGCAACCCCATAGTAGTCTGGCCCTGAACGCTGTGGTGCAGCATTTCCAGTCCCGCTGTGAAGTGGTCTGGGCCTTCTTTCCAGGGCCCAGGCAGAAACAATTCCTCTGTGAGGAGATGCTGCACAGCCAAGAAGGGCATTGAGAGTAACTTCCTCCACTGCCTGTGACTATAATAGCTTGCCATCGCTCAAGGGCACTGACCCAGAGAAATACTACCCAGAAGAGCCCCTTTGTAGAAGGGAAAGTGAACCTGATAGCCCAGTCCTTGTCCCTCGTAGATGGTCACATTTCCGCCTGGCTGACCCTGCTGTTCTGTAATACCCAGGGCCAAGTAGCCCAAGTAACCACTTCCTGGTCTCCCCTCAGCACTCTAGACCCCTAGTCTGGAATATTGGGGATGATTTGACCAAAGACTCTGAGGACCGCCTTTGGCAGTACCAGAGACTGGCATCCCGGTTTCTTTGGCAGCACATACGTCTTCAAACTTGAAGAAAGCTGCCCGACATCTCATTCTGAGCTGTGACAGAGGCCTGAGAGTCCAGCTGCCTACTTGAGCCACGCTGGTTCTGGAACCCTAGACAAATTCCTCAGCCATCTCAGGCCCCTGGTCTAAAGTGGAAACAGCTCATGGCTGCCCAAGTTCTCCCGCGGTGCAAATAGTGTAATAGGTATAAACTGCCAGCACAGGGCCAAGAAACACATGGAGTGATCTCTGCTAAGGGCTCTTCTTGTAACTTGCTAATTCCCCAAATGATGGACACCTACGTTCTTCCCACTCTATGAATATATATCTTGGTCTTCCAAGACAGGGTTTCTCTGTAGTTTTGGAGCCTGTCCTGGAACAAGCTGGCCTAGAACTCACAGAGATCCACCCGCCTCTGCCTCCTGAGTGCTGGGATTAAAGGTGTGAACCATCACTGCCTGGCCCTCTGTGAATATTTTTTATCTTTTCTGAAAAAGATAAACAGACATAGCTTGCTAAACATAGAATATGTCAATAGTGCATTGTGTCTTACATCAGCCTGATGACTTCATTTCGCTCATTGGCCATGGGGCACTGGACACACTTCAGGAAGTCCCCCAGTGCTTAGAAGGGTGCTTGTCAACTTATTGTGCTGCAGTGGGGCAACCTGCCTACCCCTGAGCCTTGGGATTCATGGATACCCCTCTAGGCATGTCGTGGGGTCTTGCCAGCTGGGCAGTAGGGCGCCTGTGGCTCTTGAGTGGATTACCTGGTAGTCTAACTCTTCTGTGCTTTCACTTGATTCCTTCATTCCTTCATCAGAGGGCAAGAGTTGGGCAGGGACTTTGTAGTGGTTTAAATGAGATGACTGTCCCCTGTAGGCTTAGGCATTTGAAGTTCGTGGTTCCGTTTGAGGAGTCTTAGGAAGTGTGGCCTTGTTGGGGGAATTACGTTACTGCAGGCGAACTTTGGGGCTTCGCTTCCTGCTTGCAGTTTAAGATGTGAGCTCTGAGCTGACGGTTCCACTTGCCATACTTTCTCACCGAGATAGTGATAGACTCTTATCCCTCTGGAACTGTAAACCCCAAACACCCTCCCCCCATCTTTAAGTTGCCCTGGTCATGGTGTTTTACCATAGTAATAGGAAAGAAACTAATGCAAAAGGCATGTCTAGGTAGAAAGACCAAGGGATCAGAGTTGGGACAGGGCTTGAGCCCAGGCAACAGGTTGAAGTGACTCAGACAAGTGGAAAGTATGGTCACTGACTAGCAGAGTTCATGTCACTGAGTGTGTGCTTGGTGACAGGCCCTGTTGTCACTGATGACGATGCAGGGAAAAGAGAGAGAGAGAGAGAGAGAGAGAGAGAGAGAGAGAGAGAGATACCAGCCCAAGGAGGAAACTCAGCAGAGGATAGCTGCCCCTTAACTGACTGCAGAAATTATCTTGTAGTTGCTTCTAGGGTGGGTGGCATGTGGGAGACCTAGGACCTAGGAGGGGAATGGGATAAGAGCCCGGTCTATCCTGAGGGTCATAGAAGGCTCCTGAGGGACCCTGTGAGATACAGAGAAGGATTTAACTAGTAAGAGGGAGATGGGAAAAGACGAGGTATTCACAGGAGAAAGAGGAGCATGGGCAAAGGCCCTGAGGTAAGAGCGGAAGTGATGGCGGTAGGTGGCATGCAGGGAACATGGCAGGAAACGAGGCCGGGAAGGGGGGACAGATATTGCTTCCCAGATGTCAAAGCAAGCATGCAGGAAGTTAAACCTTCAGCTTGGAGGAATTTCCGGTGAGGAGTGGTATTGTTCTCATTATTGCTACTCAGGACCAAGTGTGGTACCTACGAATGCCTTGTCTTCAGAGTGGCTGCCCAAGGAGAGTCATCACCAAGGAGAGTCATCACCAAGGAGGGCTCAGATTGACACAACTCGTCCATCTCCCTGTCCACAGGACTCTCACCTGGACTCCAGGGTTCCCCAGGCCCTCCTGTCCAAAGCTCTGCATCCTGTGTGCTCACTGCCCCAACCCCACTCTTGGCTTAACCCCTCAACTGGGGCGTAGAGGGATGACTCCATCTTGGCTTGTATCAGATGTGATCACATAAAAACCAGGAATGACCCCAAGTGGCTGTGCCTGTCCTATGTGTTTCTTAAGTGTCTTTGACATCTCTGTCTTCCTGTGGTCAGGGATTACAACACTCTTTGCTACAAGCTTTAGAGTCCCCACAGGTGTCAAGGGGCATCCTCCGAAGACAGCAGCTGGCGGATGGAGCCAAGGCAGGCACGCTTTGATCTCACCCAGTCTTAGTCCAATGTGCCCTTCCAAAATGCAATTAATCCTAAACAGGATGTCACAGTGGAGGACTCGGGGGAAGCCACACCCCTGAAGCAAGTCACTCGGGACAGATTCCTGAGCTATTCGGGACAGACACAAGTGGGCACAGTGGAACCCTGACCAAGGAAGTGTGGACCCAGGAACAGATTTATTTACTGGTGCCTACTAGGAAGGCTGGACGAGTTCCTCGGGGCCTTGGAAAGAGCATGCTTCTACTCTGCAGTCTGCTAAAGACGTCAGAGAGACACTCTGACGTTCACGGACAAGCTACCTTCTTCCCATACTCAGGGTAGAAGCCGCAAGTGAGAAGATGAGCGAGTAAAGCCAGAGGTGGACCTGGCCCCTGCCGCCCCCCAATCTGACTACCTCTCTCCAGGAAGGACAGCAAGGACCCTCTGGGAGTCATCCTGGAAAGCCCTTCTGGAAAGGCAGCCCACCACCCCAACCTCAGAGAAAAACATGGTACCAAAAGTGACCTTTTCCTTTTCTAAAACTGAGCCTTCCAAAATGGAGTCAGTCATTTAGAGTGATCGGTTTAAGACGAGGGCATAGGCATTTTAGAAAATTCCCTCCCAGAGAGATCAAACTAAAAATACACTGTTCACCTAAGAGGAGAGCTGATCAGGAAAATTCACCGATGTTGAAAAGGCCCTTTATCCAGCAGTTTTAAGTAAGTGAGGTGTCAATGAAATAAATAATCCCAGCATTAAATAATCAGCCTCACCCAGAAGGGCCTGATTAGCTGCTGAATGAGGGGTCCCGGCAGCGAGGGCTGTCAGCTTGTGAATAAGATCGGTTCCTGTGGGTGCAGAGTTACAGCCCTTGTGCAGGGCGGGTACAGGCAAGAATGGTCCAGATTGAAGATGTTTCAGGCATGCCAGGCAGGAGCAATGGCTGTGAGAACATACAGCCTTCATTTCTTGGGGGCGGGGAGGGAATGCAGGAGGCTGGCAGGAGGGAAGTTGTGGGTGGTTTCTATGACCCGGACACTGCCTCTCTGCGGACAGCTCCTAGGTGGCTCCCTCTGACCAGCCATAGAAGCTTCTTTGAGGCCTCCCAAGCACAGCCCAAGGAGCCCTCTGCACAGCCCTGGTGGCTATTGGTTTTGGCAGCTGAGGGTCTGCTGGTCCATTAGAGGAGGTGGCGTGGCAGGGTTGAGGGGCTGCTGCCAGGTCCCGTGGCCTGCACACAGGTGGCCGGTGTCAGGCGGGCCATGCTGTCTGTGGACTTCACTACCCAGACCTGGGCAGGCCTGTGAAGCATCTTTGGAGCCTGCACAGGCTGCGTGGCTGGCCCAGCACAAGTGAGCCTTTGTAGCCCTCGTTTATGAAACCAGCCACATATTTCCCCGTCACTTTATGAGGTGCTAGCTCTGCCCCTGCAAGCTGGGGAAAATAAAGCGTCACGTAATTTGTACTGCTTCAGCCGAGGAGGTCTGAAGTGAACCAATGCTCCCTTGCAGAGAATCCTGTGCCTCTGACAAGGCCTTGTGGCTCCAGGGGGAAGGGCAGGCTCCGGATTCCCTCCTAGAGGGACACTACTGCCCAAGCCAGCTGATAGAGAACAGATATCGAGGCCATGAGGCTGGTGGCGAGGTCAAATGCGGAACTGCAGACTTTAGCGTCATGTTCTCCAGGCCCACTTTCCCATAGACGGGGTCCGTTAACGAGACCCACAGAGGGCAGAGTGTGGGAATGCTCCTGCAAAGTTAGCCACAAGGTAGAGAGCATTATAGAAGGGCTTTGGCACAAAAATACCTGGCAGGGAGGGCATGTTTTAACCTGAAATTGAAATGGATTAGTTTCCCATGGTGAGTCTGTGGCCAGCCACCCATGCACTGTGATTTCTGGTCTCCCAGGGAGTCCCCCTGCCCTCTGCCTCCTGCCAAATCCCCTTTCTTACTGTCTGTGGTCTGTCTCTCTCTCCCCCCACCCCCCCCCCCCCCCTCTCTCTTTTTTTTTTTTTTTTTTTTTTTTTTTTTTTTTTTTTTTTGTAGAGCTGTTCCCTTTTTGCCTTTAACATCATTCATTGGTTACTTCGGATACTATGCTAAACATTTCACTAGGCGCCTCGTTGTCTTCTGAGGTTTACTGGGCATCTCCTGTATGCTTCTTAAGAGACCGTTCAGAGCACATGAAGCCCCCGTGACAGATGTGAACTTTGTGCTCAGAGATAACTGACTTGCCAGAGACACACAGTGAGTATCTGGCAGAGTCTGGGCACTCATTGGCAGGACTGACTAGGGGTGCAGCATGTGCGGTACCCTGGGTTTGATCCTCAGCACAGAAGCAGGAGAGGAGGGTAAGACCGTGTATATAGTCCCCATTATAATCCAGTGGTTTGCTACTGAAGCGATGATCAAATTGATCGTTAGTTATATATTCTGATCATCTTTTGAGCTGAAGTCAAAATACATTTTTCCTGAAAGCTAATCCCTGATGTCCACTTAGGATGTCACACCACAGGAGGTAACTCCTCATTGCCACCTGCTGGCATTGTTTTGGCTTAGCAGGGAATGTAAATCAGAGCAAAGACAGCTAGGCATCAGCCTGGGGCCAATGGGAAAGGCTCCGCTTTGAAAGTGGGAGCCCAGCGGTCCAGCTGGGATGGTGCCTCAGTCACAGGTGCAGAGAGGGGCTATCCCTTCAGCTTTCTGGGCGGCAGATTCTTAGTTCTGCAGCTCTTTGTTGTCTGATCTTTCTGGAGTGTTCCTTCCAACACACCATTTCCACGCTCTTTTGTGAAGTGAATGTGAGAAAAACGCACAGATGGCTTTTGAGGCAAGGGTGATGAAGGCCATGGCGGTTTCCATGAGTCCCTAAGCCCTTCCTATAAGTCCCACTTCCTCCTGTAACAGTGCGCCTGGGCTGGTTCTCTGCCGTCCTCTGTGCCAGGCCCCTTAGGTCACTTCGCATCCCCTGCCCATTGGGATCAGGCTGATGGTCAACCTGACTTGGTGGAGAGATACCTAGAATTCACAGAGCACACCTCTGGGAGGGCATTTCCAAAGAGGATTGGTATTTGGTAGAGCAGGTGAGAAGGGATGGCCCATCCTAAGTGTGAGCATCACTGTTGGACAGGCTGGAGGCTATGGTGGGCTAAAAGTGGAAGAGAAAGCAAGCCCTCAGATGACAGCCCCACCCTTCCTGAGCCATTGTGTCTGTTGCCCCAGGACCTCACACTCCAGCTTGGGTTTCAACACAGGCTTGCTCCAGGGACATAAAAGCAAAGCGGCTACCTGCCTCCAGAGTGCAGAACAGAGGTCCTCCACCACACTGCATCAGGCTCTCCAGACACCTACCTGTGACTATAGTTCAAAGTCAGGGTCTACAGTGAGATGCTTTATTCTCTTCTAAGGAACAGAGCACCTGACTCAGAGTGCCACAATTAGGAAAGGAATGAATGTGTTTTTCTCACTAAGTAGTCTGAGGAGAAACCTTGCTCTGGATGCTACATCTCACTTCAGTACGCTCTGCTAGGGTCTATTTTTCTGTCTATCTCTGAATAGTCCTGGTCTTCCCTCCCTCCTGGTTCACCGAGGTGTCTGACTAAGCTCCCATGTTCCTATGTTACACGAAATAATACTCCCCAAGTAAATACAGTGTTTCCTTATTGCCTTGGCTCTCCTGCCCCAGGATTGTATACCCCCTTGAATCTGTTCTGCATGGTTGGGATCAAATCCCAAAAACAACTTTGAGCCCTAAGTTTGCATCAGCTTTGCCCAGTTGTATGTCCTAGAGTGCGCATTGGTTGGGTCCCTTCAGTCACATGTCCACATTTGAACCAATCACTGTGGCTGGGGCAGAATGTGTTGTGGTGTGCTCAGTTCTGGAGCTGAGAGCGGAATCTCTCCAGTCACCCTTGAAGGCGTCTGCAGGCATTTTACTGAAAGAGAACGTAAGGAAGCTGCAGGCCAAGCTGACAGAAGCCCATTAGTAACCAGCACAAGAGCAGGATAGAATGTTACCAATGATTTCGCTCTTGTGTAAACCAAAGGGACAACTCGGCCGGCCTGGAAGGGCCACCTCATCAAGAAGGTGTCTTCAGTGGCAGAGCGGAAGGTTGAATGTACTCTGTGATTACAGCACAGGCCTGTCAGAGCAACACGGAGAGTGCCAGTCTAGCCTGCATAACTTAGTGAGACCGGGTCTCAAAATAAAAGCTAAAAATAAGTCTGGGGTTGTAGCTCAGCGGTAGAGTCCTTGCCTAGGGTGTGAGGGGCCCTAAGTCCAATTCCTACTACTAGGAAGAAGAAAAGAAAAGAAAAAAGAAGAAGTTTAGATACAGCGTTCAGGTGATTAGGTTCTTAGAACCTCTGGACCAAGGACCTTGTACTAAAAATGTGAACTATAAATAATTCTGGTCTTAGTTACATGACACAGCTGATTAAATTGTAGAAACCGGGATCCTAGGCTTAGCAGCTCTTTTGCAGGGATGCCTGGTTACCACAGGCAGCTAACAGGGAGGCAGCTGAGGTGAAGACCCACACCCTACCTTTCCATGGGCATGCTACAGAGTGAACCGCCCCTCCCCCCGCCCCCACCCCCACCCCCACCCCGGTGTAGAAGGGTGAGAAGCCCACAGCAGGCGTCTACTGTGTTTATTTACTGCTGAGGGGGTATCCCTTCTTCTCTCTGCTTTGCTCCAGATGTTAATCATCAACTCGCCTGGCATGCCAGTGAGGCCAGAGGTCAGATGAGAGCAGGAACCCCGAGGTTTTGGTGGACAGTCAACAAGAAAATCAGCTGAACAATGGCCTATCTGTGCGGAGGATTGCAGAGAGCAGCTTTCTTTTCAGAGGCCACCAATACTCACACCGGCGACCTGCCTCAAAGTGTCCCCAGCTTGCTGGGGCAGCCACCAAATTATGATTGGTCAGGAGAGCATCAGTAAGGGGTAGGAAGTACAGCGGAGAGAGAATGACCATTTGCGCCTGTGAGGGAACCGTGGAGGGGCACACGGCAGGAGTGTTGGAATGAGCTTTGAAGAGACTGCTGGATGGAGAAAGCCATGGAAGGCATTTCAGAGGATGGGGTGGAGTGTACAGAGGATCAGAGGCTTTAAAAAGACAGTTGAGGGCAAGAGATCTGAGCAAGGGCTCCTAGTGTACGGGAGAGCTCGGCCAGATCCCTCCAGAGTTGAGAGAAGCTGAGCTTGCCAGTGTAGCTGACTCTACTCATCAAAACCTGGGCATTTGGAGCCGCGTATGGGTTTCTATTGGTTTCTGTTGTTTTTTGCTGTTGTTGTTTTGTTTTAATTTTTAAAGATTTTCCCTATTTAAATGCATCCATAAAGTTTAATTAAAACGTGACAGTGATAAGTCTGCCCACTTCCGTGTCCAGCCAGCCTTCCCAGAGGTCACTGAGGCAGTTGGATTCTTGACTGTTCTCCCCAGGCAGCAGGGTGCACCGCACACCCTGGTGTGTACCTTGGAGGTGACTCAGCACGTGGAGAGCTCTGCTTGCTTTGGCCAGCCACAGCTCATTCAGTTTCAGAGCCGCAGCCGTGCATCAGGAGCTCAGAGACCTCAGCCTCTCACTTGTACTGGAAGCTGGGCTCTGTCGAGACAGGGTTTCCCTGTGTAACAGCCCTGACTGTCCTGGAATTCGCTTTGTAGACCAGGCTGGCCTTGAACTCACAGAGATCCGCCTGCCTCTGCCTCCAGAATGCTGGGATTAAAGGTGTGTGCCACCTTCACCTGGCAGAAGGTGGACTCTTACACAGTAGACACAGTAGAAGGTCAGAGCTGATGAGGAACAGACCCAAGGTCACCTGGCCATTCAAGGACTTAGTCAGAACTCACACTCTCCTCAAAGGCCTAGCAGGCCCATTTCCTGACTCCCTCATCACAGCCCGTCAAGCCATGAGCTGGAGAAGGTGATAGTTATGTAAGGCTGCCATGTTTGTAAGTATTACGGGCAGTAGTCTGACATCTCAACAATCTTCCGTGTAGAATTTTATTTCAGGCTTCCTTGGTGATTTTTTAAAAGCAACTCTTTCCTCCTCCTTTTCTGCTGTCCCATCTCCACCCCCCACCCACAGCAGCCCTTCATCAAACCTTAGCTCTTAGCTCATCCTGGTCCCGATGACTGGTCACTATGACAACAAGGGCGCTCTGTCAGAAAGTGGCCTTCCAGGTATTTTATTTTGAGCCTCAATTAAGCAAAGCAGGCTGAAGGCTGGGAGCAATGCAGGGAAGTGTGTTTTATGGCCTTCAAGACAAGCCAGGTGCTATTTATAGCTCCTTAATCGGTGTTGCTAAATGGGGTCTTAATGCGAGCTCCCATGGCATCCACATTTTCCTCACGGAGACTCCTTCCCTTTCCTCACTCCCTCATCTCCTTGCTTGAGGGGAGGCACCTCCCTTTTTGCTACCCAGCTCTCAGTAAACTCAGTAAACCTTCCTGGCCCTCTGCAGTGCAGCCTTTGGGAATATCTCTTATGCCCTGTCACAGGTCTGTCAGGAATCTGAGTTCTCAGGAGGCTGTCCTTCTAAGGGCCAGAATTCCATTTCCAGTCTCCACTCCCTCCCCTCAAATATCCTCTTAAAGCCAGAGAGGAATGAGGGACATATATGATTGAATATATTAAAGAAACATCAACATTTTTGTGATTGTTTAAAGTCCTTTCCGTTAGCACTTGGTGGGTTAGCACGGTTCATTCATTAAAATGGACCAAGTTAAATAATTTCCTGCAACTGGAGGAAACTGAGGTTGAGACCAGGAAAGTCAGCACATCCATCGCTGTGTGCTCTTAGGGAACTTTGTAGGTGGTATTCAATTCAGTCTTTACATAGCTTCTCTTTAAAGATTAAGGAAAATGCTGCATCCAAGTCTCTGAACATAGTGTCCATTGCCTGACCAATGCACAAAACATGGTTCTCCTTGACTCCCGGGCTGGGCTGTTGAGTCAAGAAGGAGCAGGGACTGTAGGAGGTTGCTATAGGAACTGCAGCCAAAGCAAAAAGGCCGGTGACTGCCTGTGCAAGCCCAAGTTTGCAGCTCTCCCGGTTTCCTGAGTGTCCCATCCTCGACTAGAGATGTTCGTTGGGGCCTCATTATTCCTTGAGTGAGTTTTTGGAATGGCTCGCTCCTGCAGTAAATGGGGTGTTTATAAAGGTCCTTGGAAAAGACCATGCTTCGTAAGGATAAGTATTGTGGTGTTCTCACCATGATTAAATCCAAACCAAGAGTGTGCTCTTCCCATCGGCAAGTCTTCAGCTCTGTCTTCGGTCACTTCTCACGTCAGGGAGCTGGCAAGGCAGAGCCAAAGTTCCTTGGAAGACCTTGGGATTCTTCCTTATGGTGGGAGCCTAGGACTCCACTGTCCAACGCCACTTCCTCCTTAGATGCTGCACTGCTCTGGACTCTATTAACATTGTCAAAAGACTGTTGCTCCCTTGGAAGAGCCTTTCTACTGGTGAAGAGCCGCAGTCCAGAACATCTACAGGGTGTGGTCACCAGGACCTGGGCTAAGACTCCCTCAGAGGTTCCTTGGAGGTGGAGGCAGGTCAGGACCTTCCTTCCCTGCCATTGAAGATGCTAGGTGTGTGAGGAGCAAAAGAGGCCATTTCTAGAGGGTTAAAGTGGGCCCTGCCACAGCAGAAATACCAGAGGAGCCAGCTCCTCTCAGTGAGTTTGTGGTATCTGTCTGTCTCTCACCACAGAACTGTGCAACTAAATTCACAGATGTGCCCTCCGCCCACACACCTGAGCGTCCTGTTGATGACCCTGCATGGGTTTAGGAGGTGCCAGATTCTCTTCCCCTCAGTCCTCTGAGTGGTCAAACAGGGCTGTGGTATCGGGTCTGGGATGACTGTGGGATCTAGCAAGAGACAGAGTGTAAACCAAGTCAGGGCAGGTAGTATGCTGGCAGGGTTCATCGAGGGCAGCTGCAGCAGGTCGTGGGCAACGGCCAACCAGGATCAACAGGGTTCTCAGTCTGTCTCACTTTAGGAAACTGGTTTTGCCACTACTTAGTTAGCACATTAAAGAAAAAAAAAAAGTTGATTTTCTCTGTCAAGTTTTTTTCCTGCCAATACATTTTGGCTCATAAACCCTTAATGTCTGCCATACCTTGTCTGTAGTAAAATAAGAAATAAAATGTTTGGGTCTGTGGGAAAACAGATGTTACAGGCATTTTATATCAAATATATCAGTTTTCTCGGCATTGAGTGGTGTCTTGTAGAGTTCAGGTCCCGGAGCCCAAAAGCTCTGTCTGTCCTTTCTAAGACTGGGTAAGTCTGGAAATCACGGGACCCCGCTGCTTGCAAGTCCTCACCTCCATTGGGGAGGAACCCAGTAACCTGGGGTTCACAGTCCTGCTTGGACCCAAGTGCTGGTCCCCTGGTGTCTGCTCCCTGGTTTGCTGGCTGCCCCCATATTCTCCACACCTGCTCTTCGGGGTGCACCTAGAAGATTCCTGGCCCCCTAGGGTTGAAGTTTGCATGCTGCGGCCTACAGTGTTTGTGCCCCCATATTCTCCACACCTGCTCTTCGGGGTGCACCTAGAAGATTCCTGGCCCCCTAGGGTTGAAGTTTGCATGCTGCGGCCTACAGTGTTTGTGCCCCATATTCTCCACACCTGCTCTTCGGGGTGCACCTAGATGATTCTTGGCCCCCTAGGGTTGAAGTTTGCATGCTGCGGCCTACAGTGTTTGTGCCCCATATTCTCCACACCTGCTCTTCGGGGTGCACCTAGAAGATTCCTGGCCCCTAGGGTTGAAGTTTGCGTTCTCCGGCCTACAGTGTTTGCGCCCCAGAGCTTCTTCTCACCTGTGCATTGGGCATTAACATTTTTAAATTTTGGTAACACATGACATCACTTGCCTTGAAGCCAGAAGGGGAAACAGAGTCAGTGCTTCCGAATTTGGTGACCCTTTCTCGGCATTGTGGTGCTTGTACGATGCACAGACTTGGGCACAGACCTCACCACTTAACCACTTCTGAGCAGACGCTTCTTTCTCCTCTGGAGCGAGCTGTCCCATAAATGCTGGTTCCTCCTGAGCCTAATTGCATCCTTTGGCTGAAGGAGGGAGGGAGGAAGGGAGGGAGGGAGGGAGGGAAGGAGAGAGAACTAGGCGGACCATATCCAAGAATTCAATTTACTCATCACTTTTGCAGAACTTAAGAAAAACAAGCTTCTCCACCTCCTTCGAGTCTGTTTCTGAGTTCACACTTGGAAAGGTCAAATAAACATAGTAAATCCATTAGAAGGCCTTCATATTAAGCCCCTGGGGTTTATGCTGATTAGTAAGAGGCTAGCATGGAGACATTTCCCAAGTGGAAGGAAGTTTGTCTGACCTTAGCTATTTGAAAACAGAAGATAGCCGTGCCAGCCAGCCTGGTGGCTGTGAGCAGCAGCACCCAGGATGCTTCCAGGAGGACTAAAGGCCATGCTTCTGGTCACTGAGTCTCCAGGAAAAAGCAATGCCACAGATGGCATCCAAATCCCATATGGAACCTGGCAAATTGGACCCATTTCACTGTCTAACACTGGGCAAACTCCTTTACTAGGGGCCGAAACTCCCAATTCTCCTGCCAGCCTATTGCTGGCCTTGCCTGGGTCAGGGTCCACCTTCAGTCCTTTCAAGGGTCTCTCATGCATAGCAAACCAGATGACATCATAACATGAAACAGTGTTAAAGAGGCAAGGCAAGGGGGACTCTTGAGACCAGTTACTAGACTCCTCAGGGCAGGTAGGCAGGTTGTATTTACACCACACAGACACACACACATCCACACTTGCGCATGCACATGCACACACGCACACATGCACACTCGCAGACATGGGTGTGCATCCCAAATCAGACCCTGAGCAGCAGTCCCATCGTCCGTGCTCAGCCATGACCTTGAGCTAGCCACATGGCTCCTCTCTGCCTCAGTTTCCTCACATCTTTAAATGGGCATACATAAATAACTACCTCACTGGGTTGTGAGAGTGAAAAGCACTAGAATGTTCTTCCCTAATATGGGAAGGGATGTGTGAGTTCTAGTACAGCCCTTCTTATTCTAACTGTTGCTAGATATTGAGTTCAAGAGTTCAGTGAAAGGTCCTGAAGATGTCAACAGCCATGGGGTTCTCCCTGCTTCTGTATCTGATGGAGAAACTGGGAGGTGGACCCTAAAATCACAACAGGCTGGGGGCACAGAACAGGGAGCTCCAGTCCCAGGGCTGCTGGGTTGGGGTTCTCACCCACGTTAGCTGCTCTGGCCTGCTCAGGTGTGTTCAGAGTCATCTGTGGTTTCAGCAGAGGAATATCCTACCAGGAGCAGCCTCCTTCTACACCGACTGCCTGATTCTCTGCTTTGCTCCCAAGGACACCAACTGCTCTGGAATATTGATAGTGGCTGTCATTGTATGAGTACCACAAAGGCCAGGACCTTCCCTAAGCACTCTGTCCCTTACCTGATCCTTCCCTACTGCTACTCATGAGGCAGGGAGTGTCACTATTTTACAAAAACAAACAAACAAACAAAAAAAACAGTTTTATTAAGGCGGAACTCAGCTTAGGTCTTCGACCCCAGGTCAGCTGTTTCTGCATTGTAGTAATGCCCCTCCCCGGCAGTGCTGAGTTCTGTGCAGACAAGAGTGACTTCATTATTACTCATTAGCTAGAATTAGCTGTAATTCATCTTCTGGCCAAGCTCTTACTTGAGTTAGACTGGGACGCTAATTCTCTTGTGCGATTTTGCTCTCCTCATCTCTATTTTTAACTGAACTTCCTGATGGCAGTAGGGCTGTTTCTGTCACTTAGCTGTGACCTTACCAGTGACACACTGTCATCACCAGTGCCCTGCCCAGCTCTCTTTTGTTCTAACTTGCTTGTTTGTTTATTTGTTTGTGAACTTGTTTGAGATTTAGTGCACGTGCCTGAATCCACCACCCATCCTGAAGATCAGAACGCTAACAACCAAGTGCCTCTGTGCTGATTCCTGTCCCTTCTTTCCCTACTGATCTTCAGCATTCATGTACATACCTACAAGATCCTTTATTCTCTTCTGGAACCAGGGCCACCCTGGATTCATTACTATGCATTGACTAATCTGCCATTTGGTGGACAAGTCTGGCTGCCCCACATGTCCCAATCTTCATCTTTGGAAGAAGATGCATCCTGGGAACCCTATTCTTGAGGAACCACCCCCCCAATACTTGCTGGCTCTGCAAGCACAGCCTTGGTTCCCTGCACCATAATGGGCATATTTAGCTTAGTATCTGCTGAGCAACACGTAGCCCCAGGGCTGTGTCAGAAAGGAAACCTGGAGGGTAGTTTCCCCCTCCCTGTGTAGCTAGGAATGTCCTTGCCCAAGACTGGCACATCCAGCTATCCTGCAGCTCCCTGGGGCAGGACCCAAGCTTAACTGGTTCATCTAAGTAAGGATCATCCCTGTACCAGTTTGTGGAATTAGTACAACACAGTACAGTACAGTTCTGCTTATCAGAGGGAAGGGCTCTGCCAGAGTCTCTCCACAGCCCCCTCTCCCTTTCCCACCTGCCCTCCTCTCTTCCCCCCACCTGTGTGTGAGAGAGAGAGAGAGAGAGAGACGTCGCGCGCACACCCACATATTCACCTTCCATCTTGCTTGAGACAGAGTCTCTAACTAGCCTGTGAGCTTCTGGCCATCTTTCTGGGATTGCAGATGCAACCTACCACATCCAGCTTTACATGGGTTCTGTGCATCTGGACCCAGCTCCTAAGGCTTGTGTGTCGAGCGCTGTACCCACTGGGCATCTCCCAGGCAAGGACTCCCTTCTATTATTAGCACTCATTGCCTGCCTTGAAGTGCTTCAGTGCCTTTTGTAGAGATGAGGGTTCACTGAAGCTGCTTCTGTCTCCCAGAACCTGGGTTTCTCCATCCTGTTGGCCTTGTCATTTCCAGTAAGGACCAAGCAGCAGGGATGACACCCATTCCTCAGGAGAGGAGATTCAATAGTGACTCAAGAACTCCAGGCTTGCTGGAAGCCAGGGACAGAGAGCACAGATGCCCCTTCCCCCTGCTTCCTACTTAGGACAGGCTGTGCTGGGCTTTGCTCTAGTACCGGTCTCTACACCCCAGCCCAGATCTTAACTTGCTAGATAAGTAAAGAAGTATTCATCCCTATCTCTCCACACCCCAACCCAAGCACACAGGTCTGCTCAGAGATTGCAAAGGCTCATCAGAGCTGAGATCACAGCCACGAGGATATGGCTGCAGTCCCCAGAGCCCACTAGAGCAGAGCAGACTATTCTTCCTTACAGCTGGCAAAGGCTCAGTCACTAGTCAGCATCTAGCTCCAACAGGGCTGGGTATGTAGCAAAACCAGAAGTGGCTAAACCCTCAAGAGCCTGGCCAGGAGTCAGAGAAGGCCTGCAAACAGAGGTCTGGGGTATTCGGTCAGGTCTGCAGATAGGAGGCTGGGGTACATGGTCGGCTCTGCAGAGAGGAGGCTGGGGTACATGGTCGGCTCTGCAGAGAGGAGACTGGGGTACATGTTCAGCTCGGCAGATAAGAGGTTGGGGTACATGATCAGGTCTGTAGAGAGGAGGCTGGGGTACATGGTCAGGTCTGCAGAGAGAAGGCTGGGGTACATGGTCTGATCTGCAGAGAGAAGGCTTGGGGTACATGGTTGGGTCTACAGATAGAGGCCTGAGGTACAGGGTCAAGTCTACAGATAGATCCCTGTTCTTCTGGCAATTCTCCTGTAGACCAGTGGCTAAAATAGGCCGTGGCCAGAAATCTGAATGTGTGCTCTGAGCAGCCTTGCCTTTGAAGAATGCCACTTCGAGCCAGCTCGTCCCTGGGGCCGACCCCAGATGTCTGCCTCTTCTCTGCTAGAGGCTTGGCGACCACAGCCCTGGTCTCCAAGGCCCACCCCACATTTCTCTTCCAGGTATTCCCCGTCGTGTGCATTTGTTCCTCTGTGAGCTAAGTGGATGTGGTACTGTCAAGGTTCCCACCGCCAGGAATCGAGTGTGAATTCCATCCTGCCAGACTGCACCCATTAAAGGCAGCTCGGCCAGCACGCCAGGCCACCCGCTGGGGGGCAGAGGCCAGGCCCTTGGGTTCTTACCTTTGTAGAAATGGCCTTCCTTTCCACCACTTACCCCTCCCCCACCCAGCATGAAGTGTTTGCTTGTGGTCCGTTCAGCTGGCCTTCCACCCAGAGCAGGGCCTTCCTTAAAGGCTACTTCCCTTGAGACAGACAGCAGGCTCAAGCTTCTGCTGGGGCAGCGGTGGGGATACCATTGTCCCAAGTGTTGGGCTACAACTCTTTCTGGATTCTCAAGAAGTGTAGTATGTGGCACCTATGGTTTCTCCGAACCTTCATTCTCCCTTAGTGGACATTGCCAGGTTCCCTGCTTCACCTCTCCAGCCTGCTACATTTGCCTTCTGCCTTCCTAGAGTCTACCCAGCTGCCTTTCTTAGTTTCCAGCTCGATGCGGTGTCATTCATATACACACAGGGAGCACGCACCTCTTTTCTGTCCTTTCAGCATGAAGCCCAGGCTGCCCCCAGAGCTTATTTCTCTCCTCCCAGCATCCTCACTCTTGAATAATTATAGTGGATGGGGCTGGGGAGATGGCTCAGCAATTAAGAGCACTGACTACTCTTCCAGAGGACCTGGGTTCAAATCCCAGTGCCCACGTGGTGTACTGTAACTCCAGTTCCAAGGGATCCAGTGCCTTCTGGTCTCCATGGGTACCAGGAATGCAAGTGGTGCACAAACATACATGTTGGCAAGACACCTGTGTGTCTCCTCATTTCCTTTATGAAAAACAGCACCGCACCCAGGTCTTCTTAAGTTCAGCATTCAAGGATGTCGCTAAGTGCTTTTCCATCTGACTCCCATTGTCTGCCATTCACCTTGTGACTTAAACCAGGAATGCAGGCGTGATGGTAACTGATGACTCACGTCTTAGCACGTCCCGTGGCAGGTGGGAAGGCTTGAGAAGCCAGCCGAAGCCACCAGTCTCCGTGCTTGTCCACATCCCTGACGATAAACTCCAACTTAACCCCAGGAGCTGAGTTACCCTTTCTGCGGATGGCAACAGAGTCCCCGGACATCCTGTGGTTCCCTTCAGGTTGCACAGGGATCAGTGATGGATAATTGAGGACTTCCAGCAAGGCTGGGGTGTTTGTAGCATAGAGCCAGGCATTCCTCACCAGCTTGGGTAAGTCCTCATCAAGAGCAAAGTGGCCATCAGTAGGGTGGCATCCTGGAACATCCTTAGAAGCACAGTAAACAACGGCGTGGCTGTTTTCAAAGAGACCTCTTGAGCTGACGACTTGAAAGTGTGTTAACGAACCTTGTTAAGGCAAAGGGCAGGCTATGCCAAGCCCTTGTCACCATACGGTCCGTGATGTGATGCTGCCATCCTATGCCGTTTTACAGATGAGAAATGTGTGGCTGGGAGAAGAGGAGCCAGCTGCCGCTGGCTGGCGGGGCTGAGTGTGAACGCCTGTTATCCTTCTCACGTGTTCTTGCTTGACACGTGTGTTCACCCCTGCCCCCTATCCCAGGGGACGAAGGCCTTCATGGGGGGGGGGGGGGGGGGACGAACGCCTGAGTCAGTGAGTGGCTCCTTTATTTCAGACCTAACTCCTGGTGAAGAGTAATAGGGTCTCAAGCTGCTCCCTGCCGGCATCGAGGCAAGCTGGCTAGAAGCAACCTTCCGCTGTCACCACCACCCCGGTCGCTACACCCTGTGCATCATCGGCTACTTTTAAACTTGGGGGTTTTCGGGAGTCACAACATACTTTTCTTGTGCTTAATGTTCTGCCTGAGATGCTCATCCCTGAGATGCTCATCCCTGAGATGATGCTCATCCCTGAGATGCTCATCCCTGCATTCACCTGTGCTGGGGGCGCCTCCATGACGAGCTGATTGGTTTTCTATTCTGGGAACAGGGGCAGTTGACTTTGGCACCCGGCTGGTGAGGCTGCTTCCAAGTGGCACTGTTACAGTCATGTGGGAGAGGTGGGCAGCCGTGACCTGGAAAGGGGCCACAGGGGAGTAAGAGCCTGAGGCTGTGGCACAGTCTGCCAGAAGTCTAGAAGATAGATGATTTCACCTCCATTGTCCCCTCGAGTCCACCTTCTTATTACTGTTTGCGGGGAGGGGCATATGCAAGCTTGTAACTCTAGACTAGCCTCTCCTCCCCGAACCTCAGTTTCCTTTTCTCAGCCAGGGACAAGTAACCACACTGACTTCAGAAGGCTACTTCAAGACCTCAGTGAGATGCGCTCAGCCTAGCAATGGGCCAAACTGATGTACAGGAAATGTGGGTAAGATAGAAGACAAGCTTCTGCTTCTGACTCAGTTAGTGTGCTTCCTAGTCTTGCGACTTACCAGCTGTGCATCCTTAGGGAAAGGGCTTGTGCACTCCGTTTCAGCTTCTGCCTCCTTAAATCATAATCGTAATATTCATTGCCTCCAGGGGTTCACATGAGTTGAGCCTGCCCCAAAAAGCGTAGGGTGAGTTGGACACATAATAATCTTTAAGGAAGAAGCAGCTACAAACATATCTTATACCTTACAATCCCTGCTAAAGTAACCAGCCTTGTGCTGAAGGCAGAGGGATTAGAATAGAGGCTTGATTGACAGGCCAGGGCAACATGTGAGCTGGCACTGTGAGGGCCAAGGGGCAGGGAGGGTTGAAGGTAAAGGAGTGGGAACCCTAAGAGGGACAGGTCAGATCAGGATGCATGGCCCGGGTCTCCTGGCTAGCCTCATTTTGTTTGAGGATCAAAAGATCAGGAGGAAGTCAAGCTACTGGTGCTGCGGCTGGCCTCACTGAAGGATAGCAAGATGCATCCTTGGACAAAGCTTCTGACACTCATGCTGAGTCCCACTTGGCTTCTGATGGCGGCCCATTCAAACTACTTCTCTAGCAGAAGTTCCCTTTGAACCCCAGCTGCCATTGTCCCCATCCATCCTGATACCATTCCCATACAGCTGACACCTTTGTGTTTGTTACTCAGGATTTGACCATGCCTTAGGATGCTTTCAGAAGTCCTGCCTATGCCTTTACCAAAAGAACACTGAGCTGCAAGGCAAGCATCTAGGCCTCATGTCTGCCACATGAGGTGACTTGGGACCACTGTCCTCTTCCTTCCCCACTGGCCTGTTTGAGCTGCCAGCCTCGTTCCCCTCCTCGGTTCCTCCGCCTTCCTGATCCTGGCCTGTTCTCCTTGCTTACAGTACTGCCCAGCCCTATGTGCTTATAACCCTCATACCCACCCTTCAGAATCCTGTTCAGATTTCTAGCCTCAAAGCTTTCCAGTGGCTGACTGGTTTCTGTCCCCTGCACTCAGGAGTTCTTTTACATATAAACACTTTTAAAATAATTCACTCACTGGGGTTGGAGAGATGGCTCAGAGGTTAAGAGCACTGTCTGCTCTTCCAAAGGACCAGGGTTCAATTCCCAGCCCCAAACATGGTAGCTCACAACCATCTGTAACTCCAGTTCCAGGGGGTCCAACACCCTCTTTTGGCCTCTGTGGACACAAGGCTTACAGATGATATGCAGATATACATTCAGCCAAAGCAACCATGTATACAAAATTAAAAACAACAACAGCAACAAATCATTCATTTACTTAAAAATCCCAGATCATGAGAGAATCACAGACTACAATCTCACCGCAGGGCTGGCTCTGGCCCTGGCTTAGTTGTCTCTGTACTCCCAGAGTTTCCAGAGGACCTGGAAGAGATGTGTTAGTGCGAATATCCTCAGTGAGCCTGTGTCAGTCAACTGTCCTGTATCCAGAGGTTGCTGTGGTTTGGTGTGGTTTCTACTCTTGGGGGTTAGATAAGTGCACCACGGTGTGCATGCATGTGGGGGTCAAAGGGCAACTTTGAGGAATAGGTTCCCACTGTGTTGAGTTGGGGTCTCTCATCTGTTTTCTGTCTCAACGTAGGAGTGCTGGTCTTTCAGGTTCCTGCCACTGCATCCAGCTTTTTAAGTGACTTCTGAGGATCAATATTACATCATAAGCCTTCTGTGGCAAGCACTTTTACCCCCCTGGTATATTTTAATTTATGGATTTTTCTAGAACTTGAGCGTTGTAAGAAGTATGTCCTTCCAGTGCCCACTATAGGCACTATAGGAGAGTGTGAGGGTTTGAAAGAATTTCCAAAGCTGCTGGATCTAACCTGTTTGCTTGTTTGTTTTGAGCTAGGGTCTGGCTGTGTGGCCCAAGCTGGTCTTGAACTTCTGGACTTAAATGATCCTCCTGCCTCAGCCTCCCGAGTAACTGGTACAAATTATTCTGTTTCTAAAAGGATGCCACTTTCTTTCTTTTTTTTTTTTTTTTTTTTTCCTTTTCAAGGCAGGGTTTCTCTGTAGCTTCGGAGCCTGTCCTGGAACTAGCTCCTGTAGACCAGACTGGCCTTGAACTCACAGATTCACCTGCCTCTGCCTCCTGAGTGCTGGGATTAAAGGCGTGCGCCACCACTGCCCGACAAAGAAGCCACTTTCAAACATTTTTGAGTCATACACTCCACATCAGAACTTATCCTTGCTAGAGATAAGTTTAATACCACTATTAATCTTTTAACACCTTTTAACTATTCACTACTGATTATTCTAAATCTAGTCTGACCAGCCGTGTTCCCCTTTCCATAAACATTTTTGAAGGCCTCTTACTTCAAGCAGGGATGACTCGTGGGGAACAGGAGGCCCTGGACTAGTTCAGGGGCAGGGGTAGGCGGCGGGCCACCTGGACGGGTTGAGCAGTGGCCACTCACTGGGCACTCACATGTCACTGTCTTTGCAGCTGAGCCCCTGCCACTGATGGACCTGTGCCGGAGATCCATCCGCTCAGCCCTGGGCAGACAGCGCCTGCGGGACATCGACTCCTTGCCCCTGCCTCAGTCGCTCAAAAACTATCTGCAGTACCAGTGAGCAGGGCCGAAGGCCTGCCTTCATCTGTGGTCACACGGCACCTAGCTCCGGAGCGTCAGCATTGTGTCACTGACTTGGAAAAGGAATGCCTGTTGCCACTGTGGCTGCCAGGACCAAACTGCTGCCATCAACCAGGACCAGGAAGTCACCTAGTCAACCAGAGGGTAGAGACCATTTCTTTCTCAAGAGAATGAATAAAACATTTGGCAGGAGACAGCGTCCTGTTCCTCCACTGCAGACAGGCCCAGGAAAATTGGCTGCTGGAGAGAAAATAGCTTCTTGAATAATGAATGACGGAAGCCAGTCCTTGATGGTCCCCTCCCTGCCTGCCCCTGGCCAGGGTAGGGAGATTATCCTTCCATTTTAAGACTTAGAACCACTTTGAGAGACAAGTCGCCAGGGACCATGGCAGTGTGAAGAACCTGGACTTTCCTCTCTGAGCCGGCTTCCTCAGCCCTTCCTTTCCTCTCCCACCATGGATAGAGTCCTTTGGCTGTCCCCACCCACCTGTCTCTTCAGGGATGGTAGTCTGATGACCTGCCCCGGGAACAGAGCTTATTCTTGGGTATGATCGTTTAAAGTAGTATTTTGCATTTTGAAAGAGGAGTGTGGTGAAGATGGCTTTCTCCCAAAGGTGCTAAGGAGGATGGGGGCCTCGGGACACTGAGTCTGAGACACCGTTAGAGTCCAGGACTCTGGCCGTCATCATTCAGGGTGAAGCCTGGCTGTCACAGAGCTTCCTTTGAGCAAATTATTTTTTCACTTTAGGAGACTTCCGCGGTTTGTTTCTTGTTTCTCATGTGTGTGACATGCTGTTTATTTATCAGCTGGGGTCCGTGGCGTGGCTTTGGGCCTGGAAGGGTGGGGGTGGCACACAGTCTCTGCAGGCCCTGAGACCTACCCTCTCACAGAATGTTGCTGCTGCTGCCGCTGCTGCTGCCGCCAGCACCATCATTCAGTGTCTTTGGTGTGTTCCTGATATTCTCCACCCAGACTTGTCTTTAACTGGAAATCGTCACAGCGTGGGATACCAGAGCCAGACAGCGCAGCCTCCACTTTAATGTGAATGTGACCTTCAAGCAAAGAACATTTCTAATAAAGTTTGTCATTCTGTCCTTGAGCCAGGTGTCAAGTGCTCTTTCAGGGGTATGGGGACAGCACTATCGATAGGCCTGGCTGGTCTGTCCTCAGATCCATGGGCATCACATCTGGGAGTGCCTCTCCACACATTTTCCCCTCTGCTGCCCACTGTCCCCCTTTGAACCCCAGCCCTAAAGATGCTGCAGAGACCTGTCTGGAAGAGGACATTGTTCCCAGGTCCTTCAAAGACTGTCATACCCCCTGATGCTGAGGCTTAGATCTTCAAGGTGACCAAGGCGAGCCAGGGTAAACCCAAACAGACCTGGTACTGGGACTGAACCCATGTGACCACCAGGGAGCAGTGCAAATTGCTGCAGAGTGAGTGAGGCAGAGGTGGGCTGGGCTCTCTGGGACTGGTGGCGGGTAGGCAGTTAGGGGCAGGAAGGGCTCTAGGTCAGGACCAGTACAGGATTCATTCAATAGCATCAGCCACCAATATGCCACACCACAGCAGACCCCGGGGCAGTGCCAGACTGATGTCTTTGTCCCCAGCGGAGACATTTACAATTGTTGTAAGTCCAGAAGCTTAATGGGGAGCAGAGAAGAAGAAGTGGAAGAGTAGTCTCTTGTATCTGGAAGAGCCCATGTGAGACTCACAGTGGCTGCCCACCCCAAGACTGGAAATGGGGAAGAAGAGGCGTCCCCAGACTGCAGGCCCTAGGCATCTGCCTGACTGCTGGCAGCCGCTACCTCCAAAGCTTTCAGTCATTGTGGTTGCTAAAGGCAGCTTCCTGCAGAAGCACAGCCTCAGGCATAGGGTCAGGAAGCCCAGGCACCCTCATTTATAGACAGTGACCTTGGGTAAGTCACTTCCTCCTCTGGACACGGTAGCTAGACCAGGTAGCCAGTGATTAAGTACCTCCCTCTCCTAGCCCCGAAGATCTGAGTGTCCGTACCATCTTCCAATTTGGGTTCAGCTATCTTATTTTAGCTCCTAAGCCTTTTTGGTGTGGTTTCTCTCATCCCAACAATGCCATTCCCATCCTTATTGACCCTCTTATGGTCAAATGAGACCAGCCTTTCTCTGACTACCTCCTCACGTCCCTTCTTGGGCATGTATCTCCTGACACCAAGGAGCCTATCCTGAGTACCTGGTTTGGGTCCCCTCTGTCCTGTAGCCTCATGTACCCAGTAGGCAGTGGGTCTCTGTAGGGTAGGGCCTGTGCCTGTACTCCACACCATCGTAGATCAGACACAGCATTGCAAAGGCCTGAAGTGGGGCAGGCTGGGCAAAGCGACCGCTGCAAACTAGGCCACCTGTAGAAACTGCAAGGGACGTCCTGAAGTGGAGAAGAGGGCCTCCCCAAGATGAAAACTGCACCCCAAGGGCCACCTGGACCGCTTTCCCTCTCGTGCCCATTGCCTACAGCACTACCCTGAGGTAAGATCTAGGCCAGTCCTGCCGGAGCTCACAGTTAAGGTGGGGGTGGAGGGTTGCAGATGACCACCCAGCAAAGAAGCCCTGTGGTGTTTGAAGCTGGAGATAAGGCAAGGTGGGGGCTAGGAGTCAGGCCACAGAAAGCACTGGGGAGGTACTGAGTCCTGACCAGGAGTTAGGTGTCAGAGGAGACAGAACATTCATGTACATTCAGGTTTTGCTTTTTTTTTTAAAAAAAAAAAAAAACTTTTTTAAAATGTTGACTACAGCAGCAATGAAGGCAGCCATATCCAGGTATCTTTCCATACTTCACAATCATTGTGAACTATCCCGCCTCTGTATCCTGGGGTTCTACTCCTACCACGGGGTTCTGCACATCTCCTTACCCATGATGGGCTGTGCAGTGACTGGAGGCAGCTCCCTGGCTCTGTCTAGCAAGCTCCAGGATGGCACTGTGACCCTTGCCTTTTCATCATGGCTGCTAACAGACCTCGGGCTGCATCAACAACCGCAACCCTCAGTGCATTTTCTTTAGGGTGGGTGGGATGAAGGGTACACCACATACTGTGAGGGGTAGCTCTCCACTCTGAGATACACTGCTCTGTCCTTCCTGTCTTCTGTGCATTGTTGCTCAGACTCTCAGCTTACAAGGAGTGTCCTAAACATACTCATCTACAAAATTCATATTCTAGAATCACACAGTCGGGTTTTGTTAATTGTAAAAACATAATGTTTAAGTAAGTTTACACTTCTGTGTTGGGACGCATTCGTAGCTGTCCTGGGCCTCATGCAGCATACAGTCTACAGACTGGACGTGCCTTGGCCTCGTGCAGCGTACAGTCTACAGACTGGACGTGCCTGGGCCTCGTGCAGCGTACAGTCTACAGACTGGACGTGCCTGGGCCTCGTGCAGCGTACAGTCTACAGACTGGACGTGCCTGGGCCTCGTGCAGCGTACAGTCTACAGACTGGACGTGCCTGGGCCTCGTGCAGTGTACAGTCTACAGACTGGACGTGCCTGGGCCTCGTGCAGCGTACAGTCCGCAGGCTGGACAACCTGGGCATCTGCAGCTTCACTGACATAGCATTTGGCTTTCTGTTAACTTTTACCCTGAGGACTCTGGCTCCATGTGAATTTTGCCACATTTGCCTTCACGTGACAGACCCTGGACAGACCCCCTTTCCAATTTTGTTCTTCTCTCTAGTACTTTACAAGCACAACCCATATGCCAGTCTGAGATACTCGGGTCTGTCATATCCTCCCCTACCTTCTAAAGATTATGCCCCATCACAGAGCTCAGCAAAGTCATTAAAACGCTGCCGTGGGCTGAAGGAGAATGGCCCCCGTAGGTGCACACATCTGAATACTTGGTCCCCAGTTGATGGAACTGTTTGAGGAAGATTAGGAGGTGTGGCCTTGTTGGAGGAGGTGTGGACTTATTGGAGGGCTCTGAGACTTCAAAAGCCCATCCTTTCCCAGTTAGTTCTCTCTAACTGGGATTAGAGTGGAGGCCAGCACCTGCAGGTCTAGTGCCTGTGGATCAGGTGTGAGCCCTCCACACTGTTCCAGCACCATGCTCCCCACCATAGTGGTAATGGCTTTACTGCCTGAGACCGCAAGCCCCCATTAAATGCTCTCTTCTTTAAGTTGTGTTCATCATGGCTTTGTGCCGTGACAGTGGAAAAGCAACTAAAACAAACCGCATGCTGGTCCTGAGGCCCCTGCTAAGTCAGCCGGCTCCTCACTCTCCAGTGAATACATAACCTGTCTGGCATCAAATATCTTATCTTTCATGCTCAGTCACCTCACAAATGCCTGTTGTTCCTTTCTTCCCTTCCAGCCTATGACATGCACACTGACGAACAATCGCTGAATGTTCCTAGTATCTCATACAAACCGTTGCACCAGGGACTGATTTCCCTTGGATTGCTGCAGATTATGCTGGGGCGGGGGCGGGGGGGCGGGGCGGGGGGAGTTTTATTGGTTTCTCTGCTTCCACAACACTCAGACTGATAACATCCGCCCTCCTATCCCACAGCTGCACAAGCCAGGCTGTGAGAAGCGGGTTTTTTATTCCTTGTTTAAAAGCTTTCCCCATTTAAGAAATTCAGATGTGGACTATTCTGATTATCCCAGTTTCCGGGGCTTGGACGTTATTAGGGCCCACTCTGCATGCCGAGTCAAGCTTTTTCTTTTCTTCTGTGTTAGAGGTTGGACCGGAGTATATATTCTATCACTTTGGCCATGTTCTCTCCCCCTCCTCCCTCCTTCTTCCCTCCCCACTGTCTGAATACTCTCACTGGTTCTGAAATCCCGGAAGAGCTCTTTAGCACACATCTGACCTGTTCCCGCCATCCTTCGCACCCTGTAAACTGTATAAAATGCCAGAATGAAACCTGCATCTCAGCCTTGCAGTTACCCCTTTTCTTGACAAACCCAAGGCCAATGTGGAAGCCAGCACCTGCAGGTCTTTACCCCGTGGCACAGGCAAGGGCTTTATGAGCAGACAGCTGGGCTTCAGCGGCATCTCTTTTTGCACACAGCAAAAGTCACCCAACAGTTGTTGTAGTCTGCTTATGAACCTGCTCCGTGACTTTTTTTTAGGGATTGAAAAATATTACCTGGACCATCAACCTTTGAGAGTGTCTCCTTGTTCCCGAGGCAGTCCTTAGGGATCAGTGAGACATGCTACTCGTTCTGCAAACAGGAAAGGTGCCTACTCCAGAACCCAACCCCAGGATACTCCACTCAGATGACTTAGCCTTTATAACATGCTTTATCATGCGCCACAGTGATGTGACCACCATAACAGCAAGAAGCTCGCCATCCAACACCACGTGAGGATGCTCCGTTCTAGGTTGCTTCACTGTTGCACTGATGAAACACTCAGGCCAAAGCAACTTAGGAGAGAAAAGAGCATGGGTGCCTTACGCATCTAGGTCACAGTTCGTCACCGAGGGAAGTCAAGGCAGGAACTCAAGCAGGAACTGAAGCAGAGACCATGGTGGCATGATGCTCACTGGTTCCTTCACTGGCTTCTGCTCAGCTAGTTTTCTTATGCCACCCGGGCCCACCTCCTTGGTAGGGGTACTGCCCAGAATGGGCTAGGCCCTCCTACATCAATTAGCAATCAAGACAATGCCCCAGACACGTGACCACGGACCAATCTGATGAAGGCAGTTCTTCCGTTGAGGTTCCCTCTTCCACATGACTTTAGGTTGCATCAAGTTGAGATTAAAAACTAACCAAGAGCCCCAAAGATGCTGCACTTTACACAAATCAACCTCTGTTGCCCGTCTCATCCTTCACGACAGAGTTGGAGAGCTGCTCAGCATCCACTCATCTTTGGGCCTGATGGGCAGGCGCCAGTTGTGTGTTGTTACTCTGCTTGGGGAGCCGTGAACAAATATCTACTCAGTCTGCATGGGGTACTGACAATAGACCAGAGAAATGATTCCACCCCAGTCTAGCTTGGTGAACCAGTGAGCTTATTGGGATTATTGAGAAGGTCATAGGTGAATGGTTACTTACAAGAGCATGGGGGTCTTGAAGGCAATTGTACCACTGAAAATTCTTCCCAATGTGGGCAACAACTCACAAAAGCTGTATCCAGAGAACTCCTTCTATACACACACACACACACACACACACACACACACACATGCTAACATACTTATGCATACACATACACACACATAAATAAGTAAAATAAGTCTTTATAAAAGGCAAAACAATGATATACTGCACATCTACTAGATTTAACAAGCTTGCAGACTGTCCCATCCAACAGCTACAGAATACATATTCTTTTCAGCAGCTCTTGGGACACGCTTCAAAGTACATCATACTTTAGGCTGTGAAGCAAATCTTGGCAAATATAGGAAACTGAAATAATTTCTTGCATCTTATCTGATCATAATGAGATGGAATGAGAAGTCAACATCAGGGAGAAACAGATCAAAGCGTGTGGAGAGCAAAAATCTTACCACAAATAATCGGAGTATTGTTGAAGAAGTCGTGTGAGCAAATGAAAATGTAATCAGAATCTGTGAGCTCCAGCAACGCAAAACCGAGGAGCGTAAACAGCCCCGAGAGCCAGCATTATGAGCATCAAAGAGATCTCAGGTAAATAACATAATGATGCATCGCACAGTCTTACAAAACAAGAGCAAGACAAACCCCAAACCAGAAGGAAAGAAGTGACAAAGATCGGAATGGAAAACAATGGAATGGAGACCTAGAGACCAAAGGACTCGATGAAGCAGAAAGATGGTTCTTTGAAAAAATTAGTAATATAGGCCAGACCCTTAGTTCATCTAACCAAAAGAGAGAAGACCTAATTTAACAGAATCAGGGATGAAAGAGGGTGTTCTGAGAGACCCTACTGAAATCCGGATTATCCGTATAGATCAGTGCATCCCTGCCTCAGGAAACAGGTGGAGGGTGATGATACACTCCAGTCTCTGCACACGCACATGCACACGCGCGCGCGCGCGCACACACACACACACACACACACACAGACATTTTTTTTAAGAAACTGCAGTGTTAAGCTTCACTATATACCAAACAGAATGTAAACCATTAGAAAATCTAAAATTATTCAGTTAATCTCTAAAACTTACAGCTTACCAAAATTGAAGCCAGAGGATATGACCAACCTGAAGAGATCAATAACTAATGATGAGACTAATGTGGTAGTAAACCTTCTCACAGCAAAGAGAAGCCCAGGACTGGGTGGATTCACAACGGAGTTTTGCCAAATCTTGAGGAAAGACTGAACACCGATGCTTCTCAAACAATTCCACAAAACAGGAAGGAAGTCATTCTACAAGGCTGGCCATCACTGCCTGCTGTCAACACACAATAAGATATTGGGGAGGTGACACTACAGCTCTGGAGGGTCTGACAGCCTGTTCTGGTTGTTGCATTCAGACACACACACACACACACACAGAGAGAGAGAGAGAGAGAGAGAGAGAGAGAGAGAGAGAGAGAGAGAGAGAAGCAAACTGAAAAAAAAAACCCACAAAGAAATAAAAGCAAAGCAGTTTTTGTAGAATAATTTCCTTGATAAACATAGAGGCGATGATTCTGAATAAACCACTTGTAAACTGAATCCAACAGCTCATTTCCAGAGGTCATACACCATGTGATCAACTTGGTTTCATTCTAGACATCCGAGGATGATCAATCTGCACAAATATATAAACCTAATGTGGCACACAAATGAAAGCAAAGACAAAGATCACATGACTGTCTAGGCATAGAAGGATCAGACTTCAATACAGGAAAGGCTGTATGCAACAAACCCATAGCTAACGTCACACTAACTTGGGGGAAAATTGAAACTATTTCTTCAAAAATCAGAAATGAGACCAAAATGTCCATACTCACAATCATTATTCATAAATCTTGACATTTGAATCAGAGCAGTAAGGCAAGAGAGATGAAAAAGATTACGAAGATTGATGGTAGGCTCTTCTAACACAGGAAACAAAAACAACAAAGTAACACAACTCCCAGAGGATCAAAGACCTCGATAAAAGATGTAAAAGTGAACAGACAGGAAAACATAGAGGAAATGCTTCAGGGCATGGGCAGAAGCAATGACTTCCTGAATACAACTCTGGGCAGCTCACGAAACAATAGTAAGAGCTGGCAAATAGGAAGTCATCAGCCACATCCTTGTTTATGGTAGCACCGTTCACAGCGGTCACCTAAAGAAATCAGTCTGTGTATTTATCTGTGGGTGAGTAAGTGTATGTGTGTGTGTGCATGCGTGTGTGTGTTCATTTGTGTGTGTGTGCATAGTGCATGTGCACACACACGCATGTATATGAAGATGGATATTATTCAGCCGTAAGATGGAAAAGCAATACTGATGCAGGAAAATGTTTTGCTGTGGAAACTGATTGTTAATTCATTTGGAAATGCAAGAGACCTAAAATAGCTTGGCCATCTTAGAAAATGAGAACTAAATAAAGGACCACATTAGCAGACACTAAAGGGATAAAGGCATTTGATAACTGAGATAGTTCAATATTGACTTAAGGAAATATTAACAGCCTAGAGACTAGATCAGAAGTCAAACACAGCCCTGTGCTTGGAAGCTCAGTTATTGGTACTACTGCAGTTCAGGGTGGAAAGTGTTTTAAATAAATGTTGCTAGATTCATTGATATCCACACCGGGGAAAAAATGAATGCCATGGAATGGTCTTTCTGTACACTGTGAATGTGTGTTGTTCTCGTTGGTTGATAAATAAAGCTGCTTTGGACTTAAGCAAGGCAGGATAGAGCTAGGTAGGAAATTCAAGCAGAGATACAGGAGAAGAAGGGCAGAGTCTGGGAGATGCCAGTCAGCCATTGAGGAAGCAAGACTTGTAGAAAATGAGGTAACACCACAGCCATGTGGCAATACATAGATTAATAGAAATGGGTTAACTTAAATGTAAGAGCTAGCTAATAATAAGCCTGAGTCATCAACCAAACATTTATAAGTATTATAACTGTTATAAATATTAAGCCTCAGAGTGGTTATTTTAAAAGCAGCTGTGGGAACAGGCAGGAGGAAAAGTCTCCATTTACAAATGAGCACTCTTACATCACAGACAAAAATTAAATTTAAATTGCCTATATGCCTAAACACAAAAGACAAGCAGAAACAATAATGGTCCCAGAATGCACAGAAATAAAAAAAAAAAAAGAACTTTCAGTTCCTGGGATGAACAAGACTTTCTTAAATGGAGTGCAATGTGGTAGTCCTTCCTTAGGGTTCTTAGTATCCCCCTTTTTCCCCCTCCCTCCTCCTTTCTCATTGTCCCCCACCCCCATACACCACACACATACTTGCTCTGCCCATGAGAGCCTCTCTGCTTTCCTGAATGGATTAAAACCTCATGAGCCAAAATAAGCCCTTCATAATTGTCAAACTTTTCACTGTTATTGTTGTGCATGTGACATGGGGTACACATGCCATGTGCAAGTGTGGACGTTAAAGGACAATTTTGTGGCATCAGGTCTTTCCTGTCTTTACATCAGCAGGAAAACCTTGATCCACATAGTGATGGGGACTTTATTTTTTAGTCCCTGGGGAATGTATATTAAAGCCACAGTGTGGAAGTCTAAGCTTTGAAATGCTTACAAGAGTCAGCCAGCATTGGGGGGGGGGATGTGGAACATTTCATAGTCTCAAGATCTGAGGTGAGACGTAGAAATATACAATCCAGCTATTCAACTGTGTGGTATTAACTCAACTGTTAGTACAATTAAATGTTGAGCTGCGAGTTAGAGACCTGTCCCTGAGCAGATCTGCAGGGGCGTTTCCAGGAAGGATCAGCCAAGAGAGAAGGCCCTCCTCCACTCTCAACGGGTGCCACTGTCCAGCAGTGGAAGAGGCGCCAGCTCACCATTGCTCCTTACAGGCAAATGCTTCCTCCTGTTGCCGCTGGCTCTGCTGCTGCCATCCTGACGTCAGGACCCATCTTCTGCAGCTTCCAATGTGGACTGAAGACCACGGAAGTGCCCCAGGCCACCACTGCCAGATTGCGACTGTCGAGGCATCAACCTCGGGTGGATTCTCAGCCTCTACAGTATGCAGAGAGCCATTGTGGGAGTACTCAACCCTGATTGGGTGAGCCAGTCTAATAAATCCTCCTTTACACTACATTCATATGGTCAATTCTGCTCCTAGAGAATACTGACTAATACAAATTTCCAGATATTTTCCCAAGAGAAATGAAAAAATGAAAGATGTTACAAATATAAGTTTTAATTAAAATTTGTCCCAAATGGAAACAACCCAAAAGCTAGTCAATTAATGAATATATAAAATATTTCCAGAGAATGGATTTCTACCCAGCAATAAAAATGAACAAACTGTTCATAACATATGGCAACATTGATGAACCTCAAAATTACTATTCAGCTATAAAGATGGAAAAATAATATTGATGCAGGAAAATGTGGAGTGAAGAAAAATATACTTTAGAAGTCATTCTGGAGACCAGGAGACGGCTCAGTGAGTAAAGTGTTTGCTGCCCAAGTGTGAGGAGCTGAGTTCGAATCCCCAGAACCCCCATAAACCTGGGTGTGATAATGAGTGTATGTGTGTGATCCTAACACCCTGCTTGATATGGAATGTGAAAACAGGATCATGTCTGGAAGCTTTCCAGCCAGTTAGCCTGACACACACAGCTATGGATAAGAAAAAGAGCCTGTCTCAAGGCAGAAGTCAAAGGCCAACCCCCAAGATGTCCTCTGAATGACACACATGTGTAACCATGCTCACATACATGAATGCATGCATACACACACCATACAAATACATACATGGATAACACACATAAAGAAATGTCATTTTGTGTTGTTCCAGCAGCATGAGATGAGTAGAAAAGATAAAGTAACACACAATGGCAAAAGCATTTATGCCATAGTGTGGGCATGTTGGGCACATTGCCAGGAAGTATGGGGTTTTAGGGGTGGAGCATACATGCTTTGGGCCTTAATCAAGGTACCGGCTTAATCTGTGTGTGTGCTTCAAATGAATCTACCTGATTGTATATAAACCAGACTCAAATCGAGCCAATTAAGGAAAACAAATCTTCCTGGCATCTTCATTTTCATCCGTGATACAGCAAAGTACAAGACCTAAATCCTCTAATTAAAAAGTAAAATCTAGGACTCTGGGAAAACCTGAAACACAGTCTCCAGAACAATCAGATAGAGAATGGAGCCAAAGCAGTATATAAATTTTGTACATAAATGATAAAATCTAGCCAAGATTAAAAGGGTCTGCCAGAAGGAAACATACGGGAAATAAGGGAATGAACATAAGCTAATGCAAATGGACTTTCAAAGTAAAAAGAAGTAGAAAAGGACTTTATAGCAATTTAATTGGTTTTTAGACCCAAATCCACACTTTAAAGAGACAGACTGAAACTAAAAATAGAACACACGCCACATATACAGTAAACATAAGATTTGAGAGTGTCGAGACATCTCTATGGGTAAAGGTCCTTGCCGTCAAGGCCAATAGCCTGAATTTGATCGTGGAACCCACATGATGGACTCTCACAAGTTGTCTTCTGACCCCCAAACCCCTTCTGAAATAATTAATAGAGATTTTAAAACAAAAAGAGAAGCAAGTACATTAATATGATGCAAAATAAATCTCTGACCAAAGTGTGTGACCAGAGATAAAGATGAATATTTCCTAGAGGAAAATAAGCAATTCCTCAGAAAGACACAAATGTGGCGCAATATTCCCTTACACTCTGTAAAGATGTGTCACTATGATTGGTTTAATAAAGAGATGAATGGTCAATAGCTAGTCAGGAAGAGGTTAGGCAGGACTTCTGGGGACAGAGAGGTGGCAGGGAAGAAGAAAGGCGGAGTCACCAGCCAGACACAGAGAGAGCAAGACATGCAGGAGGAGAGGTCAAAGCCATGAGTCATGTGGCAACATGTAGATCAATAGAAATGGGATAACTTAACTTATAAGAGCTAAATGGACAAGTCTAAGCTATAGGCCGAGCTTTCATAATGAATGAAAAGTGTCCATGTCATTTTGGGGGAGCTGGCAGCCCAAAGAAAAATTCACTTACATATAGTACTCTCTACATGTGTATATTCCTAAGGACAAGTCTTTGAAAGAGGAGAGCACTCTGGTGATCTGGAAAGAGGAAAAGGCAAATCCACAGTACTCTGAGAGATGACAACCATCTCCTCTGAGTTACAGGAAAACAAGCCAGTTGGTAAGAATGTGGAAGGCATTTGTTTTATGCCAATACCATGCTGTTTTTATTACTGTAGCTCTGTAGTGTAACTCGAGGCTGGAGATACCTCCAGCACTTCTGTTATTATTCAGGAGTGTTTCAGGGAATCCTGCAGAAGAGAAGGCTGAAGGGGATTAAGAGCCAGAGAGACAGAGAACACCAAGAAAACGACGCTTTCTAAAGACTGTAGGACCAATGCAATACGGACTCTCAGAGACGGTCAGCACAGAGCCTGCACAGTCTGGGCCTGATGTGGTTCCAGTGGGAGAGTGAAGTAGACAGAAGTCCACGTCCCTAGCCCGACGCTGTCTTCAATTGATAACTGCTCACAGATGAAAAATTAGTTTTCTCCAATGGGGTCTGACCAGGTATACACCCACTCTGAAGAGCAGGCCACATCCCAGTAGTAGGTGGCCAACACAACATGAGCTCAGTGGTATTTTTGAAGGCTTTTGTTTGCTTCATTTCTTTTCCTACCCTACTTGGAAGGACTGGGGGCTGGAGAGAGAGCTCAGCCACTGACGGCTGTTGCTGCTCCTTCAGAGCATCCAAGTCCCTAGCATTGACAGTAGACCACTTACAACTGCCTGTCACTCTAGCTGCAGGAGACCTGACACCCTCTTCCCGTCTCTGCTGTCATCTGCGCACACAGACATTGGAGTGGAGGCTGACTACCAACTTCACATCTCTTTCAAGTGCACACAGAATAAGCAAGTTGACTGCATGCTGAGTCTCCAAATGGCAATGATCTCAATGTTTTATATGCAAACTTGGGAGTGGGTGAAATGGGCCATTTCTTAGGCCTCCCTCAGCACTGATGTTCTGGAGCTCTTTGAGTAAGAACTCCCTTTTCCTCCATAGGCTCCTTCCTCCGGTTCTGTTTCTACATAGATCTCCCTCTGTGACTTCCCATCGCCCCAGCACAAGCCGATAAGCGTGGCTTGTGAACATGTCATCACGTGTCTTCATTTGCCCTCAAGGGTGATTTGTCCCCATTTCCTCCATTTGTTCTTGGGTGTCGTGGTTGGTTCCAGCGGAAAGCAAACAGTCTTAATGCTGAAGCGGGATCCGTAGGCGGGATCGTGGACAAGGTGCGTTTCAGCAGAATTTAAAACTTCTGCTCCCTTAAAGACCCTGTTCCAAGGATCGAAGGACAAGCTACGGAGTGAGAATATTCATTGCACAGAGGATTCATGCTTGGAAAACTATGTAAAGCTCGAAAAAGTCAGCAGAAACAAAAATCAATCAAGAAGGGAACACACAAGCATGAGAATTGTACTGAACTGAGGGGAATACACATGAAAAGATGGTCACGCCACCAGCCAAGAGGAACATGGCAAGGAAAATCACAGTGAGATGTCTCCACACAGCCGCCAAAATGGCTAAAACATTCAAACTGGGAACGGTATCAGATGCTGGTAAGAATGAAGAGGAGCCGAGGCTGGAGAGATGCTCAGCACAAGCGCTGGCTGCTCTGGCAGAGGGTCCAGTTCCTGCTCTCAGCACCCACAAGGTGGCTCACAACCACCCCTAACTTCAGTTCCAGGGAAACTGAGACCCTCTTTTGGCCTCTGTGGCACCAAGCATACACATAATGCACACACATGCGTGCAGACAAGAACTCATACACATAAAATAAAAATAAACAATTTTAAAAAAAGAATGCAGAGGAACTCGAATATAAAATGAAAGTTCTTTGCAATCTGGCAATCTCTCAAAAGCCATGTCTAAAGCTCCCATCATGCATTGCATTTGCACCCTGAACATGAACTCCAGAGAAGTGAAGATGAACACTGACAGAAACAAACCAAACAAAAACGCCCTGTGCACGAACATTTAGACTAGCTTTAGTCGGAAAAGTAAGCCAGGGTCCTATGATGGTGAATGGTCTAGCAAACTGTGGCACATCCCTAGACTACTGCCTAGCAACAAAAATAAGGATGAACACCACCACATGCCGCAACCTGAATGATTCCCCAGGGGATTCACTCTGTGGGAATGGCAGTCCTAACTCCCCTGGAGCCCCTAGTTCCACTTAGATAGCATTGTCAAATGACAAAATCATACTGATAGAGAATGATGTGGTGGTGCACGCCTGTGACCCCAGCAGAAAGGAGGCAGAAGCAGGAGACCCCGTAAGTTCTAGACCCACCTGAGCCACGTAGTGAAACCCAGTCTCCAAAGAGCCACAGCACGGAGGTAACTCAGCGCTTTCTTAGGGTGTGGGAGGCCCTGGGTCAGTCTCCAGCACTGCACGTAAGAAATAAAAGAAACGGGAGAGAGGTAAGGTGAGGGTAGGTGGTGGGGTGTGCGTGGGGGTGGCTGCAGAGGGTGCCATCCAGGATCCTGTGTGATGGAGTGCTCTCTCTCTTGTGGATTGTGTCAGGTTGACGGCGGCAGAAGACTACAGCTTCGCAAGTGGTTTCCAGGAAGAACAGGCTCTCTCCATTATTTCTGACAACTGCACATGAATCTGTGGTTGTCTCAGAATTAACAGTTTAACTGAAAACATGCGCATAATAAATTATCAGTCAACCTGCTTAGAAGGCCCACTGTGACTTGACCTTGTCTGCATGCCAATGCCACTGCCTGAATCTTGGGACCGATACCTCCAGGTGCCCCAAAGTGCTTGGCTTACACTTCCTGCCCAGTCCTGGAGCACTTCCCTGCCCCCCACCCTATGGGCTTTCCTGCCACCATCTGTACAGCTCTGTCAACACTGAGCGCAATGTTGAAACTGACAAACCCTGTTTGCCCAGCTCTCTCCTTAGGCCTAAGAGCTCCATCCCCTACTGACTCCTTGGTTGCTACAGCTCAGACCTATATTGAGTCTGAGCTCAGCTAACATTAAACATGGTCAATACTAATATCAATGCCAGCAGCTCCTGCTGCTGATGCCCAACTCATTCTTGTATCTTGTCCTTACTTCCTGAAGACTCAAAATTCTTTGTAGGAATATCCAAGTAACTGAGTCTTGTTCCGGGTTCTTGCCCCAGAGTGCAGGGGGGCAGACAAGGGTATCCAGTTCCTGTAGGTTCTGAGACTGAGAGAAGTTCTTTCCACCAAACATCACTAGTAGAGGATTCTCTATAGACAGGAAGAGGGTTCTGGTGATGGGCAGCCAAAACTGCAAATGTCTAACCAATGCCTCAACAAATGCAGGATAAAAGTGTAGACAGCTCTATAATTCACCTGTCCCTAAAAGTTTCCTTTCTTTCTTTTCCCTTAGGAACTTCCTGGAATACATCATCTCAGACAGAGCCAAAAGACAGGAGGGCTACAAAAATGCCGAAGAACAAAATGGATGAATGATAGAAGTGCTTCACCTCTGCCATTCAGGGTCAACAGCATTGATGGTGTAGTCATATTCCCTGGTATCGAGGGAAGGTGACGATGATGGTGAAGGTGATGGTGATTGATGGCAGTGGTGGCAATGGTGATGGCCGTGCTGGTGATAATGGTGGCGTTAGTGGCAGCAGTGGTGCTGATGGCGGCGGTGATGGTGGCGGTAGTAGCAGTGGTGATGGTGGCGGTGGCAGAAGCAGCACCGATGATGGCAGTGGTGGTGGTGGCGGTGATGGTTGATATTTGAGAGGACTTGCTATACTCCAAGTGCGATTCTAAATGTTGCCCCACGAAACAGATACCGTTTCCATCCCCATTTTGAAGATGAGGAAGTAGAGACCTTGGGAGATCAGAGAGCTTGCCCAAGAGCATGCGCAGTGAGTAAGCAGGAGTTGAGATTTGTTTTAGCCACTGTGCCTCTTTGCCCTTTGAGAGTGGCTGCAATATGAAGCAAGGGATGGAGAAGGGATGGAGTGCACAGGTTCCGGGCCAGAGCCAGGGTTCTGCAGGATGCCCGAGTGTTTTTCAAGTTTGCATTTTACGGAGACTCTGCTCTCACCAAGATAGGCCCAGCCTCCCCATCATGGAAGGAGGTGAAGTCTCAACATTTGTGTAGACGGCTGTCCCAGCTGTTTCTTGATACTATGCTCCCAGACTTCCTGAACCTTCTTCTTCTGCCATAGGTTAGAAGCCTGTTTCTTTGAATACAGATGAACAGATAGGAGAAAAATGATAGTAGCTCTCTTTAAAACTTAGCAATCAGGTTTGGTTTTAATGATTCCTGCTTATTTAGAGTCCTTTGGATTGTTGCAGCCTTTGAGGAAATGCTAGGAGCCAGCCAGCACTTCATGATTTAATAATGAACCAAGACCCACTGCAACCCAAGCTTCCGAAATAACCTCACTGCTGTAGGCACCCGGATCAAGGTGTCCACAGACCCTCTTCAGCTATGGAAACCAAGCTGAAAATGGGCAGGAGGGAACTTCTATGTCCAGATGGTGTGCCCCATTGACACCAAAGGAGACCATCAGGAAGGAGGGCTCAGACCTGTAGTCCCTCACCCCCACCTGGTATTCCTCACCACCCCACAAACCTAATATTCTCCCACTACTCCCGTGAGAATCTCCTTTGTGTGATGGGTGTCCACCAGGAGCTGGGCACTAAATACACAGTCACAGTCTCTACAGACGGATGCCTCGAGTCTTATCCCATAAAGAGGCACCAGACCCCCTCTGCCACACAAGAGTTAACGTGTTAGTTCAAAGCTAGCTGAGGTGCAGACTTGTGTCTGACAAGCTAATAAATCAGAGAGCCCCCATCAGACTGACAAATTTGTTCTTTCATACCAGGAGGACACACTCCAGGAATATCCTCATGTGCCCCGTGGATGGTGTGTCTGAGCGAAAAGGCGGCAGGTGTGCCACGTGTCCGAGGCACAGGGCAGACATCGGGTTAACTGGCAGCATGTGTTCTGAATTGCCTTCTGTGCATTCGGCAGTACTTAGTTCTGGATACCCAGGACCCAGTGACCTCCCGTTCACACTGTGAGTGCAATGACTTCCTCCATCAAAGACGGACTCCTCAATCTGCGTCCCCGAATAGACATGTTGCCGTTACTATCTGTGAAGGCCTTTTGTATGTCTGCGTTCCCAGCCTTGTGCACTAAGTGACAGGTGCCCTGGAGGAATGGGGTTTTCTGGCTCCGTGTCTAGGGGTTGCTGTATGTGTCCCAGCCCTGTCTGTCACAGGATCCCAGCCTGACTTTCCATCTTCCCATGGTTGCACACACCCCATGTCCTTGAGGGTGGAAGAGGAATCTTTTGTTTTCTATCTGTTACTGTGACTTTACAAACTGCTCTCTGGCCAGGTAGTGGTTGTGGTGCACACCTTTAATCCCAGCACTTGAGAGGCAGAGGTGGTGTAGGAGTTCCTTTTGTTTGTGTGTTGCTTTCACTGGTTAATGAATAAATAAACTGCCTTGGCCTAGTTGATAGGGCGGAACTTAGGTAGGCAGAGAAGACAGAACTGAATTCTGGGAGAAAGAAAGCAGAGGGAGAGAGCTGCCATGGAGCTGCTGGGTCAGATATGCTGAATATTTGCCGGTAAACCACGACCTCGTGGTGATACACAGATTAATAGAAATGGGTTAAATCAAGATGTGAGAGTTAGCCAATAAGAGGCTAGAGCTAATGGCCAAGCAGTAATTTAATTAATACAGTTTCTGTGTGGTTATTTCGGGTGTAAGCTAGCTGGGTGGCCGGGACAAACAAAGGACCCTATCTCCACCAACACAGAGGCAGGCAGATCTCTGAGTTCAAGGCCAGCCTGGTCTACAGAGTGAGTCCCAAGACAGCCAGGGCTACACTGAGACAGGTTTTTTTGTATCAAACAAAACAAAACAAAACAAAAAACCCACACAAAAAAAACCCTAAGAACAACAACAACAAAATGCCCTCTGATGCACCCATGCCCTCGCCCCCTTCCATGCTCCCCTCTCCCCTTACTGCACAGATGATTCTTGCTTTTTTGGATGCCTGGACCAGCTCCTCAGACTTCCAGAGGGCAACTCACTTTCAGGGTTGTACTGCACTTTGGGTTCCCCTTCTGATGACTCAGAACTGCACTGTGATCTCCACCCACAGAAATGGGTTAGCATTTGCTCCACAGCACTGAAGCACAAGAAACTGGCATTGCTTTCTCCCCCAGGCAAGTTCAGTACCAAGGCAATACTCAGTCTGACTCATAGTTGAAGCCACACTCACTTCCCTAGGGCATTCCCGCAGCCAGTGCAACCTGCGGCCTTGAGAACTTGGAAGAGCAGCTCTAGTCTTCAACTTATCATTGAGACTTTCATTGCCCATATTATCCACTTGAAATTCCTCCCTTCTGATCTCACTTCTCTCCCCTACCTGAGCCTTCTGGGTGACATCTCAGAAGACCCAAGTGTTCAACCTATTGTCTGCTCTGAGGACCGTGATGCAGAAAGATTCCTAGAGGCATTCATTCCTAGGTGCTGAGAACCCCAAACTATCACTATTTCCAGAGACCAAGGAGTCCAGACCCAGAAATAAATGACCCTTTCCTCCTCAGAGTCTCCTCACAAGGAGAAGAGAACCAAGCAAGATGAGACCTCCCTCCATCTATACTTCCCTGAGTCCAGCCTGATCTAACCTTTGAGGGGATGAAGCAGGGGTTGCGGGTTAGGGAGCTGCTGCTGATCTGGACCCCAGAAGATGAAGTCAGCATCCAGGGTTTGGGAATGAGTCCTTGGGGAACCTAGCTGGGGTCACACATCTCATTCACAGCCTCAGGTACTTGGTGGGGGAAATAGGAATGTAGCAACTTGTTCCAGATCATGGTCACAGTGCAACTTTTGTGTGACCAATCACCAGCCACCAAGGTCTAATGCCCCGCTGTGGGAGCTCTGGGCATCTGGGAGGTAACTTGGACTTGGCTATAGCTCACATCTGGGAGGACTGAAGCAAGGTGTCCTTAACTTGACTAGAATGTTTGCCTGGTGGTGGTGGTGCATGCCTTTAAATCCAGCACTCCAGAGGCCAAGGCAAGTTCAAGTGAGTTCAAGGCCAGCCGGGTCTACAGAGCTAGTTCCAGGACAGCTAGGGCTGTTACACAGAGAAACCCTGTCTCGAAAAAAAAAAAACAAAACAAAACAACAACAAAAGTGTACTGCTGCTATACCCAGGCCCTCCAGGGGAAATACAATCTGGAGAAGAAAGATAAACATTCAAGAAATGGATTGAGGGGCTGGAGAGATGGCTCAGTGTTTAAGAGCACAGGCTGCTCTTTTTAGAGGACCTGAGTTCAATTCCTATCACCCACACAGCAGCTCCCAGTCATTTGTAATTTCAATTCTAGGAGAGCCAATGCCCTCTTCTGGCCTCCAAAGGCACTGCACACACATGGTACACACACACAGACATGCAGGCAAAAACCCTTACATATTAAAAAAAATAATTAAATATTTTTGTTTAGAAAAGAGAAATGAGTTGATAGCAGTCTGAGATACATTGGATGAACTTTCCTGAGTTGGATCTGAACCCCCTCCCCAAGGTCGTGTTTGAGTGTTTCTGCCCAAGCTGTTGGTGCTAGGGAGGCTGTGTAGCTCCTAGGAGGTGGGGCCTGGCTTGTGGAAGTAGGTCATTAAGGTCAGGACTTGATTCTAGCTAGAGCTCTCCTATCCCTGGCCCGCCATGATGGAGACTCCTCAACTAGCTCTTGCTGCCTTCTGATTCTCCGTTACATGGCTTCACACAGTCTTGGTATCTAATGGTAGAAGAGTCCCCTCCACAAAGGACTTCAGTCTCTGAAAGACAAAGCCAAACTAAGCTTTTTCTCCCTTGCATTGTTCCTATTAGTATTCTGCCACTGAAATGAGAACAGGAACTGATGCAGTAACCCACGCAGGGTCCTAGAGAGCAAAGGCAACTGTCCTACACTGTCCCTGTGCTCCGTAGCCCAATTACTGGGTGGAAGGACCTGCGGGTCTTCTTATTCGATAACAAATAGAATGTGTGATGTTACTGCTGAGGTCCCGAGAAAGGACATTTGGTGTCTTCCTCTACACATTTGCCTTTTCCAAGACATTGTCTGTTTGCAGCTACACTGCCCTGGCTTTCCCTTCCAAAGGCCAAGAGCCTGCAAACACTGCAATGTGAACTCTGTATTAAACTTTTATATACTAATATATATTTTACTGAACTTTTTAATAAGCCTGGGAGAGATGGCTTTAAATAATTCAATATGGTGTTGGCCCCAAGCTGAACTATGCTACAAGTAAGCACATAGAAAATATGACACTAATATCACATACCTTAATATCATAAATGTTTATCTTGATAATAAGCCATTTGAATTCTAGCAATGTGTGTGTTACGGTTGCCATGGCACGGCCTTGTTAAGGTTTTAAATGAGACATCAACAGCAGCCGCCACATAAAGGCTGGCGTTCATCTACGTGCTGTTTATAAGGGAACCGACTGGACGGTGAATAGCTTATTCATCAATAAAAGTTTGAAACACCGCTTATGGGGCCATTGGCTGCTGAGAGGAAGTTGCAGGAATGTGTGTTTTTCCTCAGAGCTGGCAGTTGGGACTTGACAGGAAGTCTGGCATGGGCTGGGGGTCACTCTCTCTATCCTACAAGGAGGTTTTTGTCAGAGGTAGGTGTCACTGACTCATAGTAGGTGATCAGTAAATTCCCGTCGTGACTCGTTGAGTGGCTGACATAGTAAGGCGAACTGGAGGATAGACATACCCAAACCTGACTGTGTATCAAAGTCACCATGCTGCTGTGCTCAAAATACAGAGTCCCCCATCTGCCGTAGGGGATCTCTTCAGACTGGCAGCTTGAAATCTCGCTCCCCATCAACAGGAAACGTAACCTTCCTTACGTCACTATAAAACTTGCAGGCGGAGAGTCTTAAAGCTGAAAGAGACCCTGAAGGTCACCTAACCCAAACCTTAAAATCACACAGTGAGATGGGGAGCACCCCAATCCAGCCCGCCAACTCCCAGGGCAACACCCAGACCCCTTCCACTAAGTGTGTGCTCCAAGCTGGGCCTGTGTCCATTAGTGAGTTATCAGGATACTATCAGTCCCCAGGAGGATGAGCCGTACACAGTCCCGTGTCTGGTTTTGTTTTTAGTGCTATGACCCCAGGTGTAGTGAAACCCAGGGAAAGCTGGTGCCATGGGCTTTTGCCTCTTTCTGTCTTCCAGCTCAGCTTCCTCTGGGTCAGTTCATTCTCAGGCAGCTTTTCTCAACCAGAAGGCCTTGGAGTTCCCAGTGCCATAGCTGAAAAGGTCTTCTCTTTCTTCGGGAGCAATAGAAGTCCCAGTTGATGCTCGCGGTCTCTTCCTGGACCTTGTGCCCATTCCTAGAAGGATCACTGTGCTCGGAGAAGAAGAACCTAAATTACGAGTACCGGTGAGGACAGAGTGGAGAGAGCCAGTTCCTCCAAAGGGAAACTGAGGCCAGGAACCAGAAGGGGGATGGTGGTAGGGCAAGGAAAAACAATACAGCAGCATCTTCCTGCCTCCACCCCTAGTAGCAGGATGCAGAAGCCAGGCAAACCCAGGCGTCTCAGCAGAAAGCAATTTAACACACCAATGTTACTTTGAAAGGAGGCCAGAAATACAGTGTAGAGTTGCCATGAATTTTTAAGTTGAAGCAGGTAATTTCAAAGAGCCCTGAAGCTTGTCGCAGGCATCTGGGGCTCCCCAAGACTCCCAGGGGCCTCAGGAGAAGCTTGGTGGGCACGCTCATGGTGGGTTTGGGAAGCCCGACTGTGCAGTCTGGCCCCGAAGTCATCTATGTGTTTGAATTATTCATTATTTGTTCCCTTAGGAAGTCTAATCCCAATTAAGCCGCCCCCACACCAACACACATAACTTGCTCTTCCTTTGCCTAGAAGGATCGACTCCCTCTCTATCCTCAGAGACTGAACCGTGCTGGGGCTCACCCGAGGGCAGAGATGGGTGGTCCCTGTGGCCTGAGCCAGGGCTGGGGAGTGCGCAGATCCAAAACAGCCTGAGTCCCTGGTACATTAGGACAAGCCAAGCTTGCAACTCCTGGGTCCCTCTCTCTTTGTCAATTGGAGTGGATGTGTATGATTGTGAGGGATCTGCCCATCCCACTGAGTGACCAATCCTGTTATGGATGCATACGGTGGCCTCCCTGTTCTTAAGAACCCTCCTCCATGCAGAGCAAATCATCAGGGCCACCAGTACAGGCTGAGCACTGGGCAAAGACCACCGCGGAGGCCAGCCAACACTTACTTATCTGAGTTCTGGCAGGGGTCGTCTGCCTGGAGAGAAAGCATGAAGCCACCTCACGGGCTGAGGCCGTCCCTGTTCCCAAGCTCAGAGTCAGATATAAAAAGGAAGCTAGGAAGAAGAACCAGGAGGATCTGAGGCATCACCATCCGAACTGGGTCTCCGAACCCTGCGGTGGAGAGGGATGGGGCAGAAGTCAGAACACCTGATAACCACCCGAGATGCGATTTGAGGAAACAGCCACGAGGAAGCTGCCCGGCGGGAACAGGAAAACCGCCCATCTGCCCTCCAGTCAATGCTCTGGCCACCGTTGTGCTGCAGAAGCCAGTCCTCTCCTT